>NC_045445.1:53543406-53629460 GCF_002776525.5 Piliocolobus tephrosceles
AAGTGGTCTAGCTCAGCAGATCCCACCCCCATGGAGCCCAGCAAGCTAAGATCCACTGGCTTGAAATTCTGGCTGTCAGCACAGCAGTCTGAAATTGATCTGGGATGCTTGAGCTTAGTGAGGGGAGGGGCATCCACCATTACTGAGGCTTGAGTAGGCGATTTACCCCTCACAGTGTAAACAAAGCCTCCTAGAAGTTCTAACTGCGTGATGGGTTCACATCCTAAGAAATTTCATTAGGTAGGCACAAGGATATCTGTTTAAGATTGTTCACTGAGGCATTGTTTTGCATGTGTGTGTGTTTATTAATTAATTCTTTTTCTCTTAATTCTATTTTTTATTTTTCCTAAAAAAAAAAAGCAGGATACATGTACAGAATGTGACGGTTTGTTACATAGGTATACGTGTGGTTTACATGGTGGTTTACCTATACATAGGTATACATGGTGGTGTGCTGCACCTATTGATCCATCCTCTAAGTTTCCTCCCGTTACTCCCCACCCCCCAACAGGCCCTGGTGTGTGTTATTCCCCTCTCTGTGTCCATGTGTTCTCAATGTTCAACTCCCACTTATGAGTGAGAACATGCAATGTTTGATTTTCTGTTCCTGTGTTAGTGTGTCCAGAATTGGTGGGTTCTTGGTCTCGCTGACTTCAAGAATGAAACCGTGGACCCTCACGGTGAGTGTTAGTTCTTAAAGATGGTGTGTCCAAAGTTGTTCGTTCTTCCCAGTGGGTTCGTGGTCTCACTGGCAGGAGTGAAGCTGCAGACCTTCATGGTGAGTGTTACAGCTCTTAAAGGTGGCGTGTCTGGAGTTGTTCATTCTTCCTGGTGGGTTCGTGGTCTCCCTGGCCTCAGGAGTGAAGCTGCAGACCTTCGTGGTGAGTGTTACAGCTCTTAAAGGCGGTGTGGACCCAAAGAGTGAGCCACAGCAAGATTTATTGCAAAGAGGAAAAGAACAAAGCTTCCACAGGGTGGGAGGGGACCTGAGCGGGTTGCCACTGCTGGCTGGGCAGCCTGTTTTTATTCTCTTATCTGACCCCACCCACATCCTGCTGATTGGTCCATTTTACAGAGAGCTGATTGGTCTATTTTACAGAGAGCTGATTGGTCTGTTTTGACAGAGTGCTGATTGGTGCATTTACTATCCTCTAGCTAGACATAAAAGTTCTCCAAGTCCCCACTAGGTTAGCTAGATATAGAGTACTGATTGGTGTATTCATAAACCCTGAGCTAGACACAGGGTGCTGATTGGTGTATTTACAAACCCTTAGCTAGATGCAGAGTGCTGATTGGTGCGTTTACAATCCTTTAGCTAGATGCAGAGTGCTAGACAGAAAAGTTCTTCAAGTCCCCACTAGGTTAGCTAGATACAGAGTACTGATTGGTGTATTCACAAACCCTGAGCTAGACACAGAGTGCTAATTGGTGTGTTTACAATCCTTGAGCTACACACAGAGTGCTAGATGGAAAAGTTCTCCAACTCCCCACTAGGTTAGCTAGATACAGAGTACCAATTGGTGTATTTACAAACCTTGAGCTAGACACAGAGTACTGATTGGTGTATTTACAAACCCTGAGCTAGACACAGAGTGCTGGTTGGTGTATTTACAATCCCTTAGCTAGACATAAAGGTTCTCCAAGTCCCCACTAGACTCAGGAGCCCAGCTGGCTTCACCTAGTGGATCCTGCACCGGGGCTGAAGGGCTCCTCGAGCACTGCCAGAGTGAATGCCAAGGCTGAGGAGGCGTCGAGAATGAGGGCTGCTAGCACATTGTCACCTCTCATTGGTTTGCTGAGAATGATGGCTTCCAGCTTCATCCATGTCCCTGGAAAGGACATGATCTCATTTCTTTTTATGGCCGCATAGTATTCCATGGTGTATATGTACCACATTTTCTTTATCCACTCTATCATTGATGGGCATTTGGGTTGGTTCCATGTCTTTGCTATTGTAAATAGTTCTGCAGTAAATGCACATGTGCATGTGTCTTTATAAATAGAATGATTTATAATCCTTTGGGTATATAGCTAGTAATGGGATTGCTGGGTCAAATGGTATTTCTGGTTCTAGATCCTTGAGGAATCTCCATACTGCCTTCCACAATGGTTGAACTAATTTACATTCCCACCAATAGTGTAAAAGTGTTCCTATTTCTCCACAGCCTCTTCAGCATCTATTGTCTCGACTTTTTAATAATCGCCATTCTGACTGGCATGAGATGGTATCTCATTGCGGTTTTAATTTGCATGTCTCTGATGGTCAGTGATGTTGAGTTTTTTTTCATATATTTGTTGGCCACATCAATGTCTTCTTTTGAGACGGATCTGTTTATATCCTTTGCCCACTTTTTGATGAGGTGGTTTGTCTTTTTTTCTTGTAAATATGTTTAAGTTCATTGTAGATTCTGGATATTAGACCTTAGATGGGTAGATTGCAAAAATTTTCCCCCATTCTGTAGGTTGCCTGTTCACCCTGATGATAGTTTCTTTTGTTGTGCAGAGCTCTTTAGTTTAATTAGATTGTCATTTGTCAATTTTGGAAGCATTGTTTTAATAGTAAAATATTAGAAGCATCCTAAATGTGCATGAACAAGAGAGTGATTAAATAAATTCCGGTATAATTACACAATGGTGTGGTGTGGTCATGGTACCAAAAGTGAAATGTCACTGAAAGTGGATACTCTAGAACTGTATGTATGAAAATGAGTAAGCCTGAAAAAACACTTTGAATAAAAAATGCAAGTGGTAAAAGAATACATAGACTATAATGTCATTTATATAAACTTAAACAAATGAAAATACTGAATATTGTTCCTAGATTATACTACGTGTCCATTTAGTAGACATTTAAAAGCATACATGAAAATATTAAACACCAAAATAAAGATAATAAATAGCTAAGATTTTGAGGGGCAGGGAGGAAAGGAGCAATGGATTAGGAAAATATATCCAAGGGGTGGTTGGTAAAACTGTGTGTGTGTGTGTGTACTTATATATGTACATGCGTATACAAATATGTACTATCTGTATATCTATACCTAAATCTATTTTGTACCTGAAATATTTTGTAATTGAGAAAAGAAAAATAAAGAGCAACATACCCATCTATAACCACACCAAACAGAGATAACTGTTACTTCATTTTAGTGAGTATCCTTTCAGTATGTGTATATATATGTGTCTGAAATGAATCTAGTTGGACTAAGATTGATGTGTCAGCAGGACGGTGTTTCTATCTAGAACCTCTAGGAGAAAATCCATTTCCTTGTTTTTTTCCAGTTTCAGGAGGATGTCTGCATTCCTTGGCTTGTGGCCACCTTTCTCCATCTTCAAAGTCAACAACGCCTCATTTCTTGGACCACTCTTCTGTAGTCATATCTCCCTCTGTCTCTCTTCTTCTGCTGTCCTCTTCTACTCTTAAGAACACACATGATTAGATTGAACCCACCTGATAATCCAGGATAATCTTCTCATATTAAATTCCTTAACCCAAATCACATTTACAAAGTTCCTTTTCCCGGATTCCAAGGTTTAGGAGGTGAACGTTTTTTGGGGGCCATTATTCTGTCTGCTGTTATATATATACACACACACTTTCTATATATGTGTACATATATGGAGTATATACATATATATATGCACATATATATACACATATATGCATATATGCAGATTTAAAAACTCAAATTCTACTTTAGGTACAGTTTTGTGCCCTGATTTTTTAATACTTAATATTAGATTATGAACATTTTTTTTTCTTCTGCAACTTCTATTTTAAGTTGCAGGGTACGTGTGCAGGATGTGCAGGTTTGTTACATAGGTAAATGTGTGACACGGTGGTTTTGCTGCACAGACCATCCCATCACCTAGGTATTAAGCCCAGCATGCATTAGCTATTCTTCCTGATTCTCTTCCTGCCCCCTACCCGACAGGCCCCAGTGTGTGTTGTTCTCCCTGCCATGTCCATGTGTGATGATGAATATTTTTAATAACTCTAAATATTATTTGAGAATATACTTTTAAATTACTATATAATGCTCAGTTGTATGCATTATTATATTTTATTCAATTAATTTCCTTATTTTGCCCTGGAGGTATTTTAATAAATAATTTTGCAAGGATATTCTTGTACATATGTATTTTAGTTTGTTGCTGTTTCTTCAGAAAGTACTTAATCAAATGTACCAAATGTCTTACTCATTTTGAATGCTAATACTTATTTTTCAATTCACTTTCCTAAAAGGGTTTACCAATAGCATATGTTACTCTTACCAATCATTAGCAAGAGTTTATCCATTCCCCCACCTTTTTACCAACACATTATCCTACTTACACAAACAAGTAAGCAAGCAAACAAACAAATAAAAATTTCAATAAGTTTTGTATGTGAGGTCTCTAGTTTTTCTGTTATCAACAACTGCTTTTAAAAGTTTGCTCAGGGGTTATGTAGCTGTAGGTTGTCATTGGCCTGGTGCATAGATACACGAAAGCAGAACTGCAACTCCCAAAGATAAAGGAAAGAGATTTTTTGGCCTCAGAGGAGTCAACCAATTCATACCAAGAGTTTCCTGTTAAATCTAGTAGACAGGTTTCCCACTTCTCCCTTCCTTAGATGAATTGCAAACATTTGCAAACATGAGGCTAAAACTTTATGGGGTTTGTTATATTTGCTAATTCTTCAATGAAGGATCATTCAGGCTTGGACAGAGAAAGAGCTTTCTGCTTAGATGATTGATTTGGACCTGCAGTGTATCTTGAGACAGTTATTTCTAGATTAGAGAAGAAGTGAAAAGCAGCATGTTGAGAAATGTGTATTTAGAAAGTTGGGGTCAAAAATATTTACTTAGAGGTATTTGTTAGTCACGGTTCTATAGGAAGCATATGGCATGCTCAAAGGGCAATGGAAGAGAGACTGATGAAGGGAGTGTTTACAGAGATATGAACAGGGTTAAGGGATGGTGAAGTGCCGTGAGACTAACAATAGTAGGAACAGCATGAAGAGACAAGAGGAGAAAATTGTGCTACTGAGATCTGGAGAGAAGATCCTTAAAGATAGGGCCACCTGATAGGAACTGCCAAATCACAGCCTGGCAGAGAGTGGGCAGAACAGATAATTTGACCTTTATCTCCTCTCACCTTCTCATTTCTTGCCAGTGTCTCCCATTGGTTGGAATCACCTGAAAGCCTGAGGGCAAAGGGGCCCAACTGATGCAGTCCATATCTTCTTGAGGCCTGGAGCAGAGCAGAGAAGGTGGAGAATGGATATAGAGGCATAAATAGAGAATATCCACTAAAGCCTATATGAGAGGTAGTTTATCAATGTTATCAGATTTAAGCTTCACAATAGCCTTATAAGATATATTTTATTCTACTCCCTACCTCCAGTTTACAGATGAGGAATTTGATGAACAGAAAGGTTAATTGACTTGTTCAAGGTTACACAATTAATAAATGGCAAAACTAGGATTCAAACCCAGGTCTGCCTAACATGAAATTCCATGCCCTTAATCTATAAGACATTGTCTCCTACAACTTTATTTAGGACCCTTTTATGTGTCAAGAATAGTGCTAGGTGCTGCAGGGAATACAGGGATTAAAAAGTCCCTGCCCTCAAAAAGCTTAAATCACTATTTTTTACATGCACTGTCTTGTTTAATCCTCATAGCAATGCTATGAAATAGGAACATTATCACCACCATTAAACAATTATTTAACAAATACAATTATTATTAATTTATGATTTTGTACCTTTTAAAAACCATTTAATAGTCTTCTTTGAAGATAGTTTCTTAGCCTCTAATACAGATCTACCTCATTCTTTTAATGATTACATAGCAGGTGATCACACACAGATTTCATTATTTAATCAGTCCCCTATAAAGGGACATTTGGGTTGTTTCCTGTTTTTGTACTAGTGTAAATAAGACTTCAGTGAACAATGTTGTACATTTATCTTGGCATACCTTTGCAAATATATCTTTGGATTAAATTCCTAGCAGTGGAATTGCCTGGTGAAAGAGTAGATGTAGTTATACTTTTCATGGATTTTGCCAAATTGCTCTCCAAATAATTTGTACTACATTCCCTCGAGCAGAATGTAAAAGACCTTTATTTCTACATGACAGATGGGGGAATTAAGGATCAGAGAGGTTAAATAAATTGTTTGGGTCACAAAGCTGGTGAATAGCAGACCTGGCTGTGAACTCATGTCTGTTTGACTCCAGTGCTTTCATTTTTCAGACTGTATTGTGGATAACATCAGGGAGAGATCAGTTTAGCTGTAAGTAAATATTTTTCTTAAGTTTATTTACTGATCATGGCCTTTAATGGTGTGGTTATTTCTGATTTTCTTTTTAATACCATGTGGGTACAGATGGTTCAGAATAGGAGTCAGAACACTATTGTTCATGGGCCAAATCTGGTCCACCACCTGTTTTTATATAACCTGTAAACTAAGAATGGTTTTATGTTTTAAAATGGTTGAAAAAAAAATCAAAAGAAGAATACTATTTTATGACACATGAAAATTTCATAAAGTTCAAATTTCATGGTCTATAAATAAAGTTTTATTGGAACGCAGCCACCCGTGCTAATTTGGTTATGTATTGTCCAAGGAGGCTGCTTCCACACTACAATGGCAGAGTTGAGCAGTATGACAGGGACCTTATGGCACACAAAGCCTAAAATATTTACTATCTGTAACTTTTCCAGAAAAAGCTTGCTAACACCTGGTTTAGAACTATAGAATCATTCATTTAACAAATACTAAGTGCTTACTCGTTGTAAAACAAAACTCAGGGAGCAAATAGTCCTATGGATTTTATTTATTTTTTCACATGGTGAACCCCCTTTTCAAAAGAAATTTTACTCAGACAAAAAATATAATATAGATGAAAGCAGAGCTGTTCTGTCATGACAGGGACAGATGTTCAAGAGTCTCACACAATTGGCTTTCCTCTTGTTTTTCCTCTTGCCGTCTCTAGTAGTAGATCTCGAGGCATTTGTAGCTATAGGGATGTGCAATCCAAGGCCACCATGGAATATCGTTTGAAAATTACTGCTACATTTTATTCCTTTATTTTACAGAGAAAGAGAAAGACCCAGAGAAGTTAAGTGAGTTATCCAAGATGACCTAGTGGCATGGCTGAAACTATCATCCAAGTATATGGATTTTGGTGTATATGGGGTGGGAGTGGTCCTGGGTATCTATACAAATAAAACTTGTGAACAGGGTCAGCCTTCTCTATAGATAAATATTCTTTCTGACTAATATTAACTTAGACTGTCAATATTGGAAGTGCAGTTTTAGGTCATCTACTTTAAAGCTTCCATTGCACAGAAGAGAATATAAGGCGGTAAAGTAACTTTCTTAACAGAAATTAGTGAGTTGCTGAAAAAGGTAGAATTTTGGCTGCTATTCTGGTGACATTTACCTTAAAATCAGGCTGTACCATACCTAACCCTACTCTAGTTAATCTTATCTTTAAAGGCAAGTTGACTATTAGCAAAAAGACGAAAAAATAACAAATGCTGGCAAGGGTGTGGAGAAAAGGGAACTATTATACTGCTGGTTGAAATGTATATTAGTGCAACCACTATGGAGAACAGTATTGAGGTCTCTCAGAAAAAGTAAAAATAGAGCTACCGTATGATCCAGTAATTCCACTGCGGGGTATAATACATCCATAATAAAGGAAACCAATATATTGAAGAGATAACTGCACTAATATTTTATCATATCTGCACTCAGTTTATTGTAGCACTATTCACAATAGCCAAGATATTGTATCGACCTAAATGTTCATCAGCAGATGAATAAAGAAAATATGGTACATATATTCAATGGAATTACTACTCTGCCATAAATCAGGTGAAATGTGTCATTTGTAGCAAGATGGATGGAATTGGAGGTCATTATGTTATGTGAAATAAGCCAGGCACAGGAGGACAAATAATCACATATTCTGACTCATAGGGGAAAGCTAAAAAACTGGATCTCATGGAGTCAGAAAGTAGAATAGTGGTTACTAGAGGCTGGGAAAGCAAGGGGGAAGGGAGGAATGAAGGGAAGTTGTTTAATGGGTACTAAAATACAGTTATGTAGAAGGAATAAGTTCTAGTATTAGATGGTACAGTAGAGAAATTACAGCTAACAATTTATTGTGTATTTTATTTTATTTATTTATTTTTTGAGACGGAGTCTCGCTCTGTCACCCAGGCTGGAGCGCAGTGGCCGGATCTCAGCTCACTGCAAGCTCCGCCTCCTGGGTTTACACCATTCTCCTGCCTCAGCCTCCTGAGTAGCTGGGACTACAGGCGCCTGCCACCTCGCCAGGCTAGTTTTTTGTATTTTTTTAGTAGAGACGGGGTTTCACCGTGTTAGCCAGGATGGTCTCGATCTCTTGACCTTGTGATCCGCCCGTCTCGGCCTCCCAAAGTGCTGGGATTACAGGCGTGAGCCACCGCGCCCGGCCTATTGTATATTTTAAAATAGCTAGAAGAGAAGTTTGGAATGTTCCTAAAACAAAGAAAGATAAATGTTTGATGTGATAAGTATCCCAATTACCTCGATTTGATCATTATACATTGTATACAGGTATCAAAATATCATATACCCCTAAAATGTGTACGACTATTATACACCAAAAATCCTTGTTAAAAAGGAAAATATAAATCAACAGAGAAGTTGTATTATTAGTATTTAGTTTATCAGAAATAAGCAAGTCTTATCAGCTTTGGTATAGTGCCAGTTGACTTGAAGAGGGAGTGGCTAGGAGGGGAGAATTAGCAAATTATGTAGTTAGTCAGGAGCTGGCCTTACATGTAAGGTTAGGAACTATGAATGTTTAAGCCCACTCTTAAATACTTAGCAATAACTGTCAAGACTTTTGACCAGTCAGACCACATTTCCTTCTGCTATTCACCTTCTGGGTATTTTTCTGGCATGTTGATAGTTGCTTGATGTATGGTAAAAGCATTGGTGGGAGAGAGGATTATAATGATTAGCTCAATACAGGTCTTGTTGCCATCTGTGAATGTATCTTTTCCTCATTAGTTTGGTTATTGAAGAAAGGGACATTTGGTGCTTTGCCAAGGAGACACATGCTATGAGGGTAATTTAAAGATTTCTTTGCCAATATCCACTTCGCAGTACAGAACTGAGGGTGTTTAATGGGTTTACATATCTAGGTGCATTTTTCTTTATCCTCAAGTTGTGTTGGCTTTGAACAATGTAAATCCTGATGTTAACAACCAGGGACACTGTCTTCTCCCTGAGGGATCTGGAAAAACCATTCCCAATTTTGTTCAAACTGTTGGGATTCCTTGATTCTAAAATCAAGGATTGAATTGCTTCCAGCTCTTCTGGACCCAGCCTTGAAATGTTGCCAAGTGGCTGCTGGTTGGTCAAGTGGTCTTTGCCTTTGCTTGCAGAGTGGATTCTCTGATCAACTTGATTGACAAGCTTTTTTCTGAGGATGTTGTAAAGATTGCTAGGAAAATGGCTACTGCATGACTAGGTGGTAGGCTGTCTCTTGATTCAGAAAGACTTCTATTGGACATATTCTGAGAGAGGGTCAGATGCTATGGAGGTTTCATTATGAATCCATTGCACCTTTCAGTTTCTTATAAAGAAGGGTTGGAAGGCCTAGCCTTCAACTCTACGAATCATGGGGTTCCTGAAGACTTGGTTCAAGGGCATTCAGTAGGAGCCATATGCATCTTGGTGTAAGTTAACTTATTGTCAGTAGAGTGAGCTGTTTTGGAGGGTTGCTGGGGCAGAAACAATTCTCATGTCCTCTTGAGATCACTGGCTCTTCAATGGAAAGTTTTTTCCTGTTATATACTCTAGGTAATATGATAATACAGTTTAATTGTTTACATACTTTAAATACTGTGCTGTGACAGTTGTCTATCTTAATCAGCAGTTTTACATAATTAAAAACATCATAAACCTAAAATTAGAGACATGCTCAGACATTCTTGAGTTCTTTTTGGAGAACATCTGGCCATCCTTAAGCAATCACCTGACTTCTCCAGAGTCGAGCAGTAGCCTCTTTTTAGTCAGCACTGTCTGAAATTAAATCCACCATCTGAATCCTATTCTTCATGACTAGAGGGATCACATGTGCTGGTTTGCCTGGGGACAGTTGTAGATTAAACTTGCTGTCCACATGTAATAGTAACTAATAGCTGGAACTTTCACATTCAAAACATGTCCCAGTTTGAATAGTAAATATATGGTTATCCTCTGTCCATGACTAGGCAACCAAACTTTGAATGTCCCCAATATGTCAGGCACTGTGCTGGCTGCCATTCTGTGGGGCTACCATGCAACAAAATACTCTGTTGATTCTGGTGATTCTTTTCTTCATTGTATGGCAGAAAGAAGCAAAGAATGGCAAGTTGAGACAGGTCACAAAGTCACTGGCAAGAAACTTTCCTAGTCACTAGCTTTTCACTTAATCTATGCTCTCTTGGAACAGGGTGATTAATGGAAGCTCTTTTTTTTTTTTTTCCCGATAGTGCTTCCATCCTGAATTGCAACTTTGATTTCAGAGGCTCTGCGTTGAGAAGGAGATTCCTGATCATTTCAAATGTCTTTGAAACAGGACATCAAAGAGTCCCTTTCTTGCCCATTTCACTCCCAGTGCTTCCTCATTCGAGGTTTCTGATGTTCTTTTTCGTCTTGAAAACTCCTTGGCCAGCCAGGAGGCTAATGTCTTACAACTTTCTAGAAATTCTTTGTGGGAGACGTGTTCTCAAAAACAGCAAAACCAGACTTGATTCAACACTAAGCCAGGAAAAACTTGACTTGGAGCTGTGTTTTTACAAATGTGCTTTAAACAAACAAAAACAATAAAAGTTTATTTCTTTTTTGAGTCTCTGAGAGTAAACTGGGACATTTTCAAAGGACTACTTTAAATCAGGATAATAGAGACTTTTTTGGGGATAGTGGCAACTATTCTTTGATTTTATGTAATATGTGTCATGTCAGTGACCTGTCTTGCTCATCTGGTAAGCTCAGTTTATACAAGATAACTCCAACAAGATAAAATATAGAAAAGGTTTATAAAAAGCATAAACCTTTGCACTTACGTGAGGTAGTGTATCATTGTGGATTAAAAGGTATATGTGGTTACTGCGGTGAGGGCAAGCTGGGTAAACCTGGTAAGCTGGGTAGTGTGTAGCATTGAGAAAGACATGACTTTTTGGGGCCAGAAATATTTTAAGGCATAACCACTGGGATCCCCAAATCTTTTGGGTACAGGGAATGTGGAATCCTCTCTCTCTCTCTCTCTCTCTCTCTGTCTCCCTCTGTGTGTGTGTGTGTGTGTGTTTGTGTGTGTCTGTGTAATATGAGCTATAGTTGAGACCTTCAATATGGGACATGGCCAACACTTGGAGGTTGCAGATTATAGATTATTGGGATTTGCAATGAGAGGATAAAGGAGACCCACCAGTTATTTATTTATTTATTTTTTTTAACAGATTCCTTCAATATCTCTTGGAGTTGTTGTTGAAGTAAGCGCTCAATACAGTGGTTCTGAAGGTAAAACTTTGGAATGTGGCCCTAAAAGAATGGCAAAGCCTGGGCAAGAAAGGGCTACATGATGCATAATCCTAGGAATTTTAAAGCTAGAAGGGATCTTAGATACCATCCGATTGACTTTTGATTGTAATATACCAAAACCATTTTAAAAATCAAAACATGAGAGCTGATATAGACTTAACAACTTTCAATTTTCCCAAGTAGAGACATTATTTAAAAAGTTACTGTTTTCCTCACCACTGTATCATAAAATAATGGACTTTTTTTGGTCCAATACCAATAAAGCCACACATTCAGAATTTTTTAAATTGAGTAAATGTAGCTTAATGAAAACCTTATTACATTGTATTAATGCATTTTTTTTTGCTCAGAAAGGACTGATAAATGTTTTATCACAAACTGGTATCTATTTATGGACTATTATTTGGTAACAATTGACTTAGTCCAACTACATTCATTCTACAGTTGAAGAAAGTGAGGCATAGCGAGAAAAAGTAATTTCCTAGGATCTCACAACTGGTAATGACAGAGGTGAGGCTAGAATGTGAACCTTATGAGTCTGGTAGATGATTCTCTGCAGTCCTGGAATAGACCATAAAGTGAAGAGGAAATTTTCGACATGAGAGTTCATATATTATGAACATTTTTTAAAAAACATAACTTTTTTTTTTATAGCAGATGCTACCACAAACTCTATATTAATAAATTTGTCTGGAGCAACTTATGTAAGTTTAGAACTGTCCCTGTCTGTATAAGGAGATGAATGTGATTTGAGATACACAGCTGGTTGCATGATTTAATTTATTCTTCCATTATTCAGTTGACTTTACAAGAGTAAGCAGAGGGAGAAGTTAAATACAAAGAATGATTTCTTAAGTTGAAAGGTTGTGAAAATTGTTTAAATTGTATTAGTGTCTAAATATGAAACCTTGCCAAGGGCTTTAGTACAGTTTTTAAAATCTTCAATTGTTGGTGAGACTTCCTCTTCACATCACTTTAAATATTTGTGTTTCTTTAGAGTCGTTCACTAAATCCTGTTGCTATGTGGAGTCTCATATTCACAAATTTACATTGCATAACAAGTGACATTACATGTGCCATGTTCATCTCAGAAAATCATAGAGAGGAAGAATTGAAGGGGCACATGCCCTTACTTTATTATTCAAACTACAACCTACAGATCACTGGGATCTTGGTGCTCTCAGTTACCAAAGTTTTCAAACCCAAGACTAGCTTATGTGGCCAACCCTGTATACTTAGATACAACCCAAAGGTGACTGAGCTCAGAGAGTAGAGATGCACTAGGGGAGGATTTCTTTTCAGAGTAGTTTATCCCTATGTAACCACCCAAGGGGTTCACCTTGCCCACTGTGTAGACAGAGCTGATTCATCAAGACAGGGGAATTGCAATAGAGAAAGAGTAATTCATGCAGAGCCAGCTGTGCGGGAGACTGGAGTTTTATTATTACTCGAATAGCCTGTCTGAGCATTTGGGGAGCAGAGTTTTTAAGGATAACTTGGTGGGTGGGGGGAAGCCGGCGAGCCAGGAGTGCTGATTGGTCAGAGATGAAATTACAGGGAGCGCCAGCTGTCTTCTTACTCTCAGTCAGTTCCTGGGTGGAGGCCACAAGATCAAATGAGCCAGTTCATTGATCTGGGTGGTGCCAGCTGATCCAGCAAGTACAGGGTCTGCAGGATATCTCAAGCACTGATCTCAGGAGTAGTTTAGGGAGGGTCAGACTCTTGTAGCCTCCAGCTGCATGACTTCAAACCCATAATTTCCAATCTTGTGGCAAATGTTAGTCCTATAAAGGCAACCTAGTCCCTAAGCGGGAAGGAGGTCTGCTTTGGGAAAGGGTGTTGCCATCTTTGTTTAAACTATAAACCATAAACTAAGTTTTTCCGAAAGTTAGTTCAGCTGACGCCCAGGAATGTACAAGGACAGCTTGGAGGTTAGAAGCAAGATAGAGTCAGTTAAGTTAGATCTCTTTCACTGCCTCAGTCATAATTTTGCAAAGACGGTTTCACCTTTTGTTGCCTATTTAAAAAACTCCATGAAAAGCTCTGTGTGTCATCAAATAATGACAATCCTGTCCCCTAGTGGCTCATTCCTTTGGGATAAGAAGGCATTTCATCTCTATCAGTGGACAGCTCCCAGAAAAGGAGGAGAGAAAGGACATGCTGTCAGTGTTTAATACTTCAGCCTGGAAGATTTTTTTCACAGCATTTCCAAGAAACAGTTTTCAGAAGAGAGCCAGAATCAGTTAGCTACTAAAGTGAAGAGGAAAGGAAGGGAGGCCCAAGGGGCTGTCTGAGGAGGGGAAGACGGGGAGATGCAGTAATGGCGATTCTAATTAGCATAGGAATAGGAGGAGGAAATTGGGAGCCTGGCTAATGGTTTTGATGGTGGTGAAGAAGGTTCTTAAAAGACAGGCTGCAAAGTCTATAGGGGAACCACCCATTTTCCATTACCAAATGATTTTTTTCTTTCAATACATTGTTAAGAAGTTCCCATTCTTTGCCCACTTTTTATTGCGGTTGTTTGTTTTTCTTTCATAAATTTACTTTAAGTTCCTTATAGTTGTTGGTTATTAGACCTTTGAAGACATATATGAGACCAAGAAGTATATGTAAAGAAAGCTCAATATCACCGAGCACTAGAAAAATGAAAATCAAAACCACAATGAGATACCATCTCACACCAATCAGAATGCTTATTACCAAAAAGTCAAAATATATCAGATGCTGGCTGGGTTGTGGAGAAAAGGGAATACTTATACACCGTTTGTGGGAGTGTAAATTAGTTCAACCATTGCGGAAAGCAGTATGGCAATTACTCAAAAAGTTATTCAGTTGGTGCAAAAGTAATGATACCTATACCTTCGTATGTACCCCCTGAATCTAAAATAAAAATAAAAAAAACACCTTTAGATTTCATAACATTAAAAAGTTATTTGCACTTGTATTTAGAAGGAGGGAGAGGAATAGAGCCTCATAGGAAGAAGTATCAAATGTCTTGAGCCACTGGAAGGTTTACATGTTCTTGGAGTGAGACTGGAGGTGGGTGGGGTGAGGAGTAATAGTGATATTGATAGCCATAGAAATTTGCCAGAGAGATAGTTAGCCATTTATTCATACACCAGTGGGTTGAATGATGCCTGGTGCTTTACAGGTTATGAAACACTTTTAAATCTTAAAGTTTATAATACACTGTCTCAATTAATGATTACTCCACGGGATGGCCACGGAAAGCATTTTTATTCTTACCTTGAAAATGAAAAATAGAGATTAATCAATTTTAAATGATTTGACAAAGGTCAAAAGATAATATGTTACTGAACAGGGTCTAGAACCCAGGTATTCTGAATCCAAACCCAGTGTCTTTCCAGCAAATGTTAACACTCAGTTTTCTGAAACCTCTTAATTTTTTTTTTTTTTTTCTTTGAGACAGAGTCTTGCTCTGTCGCCCAGGTGTGAGTGCAGTGGCACGGTCTCGGCTCATTGCAACCTCCACCTCCCCAGCTCAGGCAATTCTCCTGCCTCAGCCTCCCAAGTAGCTGCGTTTACAGATGCCCAGCACTATGCCTGGCTAATTTTTGTATTTTTAGTAGAGATGTGGTTTCACCATGTTGGCCAGGCTGGTCTCGAACTCCCGCTCTCAGGTGATCCGCCCATCTTGGCCTCCCAAAGTGCTGGGATTACAGGCATGAGCCATTGCACCCGGCCCTCTTATTTATTTATTTTTTGTATTTTTATTTTTAATTGACAAGTAATAGTTTTACGTATTTAGGGGTGCAGAGTGATAGTTTGATTTGTGTATACCATGTGTAATGATCAAATCTGGGTAATTGGGATATCCGTAACCTCAAACACTTATTATTTGTGTTGGGAACATTCAAAATCATCTCTTCTAGGTGTTTGAAAAAATACAATAAATTAGTATTAACTATAGTCACCCTGTAGGGCTGTAGAATACTAGAACTTATTCCTCCTATCTAGCTATAACATTGTATCCATTAGCTAACTTCTCCCTGTCCTTCCCTCCCCCAATTTCTAGCTTCTTATAACCATAATTCTACTATTTATGAACTCGACCTCTTTTAGCTCCCAAATGTAAGTGAGAACATGTGGTATTTGTCTTTCTGTGCCAGACTTATTTCACTTAACATAATGTCTTCCCAGGCTCATCCATGTTGCCAAGAATGACAGAATTTCATTCTTTTTTATGGCTGAACAGTATTCCGTTGTGTAAATATAGCACATTTTATTTTATTTTATTTATTTTTTTTGAGACGGAGTTTCCCTCTCTTGCTCAGGCTGGAGTGCAGTGGCATGATCTTGGCTCACTGCAACCTCTGCCTCCCAGGTTCAAGCAATTCTCCTGCCTCAGCCTCTCAAGCAGCTGGGACTACAGGCACCTGCCACCATGCCCAACTAATTTTTTTATTTTTAGTAGAGACAGGGTTTCACCATATTGGTCAGGCTGGTCTTGAACTCCTGACCTTGTGATCCGCCCGCCTTGGCCTCCCAAAGTATTGGAATTACAGACGTGAGCCACTGCTCATGGCCAGCACATTTTCTTTATTCATTCATCTGCTGATGGACATATCTTGGCTATTGTGGATAATGCTGCATTAAACATGGAAGTGAGATATCTCTTTGGTATATTGATTTCCTTTTTTTTTTTTTTGGTAAATACCCCATAGTGGGTTGCTGGATCATATGGTAGTTCTAGCTTTAGTTTTTTCAGTTTTTTGAGGAACTGCCATGCTGTTTTCCATAATGGCTGCATTAATTTACATTTCCCCCAACAGTGTATAAGAGCTCCCTCTTCTCTGAATCATTGGCAGTATTTGTTATGTTTTGTCTTTTTGGCAATAGCCATTCTAACTTGGTTGAGATGATATCTCATTGTGGTTTTGATTTGCATTTTCCTTATGATTAGTGATGCTGAGCATTTTTTTTCTATATACTTGGCCATTTGTATATGTTTATTTGAGAAATGTCTATTCAGATTTTTTGCACATTTTTGATGAAATTATTATTTATGTATTTACTTTTGAGTTGTTTGAGCTACTTGTATATTTTAAATAGGAATCCCTTGTTAGATGAATAGGGCAAATACTTTCTCCCATTCAAGAGGTTGTCTCTTCACTCTGATGATTGTTTCCTTTGCTGTGCAGAAGATAAATTCAAGGATTTGTTTGTTCACTGTACATTTGGAGGCCTACTCTGCAAGTGGCCATAGAATCTACCTTCTAGACTAGCATAGATTTCACCCTTACGAAGGTCTTATATAATACAATTCAAAGAAATGGAGATTAATTGCCAGAGGAATAGAATTAATTGGAAGATTTAAAGCAAGCTTGTCCACTCAGGACAGCTTTGAGTGTAGTCCAACACAAATTCGTAAACTTGCTTAAAACATTATAAGTTTTTTTGTGATATTTTTAGCTCATCAACTATTGTTAGTGTTAGTGTATTTTATGTGTGGCCCAAGACCATTCTTCTTCCAGTGTGGCTCAGAGAAGGTAAAAGTTTGGACACTCCTTATTTAGGGATTCGGAGAAGTAGGAGGACATAGAACCATTATTATCTTTGCAACGTGGAGGGGTTACTCAAGGCATCTTCTCCAACATCTGACTCCAAAACAATTTGCTTTTTAATATATTTGACAGTGGGCATTCAGTTTCTGTTTAAATATTTCCAATGATACTGGGCCTCTGCCTCATAAGAAGCTGTTGCATTGTTAGATTGCTTCAGCTATAATAGCATTATAACATTAGTTTTAGAATTACCCTCCTATAATATTCAGCTGGCTGGTTTATTTCCTCAGGGACAGTAGTCCTCAGCCATGTATGTGGCGTGGGTATGGTGGATTGTGTGTGTATTTGACGTATTGATGGGACTTTCTCAAATTACACATGCCCCTCACCACTCCTTACCACCTGTTTCTTTCATCTTTCCTAGAAATGCTGCTATATTCCTTGATCTCAGATTTTCTGTTCTCAGTGTATATGTCCCCAGGTCCTTTAGCTATCTGTTATATACTATATTTTCTACATTCTGTCATCATTCTAGTTGATCTACTCTGAACTTAATCAGTTTGTAAATGTTGTTCTTAAAATGTTGAAAACAATATCACACATATGGTTGGACTATAACAGGGTACAGTGGGACAATTGCTTTTTGTGAAGCAGACAAAATACTTCTACTAGTGTAGCTTTAGGTTGTACCAGCATCTTTAGCAGTCAAATCTCACTGCTGGCTCATATTGATCTTGAGGCCAACTAAAATCCCTAGGTCTATTTCACACAAACTGCTGTCAAGACTGGTCTCTCCCTATGCTGTACTTGCAAAATTGATATTTTGAACCTGAATGCTGGACTTAGCTCATATTTCAGTTAAATTGAATCTTTTTCGTTTAGGCATTTTATTCTGGTTTATTGAGATCATTCTGAATCTTGATTTGGTCATTCATCCTATTGACTATTTCTTCTAAGCTTTGTAGTAATGTTCACATTTTATAAGTTTGCCTTCTGACTTCATTCAGTGTGATATAAAGATTCCTGTTAAGTCAGGGGTAGTGGAGGTAAGAACTCCATGGAGGAGGTACATTTTGTGTTAGGGTCAGGTGGGGATCCCCTTATGTTCCAAGGCAATGAACTTTTCCTGATTGGGAGAAACTATCTAAAATGAGAGCTATCAATTTATTTATTCATTCATTCAGTGAATATTTACTGAACTTTCATCATTCCTCAACGCTGTTCGATGGGCTAGGGATGTAGTAGAGAATATGATAGTTATGGTAACTGCCCTTGTGAAGCTTATAGTCTGGTTGGCTGACTCTAAAATCTGTTTCATAACTTTTACACTGTATTGTCAGAGAAGGTTAAATTTCCCAATCATAAATTTACTATTTTGGCAGCTTTCTTATCTGTGGAAGTTCAAGTACAGTTATATTCAATTGAATAAATATTTGTTTCCTAGGCACTGTGCTAGGCGCTGAGATATAATAGTGAAAAAGGAACACATTGTCTCTGCTTTATTGAACTTACAGCTGAAAATGGATGATTAGGCAAACAAATTAGCAATGATAATACAGTGTGATATAAACTGTGCTCTGACAGGGATAGTATATAGCATTCTGGTTACATAAAGCAGTATTAACAAACCCAGAGTTGTGGGGAGGGGTGGTCAGGGAAAGCTTTTGGTCAAAGTGACATTTTCAATGAGATCAGAAAAGTGAGTAGGAGTGAAACAGGTGATGGCGCAGAGCAAGAATATTTTAGGCAAAGGGAACAGTTCGTGTGAAGGCTGGAGGAGAGAGAAAGCATGCTACATTGGAAGAACTGGAGGATGTTCCTCAGTCTGAAGCAGAGTGAAAGGTTGGAGATTGCCTGTTGAGTCCATTTGGTCTTCCCACTGAGTTCAGGGTACTAGTTGTCATTTGACACACCCTCTTTTTTTCCTAGGGAATGGCTATAGAAGACAGATTGCTAGTTATATACCGTGCTACAGCTTTTAGGGGTGGCATTATTAAATGACTTTCTTTGTCCTAAAGGCTTAATGTATATGGTTGCAGCTGTAATAAAATTAGAGTGGTCTCTCACTTTCCCAGCACTTTACTTTTCTTCTATTGTTTCCCTTAACATTTCTTAAATAGAGTTTTATAAATTGGCCATTTGACTCAACCTTGCTAAGTTGTTTGATCCTGGGGATGAAGCTCATTCTTTATAAGAACTGCTTCTGCTTACCTTGTTGAAATAAAAACTGTACAGTTGCTTTATAGCAAAAATAATCCTGTGGCAATTAAAAATAAATGCTAGGTATGACTGTGCTGTACACGCACACTAAATATTTCAGTATCAGGGCTAGGAACTCAGGTTTTTATACAGAATGAAGTAAGTCAGCCTAAGAATTTGATTCTTGGCAATGTGTTTGAAAAGGAGCAGCTCTTTGTAACAGCAACCTAAAAGGGTATTGTGGAGGAGACTTAAATATCTGTTTGGATTATGACCCAGTGAAGAGGTTCTCAGGGAGCATGGCTACAAGAAAGAATTCTGAAATTTTGGTGGATGCCTAAGGTAGGTGAATTGAAGGGCTGATTCAGTGAATTTGGTTACTTTGGGAGAAAAATCTTATGTTAGGTTTAAAAATCTGAGACCCTTGTTTCTCTAAGGATTTTCCCCGATGTGGCACTTTCAAAGATCTTTGAGCATCTGAGGCCATATTACAACTGACATGCTTTATAGCTGAAACATAGCTTCCAGGGGTGCTGGGGGCAAATACCAGCCACAGTTGCATTTGTGCTAGAGTGCTAAGACAGGCATAGCTTCAAGTTGAGGAGAGAGAGTGAAATCCTTTACTTTATACATGAAGATATTATATAATACACTAATAATGATAGCTAAGATTTACTGAGCACTTAGTATATGCCAGGTACTACGTCAGATAGTTAACATGCATGATGTCACTTAATCTGTATTGCAATTTCTGTAGGATATGTCATAGCATTATTATCTTAATTTTTCAGGTGAGTAAACCAAATCCCAGAGATAAGTATGTTATCTAAGATCCCACAACTAGCAAGTGGTAGACCTGGAGAACTTCCAGGTTTATCTGATGTTAAAACCCACATTTTAACCATAATGCTGTCTTTTTCCCACCAAATCCCAGCAGAAGGAGTTCTTGAGATGGTGTGGAACCTTCTTTCAGTCAGAAAGTCAAGGGTACTGCTGAAAGTGATTATTCCATTTCTCTGCCCCAATAGAGCCAAGGCAGCATGTCACACTGGAAAGGGCACAGGCTTTGCATTCAAACAGATCTGGTCCAATCTTTGCAGTATAACTTAGAAGCTGTGTGAGCTTGGGTAAGTTACTTAACCTGTCTGTCAGTTGCCAAATCTATAAAGTTAAGATCATAATGTCTACTTTGCATGGTTGTTGTAAGGATTAAATGCAGCAAGATAAGCAAAATGTCTATTGAAGAGCTTGGTGGATCACAGGTACCCAATAATGGTGACAGTTTCAGTAATTAGAAGTGGTACAATTAGATTATTGAGTTGACATGTTCTGGTAATGGGTACTTAGCATCTTAATCCAGAGCCAAGGGGATAAAAACAACAACTGCAGGTGACTCTTTAAGCAGATCTTGCTCGATGTGTGGCTTCCAATGCCTCCTACCTATAACTGCTACGTTCAATAGCTTAGCCTTAATGTAAGTAATAGAAATTGATGTTCCTAAGTTGTGGTATTAACCTGAACTCATTTAAAGCACCACATTGCATTACTGCACTCCTCCGCCCATTGTGATTGCACACCACTCGAATGGATGCTGGTTTCCATGATTTTGTTCCAAAGCAACACATTCCACACATGGAAAGAGAACTGCGGTACAGAGGGAAACATGATGGGAAGTTACTTACTTGTAGGTTTAGAAGACCAATATTATCCTTAATTTATCCTATTCACAATACACAACCATTTGTTCAGCAAAAACCCCTGCTACATTTACACTGTAAATTATTTGCTGGAAACTTGAACTACAGAGAGAAGCTGAGTTCAATTTCTTTGAATTCAATAGCAGCAAACCCACTTATTTTCACTCCTTTGTCTGGGAAAGTAAATCCTTTAATAGAGTGCATTTCCCTCACAGTCAGGGTTTGTTGGTTATTTATGTTTCAGTGTTGAATTTTCATCTCCTTGCTTTTCATCAGAAACAATTATGAAGCCACAATCATGAAAATAATAAGCACAGATACATGGTTCAACATGTCTGCGTTATGACTCCTCAGTCCATTCAAATAATGCTCCAGGGTTAATTTCTTTACACACAATTTGCAATTTTTTCTTTTTGGCCCCACATATGCTAAGAATTAGTATTGTCACACAGCCCTGCCTTGCGTGTCCTCTGAGGTTTGAATATGGTGAATAAAATAAAATGGGGAGAAAAAGAGCTTAGGGCAAAGGTCCAGTGAAAAGAATCTCAAGGTGATTCATACAGCTGAGCCCCAGAAAAAGAACTTGGCTCCCACCTGCACAAACACTGACGATTGTTTAGAAAATGTCAGTAAGTCAAGGGTATCTAGAGGTGAGGGCAAAAGAAGTTTTATTTCTACTAGCCAACAAAGGGGTTTGGAAGACTCTGAAATTATCCTCACCCATTGAAATTAGTCTGAAAGAAAAGGGCATGTCTCTTTTCTCAGTGGAGATTTTATGCCTGAAAACCTAAAATTCATCAATGAACACAGACAATAGTTGTGAGACTTGAAGGAGATAATGCATTTGAGAACATAGCATAGTGCCTGCCTGAGTACATGCCCAGTGGAGGTTAAGAATTCAATTAATGAGGACTTTTAATGGGCATAGCATTATGCTAAAGGGTTATCAAGAGGCTTAGAGTATGGTCTTAGTCCTTAAGGGCTTATCATAGACCTGGAGAGATAGGACCCACAAACCAAGAGAGAAGCAGCAATCGGAGGCAGCATAGGTGTCAAATGATAGATACAAACAATGAGGAAGTAAACAGGCATTTGCTGAGCATCTGCACAGGCCATTAGTTCCTCACAGCAATCGTATGAAGACGTATGAATCTTATGAAATCGTGCTATGATCAGCCCCATTTTGCAGATGAGGAAGGTGGAGTTGAGATAGGAAGAGTGACTTTGTTTTAGTAACACAGGTAGTAACAGATCTGAAATTTTGCCTCCTACTCCAAAGTCTGTATTCTTTCTATAGTATACACTGTGGTTTCCTGTGGACAAACAGGTAGGGGGCTTCTTTATCTCTCTTGATCATCCATTATTTGCAGGGCTCCTTGTTAAATCCTTCACATATATAGCATATCATTATAATGTAGAGGTTAAAGGTCATGAGCTGTGGTTACTAGACTCCGAGGTTCAACTCCTCTCTCTACCCACCAGCTGTGTGACCCAGGGAAGTTACTTAACCTCTCTGTGCCTCTGAAATAAATGAATTAGGGAGGCTGGAAAGATGGCCAAATAGAAACAGCTCTGGTCTGTAGCTCCCAGCGAGATCAATGCAGAAGGTGGGTGATTTCTGCATTTCCAACTGAGGTACCCAGCTCGTCTCATTGGGACTGGTTAGATAATGGGAGCAGCCCACGGAGGGTGAGCTGAAGCAGGGTGGTGCGATGCCTCACCTGGGAAGTGCAAGCGGTCAGGGAATTCCTTCCCGTAGCCAAGGGAAGCCATGAGGGACTGTGCCATGAGAAATGATGCACTCCAGCCCAGATACTATACATTTCCCATGGTCATCACAATCCACAGACCAGGAGATTCCCTCTGGTTCCTACGCCACCAGGACCCTCGGTTTCAAGCACAAAACTGGGCGGCCATTTGGGCAGACACTGAACTAGCTGCAGGTGTTTTTTTTTTCCCCCCATATCCCAGTGGCACCTGGAATGCCAGTGTGACAGAACCATTCACACCCCTGGAAAGGGAGCTGAAGCCAGGGAGCCAAGTGGTCTAGCTCAGCGGATCCTACCCCCATGGAGCCCAGCAAGCTAAGATCCACTGGCTTGAAATTTTCGTTGCCAGCAAAGCAGTCTAAAGTCGACCTGGGACACTCGAGTTTGGTGGGGGGACAGGTGTCTGCCATTACTGAGGCTTGAGTAGACGGTTTTCCCCTCACAGTGTAAACAAAGCCACAGGGAAGTTCCAACTGGTAGGAGCCCTCCGCAGCTCAGCAAAGCCGCTGTGGCCAGACTGCCACTCTAGATTCCTCCTCTCTGAGCAGGGCATCTCTGAAAAAAAGGCAGCAGCCCCAGTCAGGGGCTTATAGATAAAACCACCATCTCCCTGGGTCAGAGTACCTGGGGGAAGGGGAAGCAGTGGGTGCAGCTTTAACAGACTTAAAGGTCCCTGCCTGGTGGCTCTGAAGAGAGCAGTGGATCTCCCAGCACAGCATTCGAACTTTGCTAAGGGTCAGACTGCCTCCTCAAGTGGGTCCCTGAACCCCGTGTCTCCTGACTGGTAGACACCTCCCAGCAGGAGTCAACAGGCCCCTCATAGAGGAGAGCTCCAGCTGGGATCTGGCAGGTGCCCCTCTGGGATGAAGCTTCCAGAGGAAGGAACAGGCAGCAATCTTTGCTGTTCTGCAGCCTCCGCTGGTGATACCCAGGCAAACAGGGTCTGGAGTGGACCTCCAGCAAACTCCAGCAGAACTGCAGCAGAGGGATCTGACCATTAGAAGGAAAATTCACAAACAGAAAGGAATAGCATCAACATCAAAAATAGGATGTCTACTCAGAAACCCCATCCAAAGGTCACCAATATCAAAGACCAAAGGTAGATCAATCCACAAAGATGGGGAGAAACCAGAGCAAAAAGGCTGAAAATTCTGAAAACCAGAACGACTCTTCTCCTGCAGAGGATCACAACTCCTCACCAGCAAGGGAACAAAACTGGATGGAGAATGAGTTTGACAAATTGACAGAAGTAGGCTTCAGAAGGTGGGTAATAACAAACTCCTTTGAGCTAAAGGAGCGTGTTCTAACCCAATGCAAGGAAGCTAAGAACCTTTTAAAAAGGTTAGATGAATTGATAAGTAGAATAACCAGTTTAGAGAAGAATATAAATAACCTGATGGAGCTGAAAAACACAGCATGAGAACTTTGTGAAGCATACACAAGTATCAATAGCTGAATTGATCAAGTGGAAGAAAGGATATCAGAGATTGAAGATCAACTTAATGAAATAAAGCATAAGGACAAGATCAGGGAAAAAAGATTGAAAAGGAATGAAGAAAGCCTCCAAGAAATATGGTACCATGTGAAAAGGCCAAACCCACATTTGACTGGTGTACCTGAAAGTGATGGGGAGAATGGAACCAAGTTGGAAAGCACTCTTCATAATATTTTCCAGGAGAAATTCCCCAACCTAGCAAGACAGGCCAACATTCAAATTCAGGAAATACAGGGAACACTACAAAGATGCTCCTCGAGAAGAGCGACCCCAAGATGCATAATAATCAGATTCATCAAGGTTGAAATGTAGGAAAAAATGTTAAGGGCAGCCAGAGAGAAAGGTCAGGTTACCCACAAAGGGAAGCCCATCAGACTAACAGCAGATCTCTCTGCAGAAACCCTACAAGCCAGAATACAGTGGGGGCCAATATTCAATATTCTTAAAGAAAAGAATTTTCATCCCAGAATTTGATATCCAGCCAAACTAAGCTTCATAAGCAAAGGAGAAATAAAATCTTTTACAGACAAGCAAATGCTGAGAGATTTTGTCACCACCAGGCCTGCCTTACAAGAACTCCTGAAGGAAGCACTAAACATGGAAAGGAACAACCAGTACCAGCCATTGCAAATACATACCAAATTGTAAAGACCATCGACACTATGAAGAAACTGCATCAACTAATGGGCAAAATAACCAGCTAATGTCATAATGACAGGATCAGATTCACACATAAGTATTAACCTAAATGTAAATGGGCTAAATGCTCCAATTAAAAGACACAGACTGGCAAATTGGATAAAGAGTCAAGACCCATTGGTGTGCTGTATTCAGGAGACCCATCTCGCATTCAAAGATACACATAGGCTCAAAATAAAAAGATGGATGACTATTTACCAAGCAAATAGAAAGCAAAAAAAAAAAAAAAAAAAAAAAAAAAGCAGGGTTTACAATCCTAGTCTCTGATAAAACAGACTTTAAACCAACGAAGATCAAAAGAGATGAAGAAGGGCATTACATAATGGTAAAGGGATCAATGCAACAAGAAAAGCTAGTTATCCTAAATATATATGCACCCAATACAGGAGCAGCCAAATTCATAAAGCAAGTCCTTAGAGACCTACAAAGAGACTTAGACTCCCACACAATAATAGTGGGAGAATTTAACACCCCACTGTCAACATTAGACAGATCAATGAGACAGAAAATTAACAAGGATATTCAGGACTTGAACTCAGCTCTGGACCAAGTGGACTTATTAGACATCTACAGAACTCTCCATCTAAAATTGACAGAATGAACATTCTTCTCAGCACCACATCACACTTTTTCTAAAATTGACCACATAAAGTAAAGCACTCCTCAGCAATTATGTCTCTCAGACCACAGTGCAATCAAATTAGAACTCAGTATTAAGAAACTCACTCAAAACTGCAAAACTACATGGAAACTGAACAACCTGCCCCTGAATGACTACTGGGTAAATAATGAAATTAAGGCAGTAATAAATTCTTTGAAACCAATGGGAACAAAGATATAATGTACCAGAATGTCTGGGACATAGCTAAAGCAATGTTTAGAGGGAAATTTATAGCACTTAATGCTCACAAGAGAAAGCCGGAAAGATCTAAAATTGACACCCTAACTTCACAATTAAAAGAACTAGATAAGCAAGAGCAAACAAATTCAAAAGCAAGCAGAAGACAAGAAGTAACTAAGATCAGAGCAGAACTGAAGGAGTTAGAGACATGAAAAACCCTTCAAAAAATCAGTGAATCCAGGAGGTGGTTTTTTGAAAAGATCAACAAAATAGACCATTAGCCGGACTAATAAAGAAGAAAAGAGAGAAGAATCAAAGAGATGCAATAAAAATGATAAAGGGGATGTCACCACTGATCCCACAGAAATACAAACTACCATCAGAGAATAATATAAATACCTCTACACAAATAAACTAGAAGATCTAGAAGAAATGGATAAATTCCTAGACACATATACCCTTTGAACACTAAATCAAGAAGAAGTCGAATCCCTGAATAGACCATAACAAGTTCAGATATTGAGGCAGTAATTAATAGCCTACCAACTAAAACAAATCCGAGACCAGACAGATTCACAGCCAATTTCTACCAGAGCTACAAAAAGAAGCTGGTAGCAGTCCTCCTGAAACTATTCCAAACATTAGAAAAAGAGAGATTCCTTCCTAACTCATTTTATGAGGCCAGCATCATCTTGATACCAAAACCTGGTGGAGACACAACAACAACAAAATTTCAGGCCAAGATCTCTGATGAACGTTGATGTGAAAATCCTCAATAAAATACTGGCAAACCAAATCCAGCAGCACATCAAAAAGCTTATCCACCATGATCAAGTTAGCTTCATCTCTAGGATGCAAGGCTGGTTCAACATATGCAAATCAATAAACATAATCCTTCATGTAAACAGAACCAATGACAAAAACAACATGATTATCTTGATGCAGAAAAGGCCTTCAACAAATTCATCACCCCTTCATGCTAAAAGCTCTGAATAAACTAGGTATTTATGAAACATACCTCAAAATAATAAGAGCTATTTATTACAAAACCACAGCCAATATCATACTAAATGGACAAAAACTGGAAGCATTCCCTTTGAAAACCTGCACAGGACAAGGATGCCCTCTCTCATCACTCCTATTCAAAATAGTATTGAAAGTTGTGGCCAGGGCAATCAGGCAAGAGAACGAAAGTCAAATTGTCAAATGACATGATTGTATATTTGACAAATATTTACAAATTACAAAAATTACAAATGACATTTGCAAATGACATGATTGTATATTTAGAAAATCCCATCATCTCAGCCCAAAATCTTCTTAAACTGGTAAGCAACTTCAGCAAAGTCTCAGGATACAAAATCAATGTGTAAAAATCACAGGCATTCCTATACACCAGTAATAGACAAGCAGAGAGCCAAATCATTAGTGAACTCCCATTCACAATTGCTACAAAGAACATAAAATACCTAGGAATCCAACTTAAAGGGATGTGAAAGACCTCTTCAAGGAGAACTACAAATCCCTGCTCAAGGAAATAAGAGAGGACACAAACAAATGGAAAAACATTCCATGCTCATGGATAGGAAGAGTCAATTTTGTGAAGATGGCCATACTGCCCAAAGTAATTTATAGATTCAATACTATTCCTATCAAGTTACCATTGAGTTTCTTCACAGAATTAGAAAAAAATACTTTAAATTTCATATGGAACCAAAAAAGAGCCCACATAGCCAAGACAATTCTAAGCAAAAAGAACAAAGCTGGAGGCGTCACACTACCTGACTTCAAACTATACTACAAGGCTACAGTAACCAAAACAGCATGGTACTGGTACCAAAACAGATACATAGACTAATGGAACAGAACAGAGGCCTCAGAAATAACACCACACATCCACAGCCATCTTATCTTTGACAAACCTGACAAAAACAAGCAATGGGGAAAGGATTCCCTATGTAATAAATGGTGTTTGGAAAACTGGCTAGCTATATGCAGAAATTGAAACTGGACTCCTTCCTTATACCTTATACAAAAATTAAGATGGATTAAAGACTTAAACGTAAGACCTAAAAACATGAAAACCCTAGAAGAAAACCTAGGCAATACCATTCAGGGCATAGGCATAGGCAAAGACTTGATGACTAAAACACCAAACGCAATGGCAACAAAAGTCAAAAATGACAAATTGAATCTAATTGAACTAAAGACCTTCTGCACAGCAAAAGCAATTATCATCATAGTGAACAGGCAACCTACAGAATGGGAGAAAATTTTTGCAATCTATTCATCTGACAAAGGGCTAATATCCAGAATCTACAAAGAACTTAAACACACACACACACACACACACACAAATAACCCCATGAAAAGGATATGAACAGACACTTCTCAAAAGAAGATATGTATGCAGCCAACAAACATATGAAAAAAAGCTCATCACTCGTCATTAGAGAAATGCAAATCAAAATCACAATGAGATACCATCGCACGCCAGTTAGAATGGTGATCATTAAAAAGTCAGGAAACAACAGATGCTGGAGAGGATGTGGAGAAATAGGAATGCTTTTACACTGTTGTTGGGAGTGTAAATTAGTTTAACCATTGTGAAAGACAGTATGGCGATTCCTCGATGATCTAGAACCAGAAATACCATTTGACCCAGCAATCCCATACTGGGTGTATGCCCAAAGGATTATAAATCATTCTACTATAAAGACACATGCACACGTATGTTTACTGCAGCACTATTTACAATAGCAATGACTTGGAACCAACCCAAAAGCCCATCAATGATCGACTGGGTAAAGAAAATGTGGCACATACATACCATGGACTACTATGCAGCCATAAAAAAGGATGAGTTCATGTCTTTTGCAGGGACATGGATGAAGCTGGAAACCTTCATTCTCAGCAAACTAACACAGGAACAGAAAACCAAACACCACATGTTCTCACTCATAAGTGGGAGCTGAACAGTGAGAACACATGGACATAGGGAGGGGAACATCACACACTGGGGCCTGTTGGGGGTTGGGAGGCTAGAGGAGGGATACCATTAGGAGAAATACCTAACGTGCATGACAGGTTGATGGGTGCAGCAAACCACCATGGCACGTGTATACCTATGTAACAAACCTGCACGTTCTGCACATGCACCCCAGAACTTAAAGTTCAATAAAAAAGCAATAAATGAATTAATATATGCAATGTACTTACAAAAGAGTTTAACACATTGTCAATATAAGTGATGGTTGCTGTGATTTTTAGTCTTCATAAATCCCTGTGAAATAGGGACTGCGGTTATGTTCACTTTACATATAAGACAGCTGACCTTTAGTGAGATGAAACATCTTTTCCACAGTTACATGGGTAGGGAATGCTGGAGCTGGCATTCAAGTTCAGGCTTGTTTGACTCCAAAGTTTTCTTTTATTCTCACTGTGCCACATTGCTTCCCTAAGTGCCATAGCTGTTTAGGAGAGGAAGAATTCTATGTGAGCTGAGGTAGCTGGAGAAGGTTTCATTGAGGATATTAGAAAAGTATACTGAGAAAACAATCTGTGTAGGAAGCCTGGATAAAGAAGGAAGGACTTTCAAGGGAGGAGGAGGGAGGCCCAAACATCTCTCCTCCCAAAAGACTCTTAGGGCATGAGGAAATACAGTCCTCCATTAGTGACACAAAAGCAAGTGCAGACCTGCCCAAAGGAGCTGTCTTTTAGGAGTTACAACACAGTGCCTAAGGGCAGGAGACAGCCCCAAGTTTCCCAAGAGGTATTAGTATGGGGAAAACTGTAAATGAATCAGAAGGTAATCTCCTAGAGGGCTATGCCTGGAATCCTAAACCTGAGTTTACAGCTGGCCTATCTGCCTCCATGTGGCCCCTCTGGTCATGCTCCCTGTAGTCAGTCACAGGGCAGAGGAATTTCCAGAGGAGAAACTAACACTTGAAGTACCAAATTAGGAAGAACATAATCCAATGGCTTAATTGAAAATTTATAAAAATGTGTACAATTCTAAGCCTGTTAAATCGTGAGGCACAAACCCCCACTGAAGAATGATTTAACTGCTGCCTGCCTCCTGCTTTGCATAGCTGAATCTCCAGGGGACCATTGCTTTGGCAGTTTGGCTATCTCAGCTGCTACCGTGCTTCCTCATTTTACACCATTTCTGACTCTCAAGTGGTGTGGCTTGGGAAGCCAACCATGTCTTTTGTAAAGCCTGCCAACTTGCCTATGTAGTTGGTAAGCGCTGGTGATTTATGTCTGGGAGTCTGTTTAACTGGGGTTTCTGCCTGCCCAAAGCTTCCTGTGGTAATAGCCCTCCTAATTAACTCTGTTAATTCTTATTCTTCGCCCTCTGAGCTTCCTTTGAAACTCTCCTAACTTTGCATGACTCAGAGTTTTAGAGAAGCACTTTCCTGGGGAGAAATTTCACTCGGGCTCAGTCCAGTCCTTCAAGTCTCACATCAGCACCTGCAACTACAATGCACTTTGTACTGAACCCCAGTGTTCAGTAGAGAATTGTCTCAATGTATCACAATTACACAGAATCTTGAGCTAAATGACTCTGGAGCAACCTACTGTGAAAATTCATTGGTTCAAGAGCTTATAAATAGACTTAATTTACCTTGCCTAAAGAAAAGTATACCTGTGCCCGTTGACCCTTAAATGAATGGTGTGCTGAGCTAAAGCAATGGAATGCTAAATGAAAAATTATCCAAGAGAAAAGAGAAAGTTCTGACATGGCTTCGCAAAGAAAAAGTCTTTTGATACCTCTAAGATGCAGTGAGAAGCTGATTTGACATAGATTTAGAGAGGAAACGTATGCCATCTCATTCCCAGGCATGATTCTCTGACTATGGGGGTTTGTATCATTTATATAAAGGAAAGGGTACAGTTGTAACTTTAGGGTGCTCCGGGCTGGCATGGCATAATGTCAGTGTGCATCACTGACATTTTACTGAGTAAGGAATGGAGACCAAATGAGGAGAGGTGACACTTTACCAGAGTGTGTGAACATTCCATGTGCTTAAGCATACATATCAATGCTTGACAACAGATTAATGTAAAGTGGCAAAATAAGGAGAATGAAACATTAAAAAGAACCTTATACTTCACAGTTTGTGCTCTTGATACCTGCTGAAAGTGTAAGGTATTCCAGGATACTCTTCCATGATTCTTGGTCAATGAGTGGATGGAGTGGAATAATTTTATAGTAATAAAAGAATTAAGGGAAGCCCGAAAGTGGAGTGGATTGTTTGGATCCTGATCACATGGATGAGTGAAGCAAAATGAATTTCCAACTGGGACTCAGTATCCATGCCATGCTTGCATTCTTTAAATCTGGCTCTGGTCACTCTCACCAGGTGTTGAGAGCACAACCTATGAAGTATAAGATTCTTTTTAATGTTCCATTCTCCTTATTTTACCATCTTTACATTAATCTATTGTCAAACATTGACATATATACCTAAACACATGGAATGGTCACACATTCTGGAAAAGTCACCTCTCTTCCTTTGGTCTCCATTCCTTATTCAGTAAAATGCCAGTGATGCACGCTGACATTATGCTATTTTTGATGTTATTATGCTTTATCTCTGAGAGACAAAGAAACCTTCATTCTTGCCCTCAAGGATGAGGAGTAGGCCTGGCATGGTGGCTCACACCTATAATCCCAGTACTTTCGGCGTCTGAGGTGGGCAGATAACTTGAGGTCGGGAGTTTAAGACCAGCCTGGTCAACATGGTGGAACCCTATCTGTACTGAAAATAAAAAAATTAGCTGGGCATGGTGGCATGTGCCTGTAGTCTCAGCTACTTGGGAGGCTGAGGCAGGAGAATCACTTGAACCGGGGAGACAGAGGTTGCAGTGAGCTGAGATACTGCTACTGCACTCCAGCCTGGGCAACAGAGTGAGACTCCATCTCAAAAAAAAAAAAGAATAATGAGTAAAATAAGCTGAAGCTGTTTCTAAGGGCAGAAGTAAGATTGTATCAGACTGAAGGGTGAAATAGGAGGTGAAAATGTAGAGACAATAACCATTCTCTCCTTTTTTAATAAGTGGAATTTTGGACCAAAGATATTTAGAAGAATTGTTGGACACCTATGGAGTAATTAACTAATGCCTTAGTTTGGAGACAATCATTTTTCAGAACACCAACACACTTGTATGATTTTTAAATCTAGTCATGCTCAGATGCCTCAATGTAGGAAGAGAAAAAGTAGGTGGTTGGATTGAATAAAGGCTAGAGATTTACAAGACAGTCTTGGTAGAATCTCCTAAGAAGGCAGTATATTTGAGGGTATTGGCAAAAGAATGCTTACAGATTGGATTGTAAACTTGAGGCTGGGGAAGGAAGAAAGTGAAGCCAGAAATGGACCAATATACTGACCAAAACAGAAGGGTCATAGGATTGTGGAACTCAAAGAAGATAAGGAACAGGTGAAGTAAGAATCATAGAGTGAGATTAATAAACAAGAGTTAGTCCTCAAGGAAAGATCAATTGGTATTCAAGATTTCTGAAGTGGAGCAGTTCTGGTTGGAGATGAAGTCCAGAGTGTGGCCCTGGGAGTAGGTTTCTAAAATGAAATGGAGGAGAAAGTCCTTGGAGTAAAAGAGCTCAAGGAACTGTGGGCTATATGATTGGGCTTATAGCATGGCTAAGACATACAGGCCAATGACTGGAGTTAAGGTACAGTGACTGACAGAGAGTGTGGTACCAAAGACCTTGAAGAATGTGGATATGTGGTCTAGGGGCAAAGAGAAGATAGTCATAAAGAAAGGTAGAAAAACATGTATCCTGATCCCCGAGAGAGGAGAGTCTTCTATAAGAGTGGAAGGCAGCACTGTGAGGTTAGGGTAATTAATTGTTAAAATGTTCTAGCCGCTCAAATGCCCAGAACAAAAACTTCTAAATTAAGCGAGTGTGAGGTAGGGAAATGATTTAGTGGTTTGTGAGAGCCTCCTTGGAAAAACACTAGCTTCAGTATTCATGCTATAAACCAACACAATCATTATCATTGCAACTATTGATGTAGAATGTAAGAGCAGAGTGATTTGCAATGGTTCCTCATGCTTGTCCTGTGGGAAAAGGGAGTTCAATCATTCCTATTTCCAAAGAAAGGAACAGACAATGGTTCTATGGTCAGATTTAAAGCAAAGTTATTGATTGAACTCTCTTTAATTGGCTATCACTTTCTAATTGGCTGATGATGTACAGGCCCCTTGAAACTCCCAAGAGAATTCCTAGGAATCTAGGCTGCACAGAAGTGGTAAATGATAACTCGAGTAACCTTGTTTCTTTGCTAAGAACAGCCATTAGTCAACTATAGGACTGTTAAGTGGGCATTTTCTCATTAATTCCACTTATGGATTTTGAGATATTTGTACCATTAGTGATTTTGATCATTAGAACACAATTGACATATTATTTATATTGGTTTTTACTTATTTATAGCCAAGGATTCTGTGAATTTAGATGCTTGGATGATATGCATTTATACTTGGTGTATATAAAATAGTGTTATCCCTCTTGTATTTTATCATCTTCAGAAATATTATGTTCCATAATTTGTTGAATTTTTCAAAATTGCCCTATGCTGTCAAGGTAAATTTTTCCATTTCTAGAGTTCAATATGGATTTTACAGCCAATCATGGATTTGGGCACTGGTAGAATCAAACTATTTTGAACCAATAGTTCCCTGGACAGCTAGCAAGAGTAGTTGTGATACTGCTATGTGTGTACAGGGTACTGGGATGCAGTGTCTTCTCTAGAGGCTACTTTGTAGCCAGCTATGGCTAAAGATTTTTTTTCTTCCCTAAGAGGGGACATTGTTTGGTCCCTTTCTCAGAATTCCCTTCTTTTTGGTTTTTGTTTTCTTTCTTCTGATATCCTTTAAACCAGAAAAATAAAGTATCTAAAACGTTTAACCATTTTACCTGTGGCCAAATTACTCTGACTTAAAGCTGCCATGAAAGAATATACATTTTTAAAAAGACCATAGGTTTGCTTTAAGATGGAAGATTTTGGTTTTGCTAAAGACACTTCATAGAGCAAATGCTGTTTTGTATTGGCGATCTTCACAGTGCCTGGCCAAATGAGAATATGGCTGCTCTTCACTGTAGTGTTTTCTACTGATATAAATTGCTTAGAGTTCAGGCTTGGCCTGCACTCAGGCACTATGTGGTTCCATTTGGCAGATGCATCTGAAGCCTTCAACATTTCAGATAACTTTGGAGTTTAAGGGAAGCAACAGATTTCATTAAATCACCTCTTACTTGGTTTCTCTTTCCACTTCCTCTCAATTAATGTCCTGGGAGTTTGTGGGATTGTCTCCGATTTGATTCTCTATTTTTTCTTTTTTCCAGTAAGCAGCAGGACTCCCTCAGGTGCCCTCTGAGGGTTCTATTCCCAAGTTTCCTCAGTGAATTCTCAGACGAGACTGTGACAGATGCCCACAGAAGCCCTTACATAGGGGAAGACGAGGTGCCTCTTCACACCTCTCTGCAGTTTCACACTTGCACACGGATGCTTCCTTGAACACCCGCGCCCCATCTGTTCTTACATCAGTCCCATAAAACTAGATATCATTATTAATAGCACGTTTCCCCTGAATTTTTTATTGGAAAGTTACTTAAAAGTTGCTGAAACTTACAAGTTCCCTTTCTCAGGTAGATTGGCTGAGCACTAGAGAAAATAATGCAGATACTGGTTTCTCTGAACTTTGATCTCAGAGATGCATTCATGTATAATAGTACACTCTCAATTATACTAGCCTTCCAAGAGGGTGATAAATGTGAGGAATGGAGAATAATAGTACTTGCGGATCTTGTGCTGTTTGTACTCAGAGAGGTGCCTGCTGTGTTACTTTGGGACATATTTGATGGGCCTGAGCCATTGTTACCAAATTCTCCTCAGGGAAAGTAAAGACATTCTGGGATGTCTAGGTGTGGTTGGGGCCTTGGAGGCTAACGGACTGAGCCCTTGTATGCTTCTTGCATTCAGTCCTGCAGTGATCATGAGGCTTAATAGATTGTGAGGCTTTTGGATTTGTAACTTGGACCCTTTTCCAGCATGAAAATAAATACAGGCAATGCCACATGCAGTATGCTGAATGTGGCCATTAATCCACCTGCACTTCTAAGTCAAGTTTCTATAGTATTGTTTCTGTGCCTTTTGACTCTTCAGAAACAGCTACTGACTTGTTTTCTCTGTCTTGACTCTGTTCTAAACTCTGTCCCCATCCCCACAAATAGTCTCATTTTATCAGGTTTCCTGGGAGTTTCACTTTTCTCCTGAAATACCCTCAAACACTTTTCTCCTTAATGTACTCTTCTTGATTTAAAAAAAGTACAGAATACCTTATATATAATAATAATTCTGTAACAAGTATTTACTTTGATAAGTTGATGTTTTGCTTAACCATACATTGCTGGACTTAAATGTTGGACAACTTCATTAAAAGCTACTAAATTGAGTATATTCTTCCTCCTGCCCCAACTATTCCAGTTACTTATTCTTCTTTTTCCCCTTTGCTCCTTCTCCACCTGATCCTCTGGCCCCCTTCCCTTTCTTATAGTCTGTAGCTAACTCTTTTCCACACTTTTTTCTGGTTCTCTTTGTTTCAAAAAATCAAACTTGTTTGACCAAGTTCTGAGTCAGTAAGGCTTTAAAGCAGAAGATAAATTTATCTATTTTACCTGAATTCTTTTGCTAATGTTCCCCTATTTAGAAATCTGTAAAACTCTGTCTAAATGTCTATTATTTTACATTTGTACTTTTTAGGGTATCAGCATATTTTGACACATTTTCCGTGGTGGGATTTTCATAGAACTACTGGTCTCTCCTCAGAGCCCTTATGTTACCTCTCTGCATTTCTTTCTTTCTTTTTTTTCCTGCAGTTTAACAGGAAACCTGAACAGGAAGCCAAACCTAAGAATTCAGGGTGCTTTGTGCTCTCTTCATGGCTTCAATCTTTTCCCTTGGTTGGCTATGAAAGTTTAGGCCCTTTTCAGCTAAATCCAGGACCAGATTTCAAATGACATACTGAAGCCTGAAGGGAATGAGCAGCCCCTAAAAGGTAGTAGAACCAACTAATCTCCCACATTTTGTATGAGTAATGTTGCTATAGATAATGTTTTGTGTATCCAAAGGTGAAGGTGCACTGAGGAGAAATCATCTGCTTTTGACATTAAAACAAACTCAGCAGAAAAGAAACTCCTCCAGTTCTAATTTCAATGGTAGTCCAATGATTTTTAAACCTGTTTTGACTTGTGATGGGCCGGTTTTTCAAATATGACTGGTTCACTAATAAAGGAGAGAATATCTTATAATGAAATAGAAGAGTCTTGGGCATAAGTGTGTGGGTTTCAGAGTCACCATAGGCTTGGTGTTCAAATCCTCACTGGGCAATTTGATAATTGTATAACAGTGGGAAAGTGTGTTACCTATCTTCTCTCAGTCTCAGTTTCCTCATCTATAGCATAGGAATTAATTATAGCACCTCACCTCATCAGGTTGAGAATTACATGTGAGTGGAAGCATGCAAGTGCATATGTGTGGCATATAAATACTCATTACATGTTATATGTCATGTTTATGATAATTTTATAGTTTCCTCATAGAGGTAACAATGTGTTATAATGCTATTAAAATGTGCTGAAAAATGTACTGAAATTTGTAACCGAAATTACAATTCAGATTTCAGTATGATGTGTCCTCCTTGTGGGTGGCTGGTTGCCTATGTAACAGATACCTTCCATCTGAAGCTTCTTACCCCATGATCTTGGGCTTGTTAACTCAGTATGCTTTCCAGATGCTAATTCCCAGACTGTAGTCTCTCTTAGACTTTATTCACTTTCTATGGGTTAGCAGAGCCTTCTCTCATCCCCAACTTCCTTGTATATATATGGAAGACCTAGCATTGACAATTATTTCTAGGTGATCTGCAGCATTCTTCTTGCTTTGAGGGATTATTTAGGGAGCCTGAAGAGCCTAACAATGTCAGTTGCTGCTTTTAAGTTTCTACTCAGGTCAACATTTTCTCATTGTGATGCATTTTTAATATACTTCGTAAGAAAATGAATCAGATTTGGATCAGAATAACTATCATTATGGAAATAGTTTATTAAGAAATACTTACTATGGTGGTCTTGACTAGTTTTCGGATTGGAGACAAGGTGCTAAAACCCTAGGCAGCCTCTGGCAGTAGCCCCACACCCTTCAGGTATTGAAACTATAGAAATTTCTGCATCTGCAGGGGCACTTTCTTGCCCTTCTGATGTTTGTCTGTGGGACTTTAGATTAATTGGCTCTGACAAAGCATGTTAGTGGGCAACCAAAAAGGGATTCCTTTATTAGAATTCCAGATTGTTCTTTTGCTTCTTTTGGCTCAGAATAGCATCTAGATGTAGTTGGTTCTATTTGAGAGGGGTTGTTTCTTTCTTTCTGTCTGTCTGTCTGTCTATCTATCTATCTATCTATCTAATCTAATCTATGTATCTCGTACCATAGTACCTCTCAAATTTTAATGTGGAGATGAAGTGGTGCCTGAGATTTTGTATTTCGAACAAGATTCTGGGTTATTCTGATGTTGCTGCTTGAGTGTAACAGCCACTGTGGTGCCCTATCCATATTTCTTGACACTCATCTCAATACATCCTGGAGACTGCTTATGCCCTCGACTATCTGCCTGAGGATTTTTCTTTTTTTTTTTTGCCTGTGGGAGCACTTGTCCTAGATGCAAAGCAAGCCTGAAGTGCCAGAGAATTAATGGCCCTGGAAACATCCTTCAGCTAATGTCTGAGGGGAATTTTGTGGGTAAATATTGTAATTCCTTGGTCCTCAGTTGGAATAAATTTCTTCAGAGTCCCACACCAAGATTGAGCTCTTGTTGCCCTTTTGTATTGGCTTCTTTCACTTCCTTGCCTCACTTCCCCACTTTTCTGTGGGTATTTCCTGGGATCAGCTCCCAAAAAACATACTGCTCTTGAGTTTTATCTCAGGATCTGTTCTTGGGGGAACCCAAACCAAGAGCTTTGCTAAATATATTTTTCTTATTTTGTTAATCTGTTTACTTGAGAGATATACCCTTTACCTCAAACACTACTATATTTGTCTTGATAAGTCAAATTATGTTAATTGATGGTTCATAGGTTTGGCCTTCAGATGTCCAAAGATAAGGCTTCATATTAAGAAACATTATAAGGAATCCCTGAGTTGGCATTCACTAGTTCTAGAAATTCCATAGAAATATACTAATATTGGCTTTCAGTATTTGGTACAAGTCCAGTCAGCTTCATGACATCAGCTTAGGAAGAATTGTTTGGAAAGAATGTTTAAATGCAAATGAATGATTAATTTTGTGTGCCCAAACTCAGTGTGTTTCATGTCAACAAGGATACTCATAAATTGAGTAAATTGTACACATTGGAAAAATGAAATCGTAAATGAGTCTTTAAGGGTAACCCTTGGCCAGCTGGACTGTGACTCACAAAGGTGACTTTTGTACTAAAAATCCCATTTGAGTTCCAATTTAGTATTCAATTGTCACTGAAGTCACTAACAGTGCAATTGCATTGCATCTTCCCCAAACCGCTTCTTTAGTCTAATAGGAATTTGATAATTAAACATTAACATTTTGCAGAGGCGGTCTCCCACTTTGCCCGTATTTGAAGTTTGCTGAGATTTTCTACAGCAGTGAGAGTTGAAGGTGGTAGATTACCAAGCTTTGGATGCACAACCAGACTTATTTTACCAAGGGATACCTAAAGATGTAAGTGCTCAGTTGTCTGTTTTGACCATCGATGCTAACATGTGGTGAAATTGTGTGGACCCCTTAAAACACTGTTTATAGCAAAACTATAGCTAAAGTTGTCATGAGAAGCCTTTAGCTTTGTGTAACACTTTCTCATTTTTCAAAGTGCTTTCATTCTTGTATATCATCTGATGTAAAATATATTTTAAATATTCAATTAAAAATTCATTCTATTTTGAAGTTAACAAAATAGATTTGTCTTAGTCTGGGCAGCTATTACAAAATATCTTAGACTGGGTAGCTCATTAACAACAGAAATTTATTCTCACAGTTCTAGTGGTTGTGAAGTACAAGATCAAGATTCCAGCAGATTCAGTATCTGGTGAAGGCCTGCTTTCTGGCTCTTAGGCAGTGTCTTTTTGCTGTGTACTCACATGGTGGAAGTGGTGAAAGGTGTTTCTCTTGGGTCTCTTTTATAAGGGCACTAATCCTATTCATGAGGGTTCTGCCTTTATGACCAAATCACCTCCCAAAGAGCCAGCCTCCTAATGTCGTCACCTCAGGAATTAGGATGTCAACACATGAATTTTGGGAGGACACAAACATTCAGACCATAGCATTTTGTCCCTGAGCCCCCAAAATTCGTATCTGTCTCACATGCAAAATACATTTATTTCATTCCAGTAGCACCCAAAGTCTTAACTCATTCTGATGTCAACTCAAAAGTCTGAAGTTCAAAGTCTCATCTAAATATAATTGAAATCAGGTATGGGTGAGACTCAAGGTATGATTTATCCTGAGACAAATTATTCTCCAGCTGTGAACCTGTGAAATCAAATGTATTATGTGCTTCCAAAGTGCAATGATGGGACGAACACAGGATAGACATTCTTATTCCAAAAGGAAGAAATAGGGAAAAAAGGAGTGGCAGATCCCAAACAAATCCAAAATCTTAAGGCTCATGATTAATCTTTGGCTCAATACTCTGCCCTCCAGGCCCATTGCCGTGGAGGTCCTGCCTTCCAGACCCACTGAGTCAACTATCTTGCCTCTGCGACATTACAAGTCAGAGATTGGGTTCCTAAGGCTCTAGGCAACCTTGACCCTGTGGCACTGCTGGGCAAAGCCCATGCTATAGCTCTCACATGTTGGAGTTGCCGGCCTGTAGCTCTAGCAGTTTGGAATTGCAGGTGTGACTGTGTCTCCATGGATCTACTGGGCATTGCCCTAGTGAGGGATCTCTGTGGTGGCATTGCCCCTGTATTTGTTCTCTACCTGGGTCCTGTGGCTCTCTGGAGGCAGCCCTGCCCGTACGGTTTTGCTGGGTACAAGTACACATTGACCCAGACCTACTAGAGTCACATCTAGGGCAGCCAAAGAATAAGGCAACTGAGTAAGAAGGGTGGAACTTACAATTTGTAGCAGCTTAAACCTTTCCTTGGATGTAATTTTGCCCCCTAGACCCTGGCACTCTGGGCCTATGGTGGAGAAGAAGACCTGATGATCTCTGACATGTCTTTTGGGTCATTCTTCTATTGTCTTAGACAATAGGTCCTGGCTTTTGTTTAGATGGCTGACTAATATTCCCATTGTCTTGATGAATAGTACTTGGCTTCCGTTGAGATGTTCAATTCATATGAATGTCCTTATCAGATAGTCTCTTGGCTGCACCTTTGTTCTTTCCTGAACAGGTTTTCTCATTTTTTCCAATATAGATCAGCTGCAAAATCTCCAGATTTTTAAGTTTTGCTCTCCTTTTAATGAACAATTATATATCTTTAAGTCATTTCTCTCTTCTCCAATTTTACTATAAGCAGTCAAGAAGAGCCAAGCCATGCTTTCAACACTTTGCTTAGAAATTTCTTCAGCCAAATATCTACTTTCATCATTCACAAATTCTATCTTCCACAAAACACTAGGACACTAACACAATTCAGCCAAGTACTTTTCTACTTAATAACAAGGGTGGCCTTTCCTCCATTGTCCAATAACGTTCCTTTTTTCTGTCTGCGACCTCATCAGAATGGCCTTTTTGTCCACATTTCTTCCAGTAATTTTGTTCACAACCAGTTACACATTCTCTAAGAGGTTGAGGCTTTCTCTACAGCTCTCCTGTTTTCCTTCTGAGCTCTCACCAGAATTACTCTTGACAACAGCGTAGGCTTTTTCTAGCATGAACCTCAAAACTCTTCCAGCTCCTACCTATTACCTGGATTCAAATCCTCTTCCACATTTTTAGGTATTTGTTATATACAATATCACTCTTACTTCCTGGTATCAATTTCCTGTCTTAGTCCTTTAGGCTACTTTAACAAAATAATATAAATTGAATGGCTTATAAGCAACAGGCGTTTATTTCTCACAGTTTCAGAGGCTAAGAAGTCCAGCAGATTTAATGTATGGTGAGTACCTAAATCTGCCAGCAGATTTAGTGTATGGTGAGTACCTGCTTCCTCATAGGTAGCACCTTCTGTGTTTTTACATGATGGAAGGAGTAAGGTGTGTGTGTGTCGGGGGGGTGTCTCTCTAAGGCTTCTTTTATAGGGGCACTAATCCCATTCATGAGGGCTCCTCTATTATTATCTAATCATTTATCTAAAAACCATACCTCCTAATACTATTACTTTGGGGGTTATGATTTCAACATGTGAATTCTGGGGAGACAAAAACATTCAGATCATAGTAGAATGAATGGTTAGTTTGAAATATCCCTTCTCCCCATACTACAACTGTAAGTTGAGGCCTTGGGATAGGAAGATTAATGAGGCATCAGGGGCAAAATCAAGGACCATGCTTAAACTTTGGTTTAGGCTTCTCTCCTGGCTGTCATTCATCTAATTTCATGCAAGCCTGGTTGAAAAAAACCCCAGAAACTTTGATGAGAGCCTATTCCTAACCCCAAAACGTAGTAACTTTGATGAGAACCTATTTCTAACCCCGCCTCCACCCTCTAACTCTCAGCCACTGTGGTGGCTCCAAAATTTCTATCCAGGAAATGAAAAGCAATTATATATTTGATATGTTTCTAGAAAATTGGCCTTGAAAGTGTGAGTAACAGTATACTCTTTTTACTTAGGTTTTATGTTATATCAATTAAATTTTTTCCACGTATTCCAAAGACATTTTATTCAAATAATATGAAATCTTCTTCTTCTTCTTCTTCTTATTATTACCTATTTTTATTTGAAATGTCTTGGAGAAGGGCTTGTTCCAGCCACCTCTATGGTGACCTTATGATCAACCTCAAGCCTTAATTAGTTTGCTAGAAGCTGTTTTGCATTATAGATCCATGTATGGATGGACAAGGTTGTTAATCCCTTGATTTCTGCTTCCTGTAAAGTTGGATGCTGCTATTTGTTGAGTGATTGTGTCAACACCCTACCAAGTATGCATCTCTCCATTCCCCTTTTTCATCAATTTTTTTTTTTTTTTTTGGTTAAAAGGAGCAGCTTTTAAAAGATTATTCTGAGCCTCCCTGTTTCTTGTGTTCATAGGCTGACCTAGTGTTAAGCTTTTTATAAAAGAACACACATTTTCAGAAAGCCCATAAAGGAGCCTCTTCCAGGTCCATGTGCAGGTCTTCCGTACACCACCAACTGCAGAATTTGATGAATATTGTGTGAATTAAAATGAGAGGTGTGTCTTTCTTTCATTGATTCTTAGGACATATTCAACAGGGTCTGATTACATAAAGAGAGTGACTGCTTAATTAATTGCCCTGTTACCTAGGGCAGTTGCTTATGTTTATTTGGAGTACTAATACAGATAATACAATTTACCAGTGCATTGCAGAGAGGGCTATAACCTGTTAAAGAAGAGTGGTGGAATCTTCACTCTACATATTTTTATGATATCCACAAATCCCAATGAATTATTTATGTGAGAATTTTGATTTCAACTTGCCTTCAGTACCAACGAACAATATAGAAATGTAGTATACTGAGAGACAGTGGTGCAAGGGATTTTCCCCCACTCTCTTATGTAGATAAAGGAACAAACACTAAGAAAGAACACATTATTAAAAGACCAACTTATTTATCACGCAGCTAGAGCTTAATACTCCTTGCCAAAATGCCAGAACATTTCCTGTAGTTTAGAAATCCCGTTGAATAAATTGTTTTCTTTCATACCTGTCTTATCATTTAGAGATCCAGGTCTGTTGCCAGACACATTTTGAAGAATATCTCTGTGTTTAAAATTAGTTTTTAAATCCCTACAACAACCAAAAGAAAAACCACATGAGTTATCAGCTTAGAACTTCATCTGTGTGGAAGCTAGGCATTATTCTGGCTACACTTTTCCAATCATTTTGAAAAGAGGAAGAGAAGAGTGTGCACTGACAACCATATTTTTTGGTTTCCCCCAAGGAGTATCTGTCATTTTCTGTACCGTAAGAGTCAGTGGAGGAGCCATTTGCTTTTTCTTATATAGTATCTTGATTCCTTTCATCCTCCCTATAGGTGACTGCAACTTCCTCCAATAAGAGGCTATTAGATATGGTTTAAAGGATAAAAACAACAAACTAGTTTGAAATAGGATTGGGAGGGGGAGACTGAGGGAAAGCTGTACCTTCCTGGAATGATGGTAATAAACAATATAGTCCTTGTTTTTGACAGAGTTCAGAGGAGATCAGAGCAGGGCTTGATCAAGGGCAGTGACCTTGTGTGAGTGCCAGGAAATGTGCTCCAAGTTGATGAATTACCATGGTTTTATATAACATCACAGATTTGTCAGAATTTGATCATTTACCACTCTAAGAATCAAACAAACCAGCACCACAACAAACAGCCCTTTTGAAAGCAAGGATGTTGTTGACAGTATGAACAGGTGCAAGAAGGGCAAAGTCTTTCCGTAGCTCCATTCCTTATAGTAACCAAACAGATGCATTTTCTATTCAAGACCTCCTCCATTCCTTTGTGCTCTTCTGGCTAGTTCTGGGACTGGTTAATTAGATGAATGATTACACTCTAACATTTTAATGGAATCCTGTCAGCAATGTAATAAGGACTCCTTTGCTACAGAAAGTGAGCTTGGGATGCTTTATTTCATGATCAGTGTTCCTTCAAAAAAATAAGGAGAATAAATTAAAAACAAAACCCAACAATCAAAATACCTGAGAAATACCTGGAAGAAGAAAGATGTAAGCACTCTAGACTGTTTCTGTTTTGAAAGAAGGGGAGGGAATGGGGGAGTGATGAACAAATATGATTAACAATTGAGGGAGGGCACAGTGATACCTTTATACTTTTTCCTGTGATGTGGGAATAAAAGAATGTTTTGTAAAATTAAACAGCAACTATCCTGAAAAAAAGCTCAAACCTGATCCTTTTCCATAAGTCACATGATATAAATGAGGGCATTTATGTTACCAGACATGTCAACACATTTTATTTTCTTTCGGTAAGTTTTCCTTAGGTAAATTAAATGCTATGAACAGGTAGAGTAACTGGGCTAAACTTAACAGGGTCATTAATCTTCATGCTTCAAGATGGTCAATTCATCCTTGAAGTGGTCAAACTGGACAATTTCCCCAGTGAATGCTATGCTTTCTAGAAATATTTCTTTCCCATTAGGCACTTTAACAATGCTATATCTTCTACATTGCATTATTCACAGCTCAAAATTATTATATGTTTTTGTTTACTCGCTTATTGTCCGTGTCTAGTAGACTGTAAGCTCTATGAAATTGTGGATCACATCACTAGGATTTACTCTTGATTCCTCAGCACATAGTAGGCTCTCGATAAGTTTTCATTGAAAGCTTGAATGAATGATTCAGTGACCATTACACATGGTGACACAAGACTGCCATTACATTATGTTGCAGTAAAATATAGCTAGTTTCTTTATCACCTCTTAGCCACATCTGCTCAAAATACCCTGAAATCTTTCAGTAAGAGGCAGAAAAAAGTACTTAACACCTACACAAACGTATCTTGGAATTAATAAAGTATGGTGAGGGAGCCGTTATCACACCTCTTAAAATCATATTTTCACCTGTCTTGGGTGTCGGCAACTGGAGGCTGGTAGGCAGTATTTACCAATGAAGAAAACTCATCAGCACCAAACTTGCTTTGGGAAATCTGTTTTGCACCTTTAAAATATTTTAAAAAGAGACACACATCTGCATTGGTTCATTCAGCTATAATTCTCCTTCACTGAGCCAGGTTCAACAAAGGGGTAACGGGGAGATTTTTTTTGCTCTTTGAATTTCAGTGATTAAGCAACCATTTCTATTGTCTGCTTTCGAGTTTTAACAAACATTGTAGCTACAACCATAATTACTAGATTTTGTTTTTGTTCTGCTGAACCATTTTTTACTGAAGAATGCCAACCACCGGCAAGATTACATACAAACATTGAATTTAAATAAAATAGCTCTAGAATTCAGTGGACAAAATTGAAAAACATTAATATTGAAAAAAATGAGGCAACTGGGTTTCCCCTTGGCATTTGCATTTTGACACTCACATTCTCATTCTAAAATCATGCAAAGTTATCATTGTCTCACATGTGTTAATATGAGAGCTACTTGATTTCTCAATGAACTTGTTTTTTTTTTGACTGTTGCCCAGGCTGGAGTGCAATGGTGCCATCTTGGCTCACTGCAACCTCCGCCTCCCGGGTTCAAGTGATTTCCTGCCTCAGCCTCCCAAGTAACTGGGATTACAGGAAGCTGCCACCACGCCTGGCTAATTTTTGTATTTTTAGTAGAGATGGGGTTTTACCATGCTGGCCAGGCTGGTCTCGATCTCCCGATCTCAGGTGATCCACCCGCCTTGGCTCCCCAACATGCTGGAATTAAGGCGTGAGCCACCGCGCCCCGCCTCAGTGAACAGTTTTAATGATTCACTTTGATTCTGTTTCATTACAGGGAAAATTAAGAGCATTTTGTTGTGCATGCTTACTGTCTTGTAATTTCCTCCTCCTGCTTTTATTTCACATGCCAAAAATGTGTGCCTGTGTATTCTGATATCAACTAGAATAGGACTGGATTACATACGCAAACACAGTGGCCTCAGTTTTTCTCTTTACCTTAGGGGAGCCCTAAGATTTTCTTTGAAGCTGCTGATGTGATACAACTCGCTCTCTGCCCCATCTATGCCCCTTTTACTGAATGTACAAGGTAGAATACTTTGACAGAATTGGGAAACTATATGATAACTGATAACCACTGTTTATTAGTTGCTTACTATGTGCCAAACAGCCAAACATTAGATGATTAGTTTGCATAAAACATCTCATTTGAAGCACAGGTGAATTTATGAGGTAGATACTATTACTATCTCTATTTATAGATGAGGAAACTGAGGTATAGGAAGGTAAAGTGAGTTGACCAAGGTCACAGTCAACAAATGGTGGAGCCAGGATTAAAAAAAATTGAGGAAAACTGATCTAATACTTCACTCCCATCTTTTCTACTTTTCTCCTCCCAAACAACACTAAGAATACTATTCCCTTTTCAATCTCCTGTCATTGGGACTTCTCATCTTCTGACAAAAACAAAAACAAAAAAAAGCTCTTTCCTGGACTTGAACCCTTATAGTGATGCTTCTTGATGATTTAATGCTCTGACTGTATCAACGTGCTTTATAAAATTTATAAAAATTATAAATTCTTATGTGTTTTTTAACGTTAGCTCCCACCATTGCCTTACATGCCTTTTTTGTTACCTGGCACCATACAACTTTTATTACAGATGAACCCATGAACATATTATACATAATCTTTTCCAATTTTAGGCATGCAGGTCCAATGACAGTCTCTCACAGGCCTCTGAAATAGATATTTGTACACATAAGCACCTGTTTTAGCTATCTAAATGTATACATTAGCACTCCACATTCTGTACCACATCTCAGTTTGTATGGAATACTTAATCAATAAGAGCACATTGTGCCTGATTCTTCCTCTGATGGTTGGTGAGTATACTATTATAAAGCTATGGAGGGAGTTTCTGGGCTAAATTACTTAAGGAGTGTCAAGTCAAAAGTTGAACCCATATGTTTATACAGCTGAATAACCTGCATCTGGGCAGTCAGCTAGAGGTGATGATGAAAGGACCTTCTGTTTAAAATCTGTTATTTGTAAGGTCCACTTATGGAACTGCTACTAAGATATACTTCTAGGTATTACTTCCCAGCACATATAAAAGCCATACTTGCAGTATATCGTAGTGGTTAGAGGCCCAAGCTTTGGCAATAAATTTGAATTTTAATCCTGGCTCCACCAGGGAAAATGCTGTAAGTTTACTGTGCTGCACTGTTCTTGACGTCTCTGTGTTACCAGGAAGTGCAGGAATCCTCAGTTCTTAGTCTTGGAGAAAGAATTCTGCCAAGCAGCTGGTTTAGCCAAAGAAGAGAACTTATTGAAGGAAAATAGAGAGCAGAGAGCTTATTTAGAGAGAGAGTACACTCTGAAAAGATAAAGAAGAGTGGACCCCTGAAAGGGAGTGAGCCAGCAGCACCCTGAGAGTTCTCCCTTGGGTTTTTATGATGTTGGGTTTGTCTTAGAGTTCTCGCCTCTGTCTTAAGTCTCTGCCTTTTTTCTTTGTCTAGTTTTCCAGCTCCTGCCTTAAGTCTCTGCCTTTTCCTGGCCTAGTTCCCACCCCAGGGTTGTGGTACCGTCTTTTACTATTAGTTGTTGCACATGCGTGGGCCTGCTGTTGGCTCTGAATTGCACCTATGTATTTCTTAGAAATTTCCTCCTTTGCCCTCTTTCTTTTATCATCATGCATCTTAGCTACATTCTGACAGGTTAACTGAAGAGTGAATGATTAGTGGGCATCTTAATGGGCATTCCTTCCTGTGTAGGTATTTGCCTTCTGCTGTGCTTATAACTAGCATGCATGTTTTGGGTAATCTCTGGGGTGTGAGATTTTTCTAGGCTTTCCTCCCCACAGGGGCTCTCTTTTCCTGCTCACGACTGGCTGTCTGCCTACTCTGACATCTGTGGGTGAATAGAGAGGCACTATACCGTACTGAATAAGAATGGGTGGGATTGGGGAAAAAAATGTGGGATCTGGAAGCAGAGTGCCTCAGATTAAATCCTAATTCTGTCATTTACTAGCTGTGTGACCTTGGGCAAATTACTTTACATTTCTATACTTGATTTTCCTAATCTGTAAAATTTTGACATCTATAGTATCTATCTTGTAGGGCTATTATAATAATTATATTATTAATCATAGCAAAGTCTAGTATACAATAAGAGCTTAATAAGGGGCAGCCATTTCTATTTTATGTTTTTGGCATGATGCTGTCCATGTGTTTGTATCATTGTTAGCCCCAGTAATGTGTTTTGATGAGAATTCCTTGAGGGCTGGGCCTGGATGACTTGTCTATTATAGCAAAATGCACTTTTCATGAACTTTCTTTGAGCTTTGGTGAATGGGTTTTATTTGCCAAGAGGGTGAGGACAGAGCTGACTGAGCTTCAAAAAAAGTTTGACTATTAACATAGAGATTTTCAGGTCAGAAAGCCCTGGGGTTCTTTTGTGGTTGTTTACTTTTTTAAGTACCTCAAAAAAAAAAATCCCTACTTCCCTTCTTCCCTCCACAGTCTGATACCCTCCACCTCAGCCCAGGGTGTATTTTCCTTATACATCTACAAACATTGAATGGAGTTTGGGAAGTGGCAACAGGCAGACAGAGCAGCAGGCCAAGCTGAGCCCACGATGTTGGATGTTGGCAGGGAGCCAGAATGGCATTGATGACTTCTGCACTAGAGGAAAGCTGCAGTTTCTCTCACTGTTTGATGGCTTTTGGGATGGTTGAAAAATAAAACTCAATCTGTCATGTAACTAACTGCATTTGTTTTAACTACTTAATTCCACACTCTGTGCTAACCAAATTCCTTATAGTAAGTTTACTGTTCATTCCAGATGTTAGTCCTGAAAACAAATAATTTCCTCTGCAGTGGAATTCCAATCCAGAAAATGGAAATAAAATATTGATCTGATATGATGCTAATAAGTCAACCTAGGCACCTGATATACCTGATATCTAGCAATTGTAATGATAAAAATGTGTAGCAAGTAGTGTCTAGAGTTATTTAAAGTAGTTGAACGAGAGGCTGAGAGCTCAGTGTTAATTGTTTGATTTTATTATTTATTTATTTTTTTTTTTTGGAGATAGAGTCTTGCTCTGTCGCCCAGGCTAAAGTGCAGTGGTGCAGTCTCGGCTCACTGCAAACTCATCTCCCAGGTTCAAGGGATTCTTCATGACTCCGCCTCCCAAGTAGCTGGGATTATAGGCGCTTGCCAGCACACCTGGCTAATTTTTGTGTTTTTGGTAGAGACAAGGTTTTGCTATGTTGCCCAGGCTGGTCTTGAACTTCTGAGATCAAGCAGTCCATCTGCCTTGGCCTCCCAAAGTGCTGGGATTACAGGTATGAGCAATCATGCCTGGCCCAGTTGTTGGATTTTATAGATAGAGATGCTGGCATTTAAAGCTTGTAATTCCAAAGGAACTTAGCCTGATAAATGCATGTTGCTCTACTTGCATTCAAAGCTAACATGTTAGGTTAGTTTGAAGGCTCCTGTGGTCCAGGATTGGGGGAGAGTTGCAGCTATGGTCAGGCCTGTTGATTGAGACTGTTTTCCAAGATTCAAATGCTCCTGTCTGCATCCCAGCTCATTAAAAATGGAGTTAATCCATGGATTCCCAAGTTATTATTGACTGAATACTGAATAGGTATCAGCAACAAACTAGCCGGGTTATATTAGAACAAAGAAAAAGAAACACTTTTATGTAGCTCTATTGTGCTTTATAAAAAAGCCCCATCAGCTTTTTTATAAAGCATAACATCAGAAAACCATGCTTACCTTAATGTTTTTGCGTTCTTTAACAGAGGTTCCCAATGAACAGTTTAAAAAATTACATTATGATTTGCTTCTTCAATAAAATGTTGATATTTTAGTATCTTTCAAACCCAACATGCTTTATTTTTCTAAAATATTTAGAAGACTTGTGAAGCAATTTGTGTGGGTGATTAAAAAGCACCAGAAATAACCACAAAAACCCACCCTCAGATTGATAAAAGCCCCATTCCTATATCAGATTTTGGGAAATAAGATTGCTATGTGCCCATGATTCAAATTTTGTGACTAATACTCCACCCATGTTTGTGTAACTAGAGGCCAGAGGCACTAGGTATATTGTTGGGCCTGTCTGGTCCTTTTGGCATGCTGGTTGAGTCAAGAACCACCTGGTTTCACAATTGCTTTAATCCCAGAAACCAAATGCCTTTGAGAATTAGCCTGAATGTAGTCTATCCTGGAGAAATTATTATTTTCTTAGTATCCTGTATACCCAGGAAGCTGGTTCCTTATGCAGTGATAGGGAAGTATTTTGGAGTATATGAAGATAGTGGTTTGTCAGGAGCAAATTGGCAACATTCCAATGTGATGTAGGTTTCATACATGACTATCAGATAAATCTGTTTTCTTATAGCACTTAACATTATCTAATACTATATATTTATTTATTGATTTATTATCTTTCTTACTCTCTATTTTTTAAGTCCCATGAGGGTAAGGGACACTGTATGTTTTGTGCTCCATTGCTATTTTTTTTAACCATCCAACAGTGTTTAGAACATAGTAGGTATTCATTAAATATTTATAAAATAAATAATGAACTGCTTTATAGCAAAGTTTCCCTAAGGAGCTGCCTTCCTAAACATCTTTGGACAGGACTCTATACTCAAATCAATATTTACCTAAACCGTCTCAATTGTAGCTCATTTACAATTTAGTGCCTGATTATTTCAGCCCCTGTCACATTGGGGTGACTCCTATATGATGGACTAGTATGCCTATTTGTTGAATATACAAATAGACTATGAACAGACTATGTATCTCTAAGCAACTATCATATGAGTTGAGAATCTCCTTTTGAACATTGCCTTCAATGAATCAAATAGCAAAGGGCATATTATTTCTTCAGGTCCCCACCATAACTTTAGCGTTAGCTATATTGTGCAGCTTAATCACACATATGATTCACAAGTCATGGTTCTGAGTACTTGTGACTGTCCTTATAGGACACAAGTTTTCTGTCAATGAGATTACTAAGTTATTTGTTCAATTAATTAATTAATTATCAGTGTTATTTTCTGCGTATTTTTAAAATAATTTTCCCATGTCCTTCTGACAGTTTTAGACAGAGTAATCTGTCTAAAACAGAAATCAGATCATCACTTCTCTTAAAAAAAGCCATCATTTTGACTTTCCACCATCTACAAAATAAAGCTTCAAATTCTTCGCATGGCATGTGTGCTAGAAAATTTCCATTTGCTTCTGCAGATTTACTTTCTCTCCTGTGCCCCGGGAGGCTGACCCCTTATTTACTGCATAAATAGACTCTCTTGCCCTCTGTCTTCCAGTAGGGTTTGGCCAATGGGAGGTGTCAGCAGGAGACTGGAGAGGGTGCTGAGAATGTAGCTGGGATATTTATTCTTCAGGTTCCTCTCTGACAGGTTGCTGTAAGTTGGCTACATCCTTTTATGAATTTTGCAACTCCTATAGGCCCTTTTCTTCAATGTTTAAGGGTAGTAACCACTTAATATTATTTGCCCCAGAGTACTGCACTGCTTGTTGCTTGTTCTAAACCCTGCACAATACCTGTGTAAGTGGTTCTTGTTTTTTTTTTTTTTTGGACTTTCCTCAGATTACCAGATATAAATGTGTCATTGGTGTGTTTCCTGGACTCTAACTGATATGGCATATGATGCCCCCTTTAATCCCTTCCTCGTCTACATGTCTTCTCTAGCCACTACTGCTCTTGTACTTTCTACTCCAATAATGCCAAACTACCACAGTTCCTAGAAGGTTGCAATGTGTTCCTGTACTTCTGCACATTCTGTTCCTTCTGTCTGGAATGTTCATCCTTCTGTTAGTGCATGTAGACTTCTCCAACTACATGAAAGATTTAACTGGAAAGTTTCCCTGGTACCTGTGTTCCAGATAAGTCAGGCAGATTTGATCACAGTGATACTACTTGTAGTAATACACCTATTATTATGGTTATCTGTCATCATGGCTCTATGGTAAATTGCTAAGGAGTAGAAACTGAGCATTATTCATCTCTGCAACCCCATAGCTGAACACAGCGTCTAGCATTATGTCTGTTCAATCAAAGAGTATTGAGTATTGGATGAGTACTATATCCTGTATTGGTTCCTCCTGACAGTCAAATAAGAAAATAGAAAAAATAATCAGAATATGATGGAATTGGGAAATTAAACCTTTGGGTGAAGTGCCTTTTCCATATTATATTTGTTTCCATATATTTGTACTGATATCTTCTTTGGTTAGAGAAGACCTGTACTCTTTATTCCATATACCCTTTTTAACCATTCTTACCTGACCACGGAGGTTTTTCTGCCCTGACAATCAAAAATAAAACAACACAATGAAACCTAAATTTTACCTTCTCACAAAACATACTTCTTAATTGCACTGTTCATAGAGTGTAAGTGGAGATCCTGCCAGTTGTTAAGGATATTTATTTAACTCAGGAACTGGAGAAATAATTTTAAGATAGCATTAAGATTTTCACTAAATGGGCCGTGATGTAGACTCAAGCCAAATGTCCATTTATCACTTAAAGCCTTCAAGACCTCCATTCCAACTGATGGGTCCTAAGGGATTACCGTTAACTAAAAGCCAGTGTCCAGTAATCCTTAAAAGGTTTGAGTATTTGATATATCCACGGCATAGTTATCCATTTAATGGCCAACTTCATTGAAAGAAGCCTTAAATAATAATTCAAGTATTTGTGCTGTTATTTCTCTGGCAGAATTGTGTATTCAGCAAAACTGTCATTCAAAAACAAGGATAGAGAGGACTTACACGGTCTATCCTGTGTATCCCATTGTGACTATTGTGACCCTATCACTGGGGCTTTGTAACTTTGACAATCAAAAAACAAAACAAAACAATAAAACCTTTTTTAATGAACTTCTTTATAGCTTAAATAAATGGAATAGACATCTCAGAATGAATATTTTTATACAAATTCATCCAAAGTGGATATATGCTTTCTTGCAGTCTTTTATCTCAGGATGGGGTGGAGAGATGGAAGCTAAGGACAAAGAGAGACCTTAGTTTAATGGTTTCTAAATTTGTTGTGCATCCAGAGTATCTAAAGACTTCGTTAAAGTGTGCACTTCCAGGTCTTACTTTTTTTTCTGATATTCCAAACAGTGATTCTGGAGTGGGGATTGATTAGCTGCATATTCAACATGCACTTCAGATTATTCTGGTAGGAGTGGTGCTAGGGCTATATTATCAGAAGAAACACTGGCTAGGTAAAGAACAGGTAAGGATAGGTAGAAAAATCCAGAGTAGGTTTTTGGTTTTATCTGGGTCCCAGATACATTTAGTCCTGTACCTAAATCTTTTGTCGTCCTATGTCTTCATGCCATTCATGCCACATCAGATTTGTGGCTATCAACCCTCACCTATTCTTTATCCCTCCCCCTCAGGGCCTAGCTTTCTCTGGATCCCCAGCTAATGACTACTCAATCTGATCAAGTAATCCTTATTGTTGTTAGGGTCCTGGAAGGAAGATATTACAGAAGTTACCTGTTTCTTCATTCTTCACCAGCTTGAGGATAAAAATGGGGAGGGGTGTGGCATATCGTATATCATAAACCTAAAATTCCATTGGGTTTTTCCACTGAATGAATGCTAGACATCTAACCACCTCTTCTTTGTTCTCCCCTACTCTGAACCCTTCTGTCTCCCAAATATCATTTATTTTTTCTTTTTAAAAAGTAAATACTTCAATTACAACTATGTTAAATATGCATTAGAAATACTGCAAAGCAATATATCAATATTCTAATAGTTTGATGGGATTATGAATAATTTTTTCTTTCCTTTTTTGCAACATAGTTTTATTATATTTATAATAAGTGTTTTTTATTTTAACTAATTTATTTCAATAGCTTTAGGGATACAAGCGTACAAGTGATTTTTTGGTTACATGGATGAATTGTATAGTGGCAAAGTCTGAGATTTTAGTGCACCCATAATCTAAGTAGTGTACATTGTACCCAATAGGTAGTTTTCCAGTCTTCACCCTTCCCACCTTTCCTCTTCCTAAGTTTCTAATGTCCAATATACCACTCTGTATGCCTTTGCAGAACCATAGCTTAGTTCCCCTTATAAGTGAGAACATGTGATATTTGGTTTTGGATTCCTGAACTGTTTTACTTAGAATAATGGCCTTTGGTTCCATTCAAGTTTCCACAAAAGACATCTTCTTTTTTATGACTGAATAGTATTCCATGGTGTATGTATATGTGCGTACACACACACACATATATACACACACATTTTCTTTATCCACATATCAGTTTATGGACAATTAGATTGTCAATCATTTATTTCTAAAAGTAAAGCATTATGGAATGTCCTGTAATCTTCAGTGAGCTGAAGCCATTCTCTAATTGGGAAATTTATTCTTTTCCTCATTGTGAACTCTATGTTGTCACTAAAACACCAAAGTAGCCCTGCCTGGGTCTACATTTCTCAAAGAGGCCTTCATGAAAACAGCTTCTCAGTTTCTGCCTTCAGCCCCTTCCCCTTCCTTCTCACATGCAGATTTTAGAGATATGAGTCCATACTGCCAGAAATAGAGCCAATATGCCATATATCTCACCCTTCCTCTTCTTTTTTTCTGATCCCAGGTCATCTTTTACTCACTCAAAGGAACCCAATGCAAATGGAGAACTGTTATGACACACTCTACACATTCACTAGTTTCTCAGACATACTTGTACTTTGGCATGTCTGAAGATCAGCTCCATTGAGATCACCTTCCTTCATCATACCTCCTCTCCTGCCCCCATCAAGTAATCTCTGTAAATTTGAAAGTAATATCTGCAGAAAGAACCTAGGTTTATCCTCTAATACAAGCAATTTCCTTTATTTTGAGGGATTTCAAGGCAAGTTTGGCAGGAGGGGATGTGGCAGGTGGCTAGGAAGATTGTTGTGGGCAGGTGCATTACTATGGTTTTGCTCTAATCACTCCACCAATCATACCATATGGGCAAGCAATTTTAGGAATTAAAAGAATAGAAATCAATTGACAAGTATGACACCAAGGTAGAAAGCCCTTTTATTTAGCTTTTAAAAAGAAAATGTATCTTAAAAACCTAAATTTGTAGCTGTAAATGTGAAGTATTTAAAGATATGCAAATAAATAAGCAGATATTAAACTAAGTGCTTGTGATAGGCTGAATAATGCCACCCCACAAATGTTCATGTCTTAATCTCAAGAACCTGTGACCATATTACCTTATATAACAAAAGGGACTTTACAGAAGTGATTAAGTTAAAGATCTTGAACTGGGGAGATTATACTGGATTATTATTTTCCTAGATTATTTGAGTGGGCATAAGGTAATCACAAGGGTGATTATGAGAGGGACTCAGGAGATCAGAGTGAGTAGTAGGAAAAGTGGTAAAACAAGAGCCTCTAGAAACTAGAAAAGACAAGGAAACTGATTCTCTTCTAGGTTCTCCAGAAGGAATCCAGGTCTATCAGTACCTTGATTTTAGCCCAGTGAAACCCAGACTCATGACTTTCAGAAGTATAGGATAATACATTTGCGTTGTTTTAAACCACTAAGTTTGTGATAAATTGTTACCGCAACAATTGGTAACAAATTATGTATGGTTGTCCTCATTATGTATCCAGCACTGTGAAATATGGTATGGGACAGAAATGCTCTTTCTCCTTATCTTTAGATATGCACTACCTACTCATCATTCCAGTTCTAATTCAAATACCACCCCCTTTAGGAAGTCTTTGTTATCGTACATATAGTTACCACTTCTCAATTTGGCTACTACTTTACTAAAAGATTTTTATGGTTCTGATGGCTTCTTACTTTGTTATGGTTATTTGTGTGTTTCCTGAGAGTGACAGTTACATTTTATAAATTTTGTACTCCATACATCCTCTGCCACTAATCCAGGCATTGTGCCTTGCACATGAGAAATGCCTAGAAAATATTAGCTGAATGAGTGTTTGGTTAGAAGTAAAATTAACCAAGAATGTGATAAGAATAAACATCCTGAATTGGACTGTGAAGTTGTTATTTCATTTTAATTATGGATTTTATATTTGCATCTGTTTTGTGATTTTTTTTTTTATAGACAGATTTGAATTCCCACTTGGAGGAATTGCATACTTCACAAGAGGTGCCATCTTGTTCTTTTATACAGACAGAGTACATGAACACCACGGGGAGTTTCATTAGTGAGTTAGAAAGGTAGGGTGGACCCTCTCTTATCAGCTCTATTTGACTGCAGCCCTTCTGATTTCCTCCTAGGAAGTCCAGTTCTGCACCACGATTAAGTGATTGCCAAAGTAGGGATGTACAAATAAGTTAATGAATATAGATTAAGTGCTTAGTGTATGTGAGGCAAAATATTACAAACATTTTTATAGGCTGGTTAATACAGAGATATGTAAAGCACAGAACTTGTCCTTAAAAAGCTTACAGTCCAAGTGAGGGCACAAAGTTTAGTTAACTTTACCTCAACGTTTATATCTTGATTAATGTGCTTCTCTACAATAGGGTCATTTAGAAATTCTTTTTCCTCTTGCTTTCTGTGGTAGCAAACAAATTAAAATTTTATGTTTCCAAAAATTCTTACCCTCAATGTAGCTAGCATGATGAGTACTGAGATGTTTCAATAAAAACCTGTTTCCTTAAAAATAGATGAAGGCTCTAGACCTGCATAATACATTTTTACTTGCTAAAGCTGGTTTCTGTTGTGTTTTTGGTGGTTTGGGGACTTCAAGTGAAACAAAGCTGGGGAGGGGGGCATTTAACTTCTAATTTACACTCTGCAACAGCTGTTCTAAAAAGAAGATGGCAGTGAAGTGTATAAGACCTTTGGTACAGAGTTTTCATCTATTAGCTTCGATTTTATACTGACCATTCCTATTTGGAACTTTAAGTTCTTCTGAAGGTTACAACATTGCAAGGCAACAGAACTTAGTTCACAGAGCCAAGAGAATGTCCCTCTATCCCATAAAATGGGTCTCTACACAAAGACGATTGGTTCCCATGTTTCGGGTATGAATGAGATGTCTATCCTGTCACATTGATAGAATAGTCAACTTTAAGTAATGTTCCAAGTGCAGGGGTAAAAAAATAAGGAAGGTGAAACCTGGAGAAAATGTGCAAGTTTTATGATAAAGATGATGAAGAAGATGATGATGATGACGATGATGTTTTTTGTGTGCTGTTACGTATAAGTCACTAGGCAAGGCATAATAAGCAAGGCAAAGGTGAATGGAACCCAGCCTGCAAGAAAGGCCTTGCCATATAGCTGAACCTGAAAATAATAAAACAATAAATGGCAATATAAAAAGTCATATGCAGGATGCCAAGTGAGACTTGTTCCTCTATATTGTAAGCTTAAGTATATATAGCTATATGTCCAATCTTGGGTCTTTCTTTAATCTACCCAAGGCTTTCCTTCTTCACTTTCAACATCACTATACTTCTCTTTTGAAGTCATCTTGATTTGGATTTTCTGGATGTGGAAAATGTACCAAGGCAGCTTCCCAGGATAGAAGTGAGAAAAACAAGAAGTAGGTAAATGTGCCCCCTGACAGCTGTATTTTAGGGAAGGGCTTAGGCTTTTAGGGATAAATACACAGTATAGAATAGTCCAGTATGGATCTCTGGATAATCCACTTTCCCCTGCCACCTCAGAGTATCTGCAGTGGTGTTCTCTTTTGTGTCCTTGCCCTTTCCACTTATTTTTTCACTATGGTTGCCCAATGAAAAGGTACTGGGTTTGAAATCTTGTCTAATTCATGATCCTTTTTTACTGTTAGTGATGTAATAATTTGTATTGTAGAATTTCCGAATGTATCAGTTGCTAATCATTTGTTTCTTCTTCAACATATATTTATCCATGTCTAATGTATACTAGGCAATGTGCTAGGAACTGCATATAAAGTGAATACAACAGGTACTATTCCTGCCTTGAAGGAGCTTACATTCTAATAACCAATAGATACATTTTAAAAATCAATTCAAAAATAAATGCATGATTACAAATTGTGATAAGTTCTATGAAGGACAAGTTTTGAAGGAGAGTAATGATGGGGAGTGTGGTGCCACTTTAGATAGGTTTATTAGGAAAGGTCAATCTGGGGAAGTGATGTTTCAGTTGAGACCTGTTACAAAGGAATTTGCTCTAAAGAAAGCATAACTGGGCTAGGAATATTTCAGGCAGAGAAAACAGCCTATGTTGAGCCTCTGAGGTGGGAACAGATGGTCATAGTCTAGGACCTGAAGGAAGGGCACTGTGACTGGACCAAGTGAGTGAGGTTTTGTAGAAGGGCCAAATAGGGAAGGGCCAGATCACATAGGCTCTGATAAACATAAAAATGTGAATTTTGCCCTAAATACAAAGAGAAGCCATTGAAGTATTTTAAGCAGAGGCGTGACATGATTTATGTTTTAAAAGCATCAGTCTATTTGTTGTACAAAGAATTTAGTGTGGGGGGAAAAAAAGAGAAAACAGATAATTTAAGAGTACTATAGGATGATGGGGATTTGAACTAGAATGGTGGCAAGGAAGGAGTGGCCAATTTGAGAGAAGCAGTTATAACATCTTTGTGAGAAAATTATATACTCTATTCTCACTTATTTGGGAAGCTCAGACAGAGAACATCTGAGGATAGATTAGCTTGATATATCATTTCTTAGCATGCTATATGAATACTCCTGTGTATTAAGAACTGCGGCAAAGTTGAGTGAAACTCCAGGACACGCAACTCAGTGTTTGCTTTGATTTGCTGGGTGGGTGTACTGATATGTACGTGTATATCTTCTGAGAATCCACCGATGTCGGAGGATTTTGAATCTATTTACTGGATAGTGATAAATAGTGGTAATAAGAATTATTTTCAACTTGGATGGCTTTCTTTTAAAGGTTTCTTGATTGACTAAGTAATTTAAATTTTTTTTTTATTTTTTATTTATCCATAAGTCATTGAGGTACAGGTGGTATTTGGTTGCATAAGTTCTTTAGTGGTGATTTGTGAGATTTTGGTGCACCAATCACCTGAGCGGTATACACTGCACCCTATTTATAGTCTTTTATCCCTCACCCCCATTTCACCCTTCCCCCAAGACCCCGAAGTCTATTGTATCTTTTGTATGCCTTTGTGTTCTCATAACTTAGCTCCCACATATCAGTGAGAGCATACAATGTTTGGTTTTCTATTGCTGAGTTACTTCACTTAGAATAATAGTCTTCAATCTCAACCAGATAGCTGCAAAGGCCATTAATTCATTCCTTTTTATGACTGAGTCTCCCATTGTGTAGGTTGCCTGTTCACTCTGATGGTAGTTTCTTTTGCTGTGCAGAAGCTCTTTAGTTTAATTAGATCCCATTTGTCAATTTTGGCTTTTGTTGCTGTTGCTTTTGGTGTTTTAGACATGAAGTCCTTGTCCATGCCTATGCCCTGAATGGTATTCCCTAGGTTTTCTTCTAGGGTTTTTATGGTATTAGGTCTAACATTTAAGTCTCTAATCCACCTTGAATTAATTTTCATATAAGGAGTAAGGCAAGGATCCAGTTTCAGCTTTCTACTTATGACTAGCCAATTTTCCCAGCACTATTTATTAAATAGGGAATCCTTTCCCCATTTCTTGTTTTTGTCAGGTTTGTCAAAGATCAGATGGCTGTAGATGTGTAGTATTATTTCTGAGGGCTCTGTTCTGTTTCATTGGTCTATATCTCTGTTTTGGTACCAGTACCATGCTGTTTTGGTTACTGTAGCCTTGTAGTATAGTTTGAAGTCAGGTAGCATGATGCCTCCAGCTTTGTTCTTTTGACTTAGGATTGTCTTGGCAATGAGGATTCTTTTTTGGTTCCATATGAACTTTGAAACAGTTTTTTCCAGGTCTGTGAAGAAAGTCATTGATAGCTTGATGGGAATGGCATTGAATCTATAAATTACCTTGGGCTGTATGGCCATTTTCACAATATTGATTCTTCCTATCCACGAGCATGGTATGTTCTTCCATTTGTTTGTGTCCGCTTTTATTTCACTGAGCAGTGGTTTGTAGCGCTCCTTGAAGAGGTCCTTTACATCCCTTGCAAGTTGGATTCCTAGGTATTTTATTCTCTTTGAAGCAATTGTGAATGGAAGTTCATTCATGATTTGGCTCTCTGTTTGTCTGTCACTGGTGTATAAGAATGCTTGTGATTTTTGCCCATTAATTTTGTATCCTGAGACTTTGCTGAAGTTTCTTATCAGCTTAAGGAGATTTTGGGCTGAGATGATGGGGTTTTCTAAATATACCATCATGTCATCTGCAAACAGGGACAATTTGACTTCTTTTCCTAACTGAATACCCTTGATTTCTTTCTCTTGCCTGATTGCCCTAGCCAGAACTTCCAACACTATGTTGAATAGGAGTGGTGAGAGAGGGCATCCCTGTCTTGTGCCTATTTTCAAAGGGAATTTTTCCAGTTTTTGCCCATTGAGTATGATATTGGCTGTGGGTTTGTCATAAATAGCTCTGATTATTTTGAGATAAGTTCCATCAATACCGAATTTATTGAGAGTTTTTAGCATGAAGGGCTGTTGAATTTTGTCAAAGGCCTTTTCTGCATCTATTGAGATAATCATGTGGTTTTTGTCTTTGGTTCTGTTTATATGCTGGATTACATTTATTGATTTGCGAATGTTGAACCAGCGTTGCATCCCAGGGATGAAGCACACTTGATCATGGTGGATAAGCTTTTTGATGAGCTGCCGGATTTGGTTTGCCAGTATTTTATTAAGGATTTTTGCATTAATGTTCATCAGGGCTATTGGTCTAAAATTCTCTTTTTTTGTTGTGTCTCTGCCAGGCTTTGGTATTAGGATGATATTGGCCTCATAAAATGAGTTAGGGAGGATTCCCTCTTTTTCTATTGATCGGAATAGTTTCAGAAAGAATGGTACCAGCTCCTCCTTGTACCTCTGGTAAAATTCGGCTGTGAATCCATCTGGTCCTGGACTTTTTTTGGTTAGTAGGCTATTAATTATTGCCTCAATTTCAGAGCCTGCTATTGGTCTATTCAGGGATTCAACTTCTTTCTGGTTTAGTCTTGGGAAAGTGTAAGTGTCCAGGAAATTATCCATTTCTTCTAGATTTTCTAGTTGATTTGCTTAGAGGTGTTTATAGCATTCTCTGATGATAGTTTGTATTTCTGTGGGGTCGGTGGTGATATCCGCTTTATCTTTTTTTATTGTATCTATTTGATTCTTCTCTCTTTTCTTCTTTATTAGTCTTCTTAGCGGTTTATCAATTTTGTTGATCTTTTCAAAAAACCAGCTCCTGGATTCATTGATTTTTTGGAGGGTTTTTTGTGTCTGTATCTCCTTCAGTTCTGCTCTGATCTTAGTTATTTCTTGCCTTCTGCTAGCTTTTGTATGTGTTTGCTCTTGCTTCTTTAGTTCTTTTAATTGTGATGTTAGAGTGTCAATTTTAGATCTTTCCTGCTTTCTCTTGTGGGCATTTAGTGCTATAAATTTCCCTCTACACACTGCTTTAAATGTGTCCCAGAGATTCTGGTATGTTGTATCTTTGTTCTCATTGGTTTCAAAGAACATCTTTATTTCTGCCTTCATTTCGTTATGTACCCAGCAGTCATTCAGGAGCAGGTTGTTCAGTTTCCATGTAGTTGAGTGGTTTTGATTGAGTTTCTTAGTCCTGAGTTCTAGTTTGATTGCACTGTGGTCTGAGAGACAGTTTGTTATAATTTCTGTTCTTGTACATTTGCTGAGGAGTGCTTTACTTCCAATTATGTGGTCAATTTTGGAATACGTGCGATGTGGTGCTGAGAAGAATGTATATTCTGTTGATTTGGGGTGGAGAGTTCTGTAGACGTCTATTAGGTCTGCTTGGTGCAGAGTTGAGTTCAATTCCTGCCTGGATATCCTTGTTAACTTTTTGTCTCATTGATCTGTCTAATGTTGACACTGGGGTGTTGAAGTCTCCCCCATTATTATTGTATGGGAGTCTAAGTCTCTTTGTAAGTCTCTAAGGACTTGCTTTATGAATCTGGGTGCTCCTGTATTGGGTGCATATATATTTAGGATAGTTAGCTCTTCCTGTTGGATTGATCCCTTTACCATGATGTAATGGCCTTCTTTGTCTCTTTTGATCTTTGATGGTTTAAAGTCTGTTTTATCAGAGACTAGTATTGCAACCCCTGCTTTTTTTTGTTCTCCATTTTCTTGGCAGATCTTCCTGCATCCCTTTATTTTGAGGCTATGTGTGTCTCTGCATGTGAGATGGGTCTCCTGAATACAGCAAACTGGTGGGTCTTGACTCTTTATCCAATTTGCCAGTCTGTGTCTTTTAATTGGACCATTTAGTCCATTTACATTTAAGGTTAATATTGTTATGTGTGAACTTGATCCTGCCATTGTGATATTAGCTACTTATTTTGTTCGTTAGTTGATGCAGTTTCTTCCTAGCCTCGATGGTCTTTACATTTTGGCATGTTTTTGCAATGGCTAGTACCGGTTGTTCCTTTCCATGTTTAGGGCTTCCTTCAGGGTCTCTTGTAGGGCTTGCCTGGTGGTGACAAAATCTCTAAGCATTTGCTTGTCTGTAAAGAATTTTATTTCTCCTTCACTTATGAAACGTAGTTTGGCTGGATATGAAATTCTGGGTTTAAAATTCTTTTCTTTAAGAATGTTGAGGCCGGGCGCAGTGGCTCAAGCCTGTGATCCCAGCACTTTGGGAGGCCGAGACGGGCGGATCACGAGGTCAGGAGATCGAGACCATCCTGACTAACACGGTGAAACCCCGTCTCTACTAAAAAATACAAAAAACTAGCCGGGCGAGGTGGCGGGCGCCTGCAGTCCCAGCTACTCGGGAGGCTGAGGCAGGAGAATGGCGTGAACCTGGGAGGCGGAGCTTGCAGTGAGCTGAGATCCGGCCACTGCACTCCAGCCTGGGCAACAGAGCGAGACTCCGTCTCAAAAAAAAAAAAAAAAAGAATGTTGCATATTGGCCCCCACTCTCTTCTGGCTTGGAGAGTTTCTGCCAAGAGATCTGGTGGTAGTCTGATGGGCTTCCCTTTGTAGGTAACCCGACCTTTCTCTCTGGCTGCCCTTAACATTTTTTTCTTCATTTCAACTTTGGTGAATCTGACAGTTATGTGTCTTGGAGTTACTCTTCTTGAGCAGTATCTTTGTGTCGTTCTCTGTATTTCCTGAATTTGAATGTTGCCCTGCCTTACTAGGTTGGGGGAAGTTCTCCTGGATGATATCCTGCAGAGTGTTTTCCAACTTGGTTTCATTTTCCCCGTCACTTTCAGGCACACCAATCGGATGTAGATTTGGTCTTTTCACATAATCCTATATTTCTTGGAGGCTTTGTTCATTTCTTTTTATTCTTTTTTCTCTACACTTCTCTTCTCGCTTCATTTCATTCATTTGATCTTTAATCGCTGATTTTCTTCCAGTTGATTGAGTCGGTTACTGAAGCTTGTGCATTTGTCACGTATTTCTCGTGTCATGGTTTTTATCTCTGTCAGTTCGTTTATGGCCTTCTCTGCATTGATTATTGTAATTATCCATTCTTCTGTTCTTTTTTCAAGATTTTTAGTTTCTTTGCGCTGGGTACGTAATTCCTCCTTTAGCTCTGAGAAGTTTCATGGACTGAAGCCATCTCTCAATTCGTCAAAGTCATTCTCCATCCAGCTTTGATCCGTTGCTGGCGATGAGCTGTGCTCCTTTGCAGGGGGAGATGTGCTCTGATTTTTTGAGTTTCCAGCTTTTCTGCCCTGCTTTTTCCCCATCTTTGTGGTTTTATCTGCCTCTGGTCGTTGATGATGGTGATGTACTGATGGGGTTTTGGTGTGGGTGTCCTTTCTGTTTGTTACTTTTCCTTCTAACAGTCAGGACCCTCAGCTGTGGGTCTGTTGGAGATTGCTTGAGGTCCACTCCAGATCCTGTTTGCCTGGGTATCAGCAGCAGAGGCTGCGGAAGATAGAATATTGCTGAACAGCAAGTGATCCTGTCTGATTCTTGCTCTGGAAGCTTCGTCTCAGGGGTGTACCCCACCGTGTGAGGTGTGAGGTGTCAGTCTGCACCTAGTGGTGGATGTCTCCCAGTTAGGCTACTCAGGGGTCAGGGACCCACTTGAGCAGGCAGTCTGTCTGTTCTCAGATCTCAGTCTCCGTGTTGGGAGATCCACTGCTCTCTTCAAAGCTGTCAGACAGGGTCATTTGCATCTGCAGAGCTTTCTGCTACTTTTTGTTTAGCTGTGCGCTGTCCCCATAGGTAGAGTCTACAGAGACAGGCAGGTCTCCTTGAGCTGCTGTGGGCTCCACCCAGTTCGAGCTTCCCAGGGCTTTGTTTACCTACTTAAGCCTCAGCAATTGTGGGCGCCCCTCCCCCACCCTAGCTGCTGCCTTGCAATTAGATGGCATACTGCTGTGTTAGCAATGAGGGAGGCTCTGTGGGCGTGGGCCCCTCCTGCCCAGGTGTGTGATATAATCTCCTGGTGTGCCGTTTGCTAAGACCCTTGGTAAAGTGAGGTATTAGGGTGAGAGTTACCCGATTTTCCAGGTGTTGTGTGTCTCAGTTCCCCTGGCTAGAAAAAGGGATTCCCTTCCCCCTTGGGCTTCCCAGGTGAGGCAATGCCTCGCCCTGCTTCAGCTCTCGCTGATTGGGCTGCACCAGCTGACCAGCACCAATTGTCCGGCACTCCCCAGTGAGATGAACCTGGTACCTCAGTTGAAACTGCAGAAATCACCCATCTTCTGTGTCGCTTATGCTGGGAGCTGGAGACTGGAGATGTTCCTATTTGACCATCTTGCTCCGGGACCTCGAGATAAAGTGCATGTTTTTGCTTGTTTTGTCGAAGGTACGTTGGCTGTTAAGTATTTGGGTTTATTTCTGGTTTCTCTATTCTGTTCCATTGGTCCATGTGCCTATTTTCATATGAATACCATGCTGTTTTGGTGACTGTGGCCTTATAGTATAGTTTGAAATTAGGTAGTGTGATGCCTCCAGGTTTGTTTGCTTAGTCTTGCTTTGGCTACATGGGCTCTTTTTTGGTTCCATAAAAATTTTATAATTCTTTTTTCTAATTCTATGAAGAATGATGGTGGTATTTTGGTGGGGATTGCTTCAATTTGCAGATTGCTTTTGGCAGTATGGTCAGTTTCACAATATTGATTCTACTCATCCATGAGCATGGGATGTGTGTATTAGGTTTCTCTAGAGGGTCAGAACTATTAGGATATGTATAGGTATATATCTTTCCTTTTTTCTATATATAGACTCATATATATTATATGTATAATATATATATTATATATACTGTGTATAATATATATATTATATATACTGTATATAATATACATGTAAGTTTATTAAGTATTAACTTACGTGAGTACAGGGTCCCACAATAAGCTGTCTGCAAGCTGAGGAGCAAGGAGAGGCAGTGCAAATCCCAAAACTGAAGAACTTGGTGTTCGATGTTTGAGGGCAGGAAGCATCCAGCATGGGAGAAAGATGTAGGCTGGGAGGCTAGGCCAGTCCTTTTCACATGTTTCTGCTTGCTTTATATTTGCTGGTAGCTGATTAGATTGTGCCCATCAGATTAAGGGTGGTCTGCCTTCCCCAGCCCACTAACTCAAATGTTAATCTCTTTTGGTAACACCCTTACAGACACAACCAGGATCAATACTTTTTACCCTTTAGTCCAATCAAGTTGACACTCAGTATTAACCATCACAATGTGTTTCCATTCGTTTGTGTTATCTGTGATTTCCTTCAACAGTGTTTTCTAGTTTTCTTTATAGAGGTCTTTCCCTTCCTTAGTTACGTGTATTCCTAAATATTTTATTTTTTTGTGACTATTGTAAAAGGGGTTGAGTTCTTGATTTGATTCTCTGTTTGGTTGCTGTTGGTGTATAGAAGAGCTACCACTTTGTTTACAGTAATCTTGTGTCTGGAAACTTTGCTGAATTCTTTTATCAGTTTTAGGAGCTTTCTGGAGGAGCCTTTAGGGTGTTCAAGGTAAATGATCATATCATCAGCAAACAGTGACAGTTTGACTTCCTCTTTATGGATTTGGATGTCTTTTATTTTTTTCTCTTGTCTGGTTGCTTTGGCTAGGACTTCCAATACTGTGTTGAAGAGGAGTAGTGAGTGAGAGTGGATGCCCTTGTCTTGTTCCAGTTCTCAGAGGGAAGTGTTTTAAATTCTCCCCATTCAGTATAACATTGCTGTGGGTTTGTCATAGATGGCTCTTATTAACTTGAGATATATCTCTTCTGTGCCGATATTGCTGAGGCTTTTAATTCTAAAGTATGGTGGATTTTGTCAGTTTTTTTTTTCTGCATTTATTGAGATGATCATGTGATTTTTGTTTTTAATTCTGTTTATGGGTGTATCACATTTATTGACTTGTGTACGTTAAACCATCCCTGCATCCCTGGTATGAAACCCACTTGATCATGGTGGATTATCTTTTTGATATTATGTTGTTGGATTCGGTTAGCTAGCATTTTGTTAAGGAGTTTAGCATCTGTGTTCATCAAGGATATCGATCAGTAGTTTTCTTTTTTGGTTATGCCCTTTCCTGGTTTTGGTATTAGGGTGATGATGGCTTCATAGAATGAATTAGGGAGAGTTCCTTCTTTCTCTGTCTTGTGGAATAGTGTCAAAGGGATTGGTACCAAGTCTTCCTTGAATGTCTGGTAGAATTCTTCTGTGAATCCATCTGGTCCTGGACTTTTTTTGTCGGTAATTAAAAAATTACCATTTCAATCTCGCTGCTTGTTATTGGTCTCTTCAGGGTACCTAATCCTTCCTGATTTAAGCTAGGAGGGTTGTATTTTTCCAGGAATTTATCCATCTCTTCTAGGTTTTCTAGTTTATGTGCATAAAGGTGTTCATAGTAGCCTTGAATGATCTTTTGTATTTCAGTGGTGTCAGTTGTAATGTCTCCTGTTTTGTTTTTTTAATGAGGTTATTTAGATGTTCTCTCTTCTTTTCTTGGTTAATCTTGCTAATGGTCTATCAATTTTATTTATCTTTTCAAAGAACCAGCTTTTTGTTTTATCTTTTGTATTGTTTTTTATTGTATCAATTTCATTTAGTTTTGATCTGATCTTGGTTATTTCTTTTTTTCTGTTATATTTGGGTCTTTTTGATGTAGGGGTTTAGGTCTATGAAATTTCCTCTTAGCACCGCCTTTGCTGTATACCAGAGGTTTTGATAGGTTGTGTCATTATTGTTGTCCGGTTTGAACAATTTTAAATTTCCATCTTGATTTCGTTTTTGTCCCAATGCTCATTCAGGAGCAGGTTATTTCATTTCCATATATTTGCATGGTTTTGAAGGTTCATTTTCAAGTTAATTTCCAGTTTTATTCCACTGTGGTCTGAGAGAGTGTTTGATATAATTTCAATTTTCTTAAATTTATTGAGGCTTATTTCATGGCCTATCATACTGTCTATCTTGGAGAAAGTTCCATGGGATGTTTAATAGAATGTGTATTCTGCAGTTGTTGGATGAAGTGTTCTGTATATATCTGTTAAGTCCATTTGTTCCAAGGTAGAGTTTATCTTTATTGTTTCTTTGTTGACTTTCTGCCTTGATAACCTGTCTTGTGCTGTCATTGGAATATTGAGGTGCCCCACTGTTACTGTGTTGCTGTCTATCTAATTTCTTAGGTCTATTAGTAATTGTTTTATAAATTTGTGAGCTCCAGTGTTAGGTGTATATATGTTTAGAATTTTGATATTTTCCTGTTGGACAAGGCCTTTTACCATTATATAACGTCCCTCTCTGTCTCTTTTAACTGCCCATGTTTTAAAGTTTGTTTTGTCTGATATAAGAATAGCTGACTAAGTTATTTTTAATATTTGATAATCACCTAATTAGCTACCTACAAATACTCAAATTTTACTAAGCACTACTGGAAGCATAGAAAAAGGTGTAACATATTGTTCTGGCTGTGTAACAAACCATCGTCAAAATAGTGGCTTACAACAATAACAGTCATTAATTTTGTTCATAAATATAAGAATTGCTTGGATTCAGCTAGGGAGTTTTTGCTCAGTTCTCCGGTTTTATCAGAAGTGTGGCCATAGTCAGATGGTGAATGGAGTTGGGGTTATCTCAAAGATAACTCTATGCCATGAGCTATTCTGCGAAGATTCAAACAGCTGGTCGTAGGAACAGTCAGGGCACCCCAGGCATGTCCCTCTATTTCTGTGTAGCTTTTCCATGTGGTCTTTCCACATGGTGGTTTAAGGGTGGCTAGACTTCTTACATGGTAGCTAAAGACTCCTGGCATAATGTCCCATGAGAAAGCTGCAGAAACCTAGTCTTAGAAGTCACCTCTGTGGCATGATATTTATTGAGGCAGTCACAAGGTTCTACTTAGGTTCAAGGGGAGGGACCTCAGACTCTATCTCTTAATGAGAAGAATGAGACAGAATTTGGAAACATGGATTGTTATCACCAAAGGCCTGATCCCTTATTTAAAAAGCAAAACAAGACCAAAAACTTACATTTAATTGGGCATGACCAAAAGATGACAGCTCTGGAGAGAACTGTGCATATTTATAAACATATAATATGTATACTTGATAACATTTTATTTTTAGAAGGTTCATGCTATCCATTTTCAAGCTGGGAATTATGTGATACTTTCTTTGACTAAATTTGTAGCACCATAAGAAAATTGAAGATTATCTAATTATTTTATTTACCAAACTAAATGAAACCAAATACAACAGGCATTTACATGGTTTCATTTAACTAAAATAAGAAGGCATAGTGTTATAAATATTTTTCTTTAGTGACAAATACAAATCATTATTAAAAAAATAAGCACAAACACTTTAAATTTTGAATTGCTTTAATTCTGTGAAATGAATTTTAATAAACAAAGTCAACAATATCAGCCAGGTACATAAAATATACTATGTTATTTAACCCAAAATTCTTCCTCTTCTTATTAATTTTTAGTCAGAAAAAGAGCAATGAGGTTTTCTTCTCTTTTAATTCATAAATGATTTAACAATTAAGAATGAATTAAGCTGAGGGGCATTATTTCTATACTTTCTGTACTGGCAACTATTGTTTAATGCAAAAAAAATAAACAAACAACAAAGACTTGGGCTCTTGTAGTTTCTGATAACTGTAGGCACAGAGCGACATCTGCTACTAGATGACTGTTTTAAAAGCCTCAAAGAAAAAAATACTTTTGAAAGGTTTTGAGACATTATGATATTATGGAGGGATGGTAGCTTAATGTTATATTAGCATAAATTCCTGTTCATCAAGCAAGAATTGACCTTCGCGGAGAAGATTGAGAATGTTGTCAATAAAATGATTTAGATGTGACATTTCATCTGTTGTGATCTCTAAAGTGTTTCTCTAAAAAATTATGTCAGTTTCTTTTTTAAATTGCCATCTAATTTGAAGTTTTACTCCCTATTCCAGAAGAGCATTTTGAGTCAAAAATGCCTTAAATTAAAGCTCTCCTTAAATATTTTACAAAAACAATTTGAAATGACTACAATTTTCATTTTTAAGTCATCTTCAAAAATATCCTGTTTTGAATGTCTGAAAAGTAGGCCAGATGTGGTTACTGCATTAATAATGATAATACATAACATAAGCTCATCTGTGCAAAACTGTGCTTGCTGCAATTTAAGTTTTATTGCCCTTTCCTCAAGAAGGGGGAGAAAGTTAATGCTTAAGAGAGGTTGACAATCTCATGAGAGGGCTTTATTAGTGGTCATTATGAGATGGCAGAGTGTGTTGAAATTTGTGTAGAATGCTCTGTGGGTGGGCCAAATATATTTAATACTGCCCAGTGATGATTGGACTTCATTTCTCAGAATGCACTCTAGTCCCTTATTGCTGATGGAAATATGATGATTGAGGGCTACTGCATTTTGGAGAATGCAAGCTTATGCTTCTTTTTTCTTATATTGAATCTTCCAATGCAATTTTTTGAAAACCCAGAAACAAATTCATATTAACATATTAAATACAAAATATGATAGAACGTGGAAAAGTTGATTCATTTTGCTGGCTTTTAGGATCTGGAGAAAGCTATTTGTTATTTGGCATTCAGACTAAAACAAATGAAAATTCTGTCAGTCATTTTATCTTCTGAATATTCAAGCTGATTCAAAATTTGGCCTATTTGTAGACAATTTCCAGGTATAAGGCACAACTTTAACCTTAAACAGTAGTATAAACAACTTTGTGAATCAAAATGCTAGAGCCTGAGAAGAATAAAATCCATAAATAGCTATACATTACCTTTTGTTAGTCTCAACAAATATGAATTTTATCCATAAGACTTCCTTAATTTCAGCCACCAAAGAAATCCAGTTATCACTGTTACAGAGCCATGGCAACAGGAACTAAGACAATTGTAGAGTGAGGCATCTCAAGTCAATAGAAGTTATACAGTTAAAGGAACATAGAGTCCAGCTTCTGCCCTGTTCTTCAGCCTGGAACTTAAACCAGGACATTATCCCTTTGCTTCTCTTCCTGAAAAGCTTTCTGGAGATCTTAAGTGACCCATAAAGCTCAGCTCCTTTTGTTCTATGTCTTACTGAAAACCAATACGGTGGCCCCCAATGGGTTGAGGTTTCCTAGTCTGTATGCTGAGATGAGCACTATCATCTTGATCTTGGCTGAGTGAAGAGCTAATCTGCATTGGAGATGGGGACATTTGGAAACTGGCTCCCTGGGGCCTTGCATGTAAGGCGGTAGAGAGTGTATCACTACATTTTACTTCTGAGCTGTGATTTATTCAGTATGTCCGGAGACTTTTAAAAATGAACTGGAGGTTTCAATAAACGCCTTGCCTTTAAGATATATAACCTGTGATTAAAAATAACCCATGCTTAAAGCAGGAGAGTGACCTTTGCAAAAGCAGTCATGGGATATTTTGGTTCTTTTTACCATGCTGAAATAGGTCTATTTAATCTTGCAAATGGAGTGGAGGGAAAAAAATGTGTGACAATTAAGTAGAACTCAATCAGTATTGGATGTGGCTCACAGTGAGGAGTCACTGCATGTTTAAAATAAATATACATGCAGAACATCTGAACTGTTTATGTGAATTGCAGAGGTATGGCATATAATGGTCATGTGTGTATATGTGAATGTACACTGTGTGCAGATGGAAAAAATATGCATTATGTTGCTAGATTTTCCCAGTGTATATTCTCTTTAGAAATTGCCTGAAAACATTAATGTTAATTTTCTCAAATGATTATATTTCTATTGGAAGTGGTTTTAGCATTAGAAACTCTTGGTTCTTTGACTTTCAGCAAGACAGGCTTTAGGCTTGAGATTCCCTTAAAAAAACCTATTAGTTTCTTTTATTCATTCAGTATTCTGGGGCAGTTTGGAGCTTTAACATACTGCTGCAGGTATGAACTGAAAGAGTTAAGGGACTGACTGCCATTGTTATAAGATCTGCTAACTTACTGCAAAAGGGAATATGGTCAATTCAATGGCTAATTGCTATTTGAATTTTCTTCCTTTTACCGCAGTTGATGATTGAAAAAGAGAGGTAAGGTGTATATACTTTATATAGTATTTATTTTATTTTATTTTCTAAAAATTCTTGTCTCTTCATACTTTCAGATCCCCAGATAAAATGTTTTGATGAAGGGTAGACTGAAGTGAAGCAGTAGCTCTCATCACCTGCTTGACATAAATTATGTCTCGAACTATTTCAAAAGGGAAAAAACAATGGAAAAGACTGTGAAGGGCCCTGGGTGGCAGGTAAGTGCACTTGAGACAGATGTGTTAGAGAAGTTGCTTCTAATATACAAATCCATCCCTAACAATTGCTTAGCAGTAGTGTGGGGTTGGGGGGGCTTGTTCCTCTCACTGTAGTGAGGTGTCAGGGACAAGCTGCCAGGCAGTAAACTCACTTGTGCACTGAGTTTAGAAGGACGTGCTATGTTTGTTAATGCTACTGCTTTCTTTTCGACTGCCTGCCCACCTTTGTTGGGCAGGAGCCTCTGACTGCTGCTGGAATGCCAAGTGACACGACAAATGATCTGCCAGTGTTTTCCTGTTAGTCCTGTGTAGTGAGGATTTTGCTGATGGATTAGGCCTGAGAAAGTATTAGGAAAGCAGCTTTTTTTTTTTTTTCCTTTCGAATGCTCATAGCACTTTGTACTTCTCTCTAGTAGAGCAATTATTGTGCTGTATTGTAATTATCTGTGTCTGCCTTTCCCAGTAGACTGAGTATCTTGATGGCAGGGTTTTTGCCTTATTTATCTTTGTACCTAGGGTCTAGCCCAGTTTCTGGCACAGAGTAAAAATTCGATAAATGCTTGTGGACTGAATGAAGAAGTGAATGAGAAAAGCATTAATCAAGGCTCTGAGGCCAAACAGAGACCACGACGATTCTATCACTTACAAGACTGCTAGCTGTTTCATAACACTTGACTTATTAGAAGCTAAGTGAATGTGTCTGGGACTGGATATCCATGTTTTGTTCTACAGGTCAGGGAGATATGTGTTCTCTTTCTTTGGAGAAGATGGAAGTTTCTGGACAGTCATTGTCTCCAAACCTATCAGAGTATAAGCATAGTACCACGAACCTCTCATTCACTTGAACCATCACTATATTTTCTGGGTTTGTGTGATTCCTGGATTACAGTCTGCATCCTCTACTAGACTGCGAGTCCAATGATGGAGAGCAGATACATCTGATTTTGTTTACCATCACAGTCCCAGGATCTAGCATAGTACCTGGTAGAGAGTAAGCACTTCATAAATGAATGAAGGAATGTCTGGAAACACTAAGATGGCTTCTCTTATTCATACAGGTCTTTTCCACCCTTTTCTGGAATAGGCAAGTATATGTCCATCAGTGCTCTCAGTATTAAGCTGAAAACTTTCTTCAGTTTCCACTGTAGCATTTGAGTATACAATCTCTTTTTAGACAGCTTTAATAAAATTTCTTCCAATTATTTGGCCAAATTATTAATTTTTTTAAAAAAAGAGAGTCCATCACCAGAGGTAACATGTTGACTTTTAAAGTACCCAAGTTTGGAAAACTCTGCAGTTTTGATTTTAATGGAGCCTCTCTGTGAACTTTTAAAGGAGTGAGTGTTTGGCTGCTGCACAGGCTTCTCTCAAGGGGAAAGGCCTTTAGAGTGACATTGGGTAATTTAGCCATTAAGGTTAATGTTCGTCTTCTCTCTGTCTATTGAAACTTCTAGGGTAGGCAGTGCAAATAGCTTATCAGGTAGTTTTAAAGGTCATGTGCAAAGGAAAAAAAATCCTGCACCACTCATGGAAATGTCCTTAGTAATCAGTGCCTGCTTATGGGAGGAGGGGGCTGAGGGACTTTCTCAGCTCATCTATCTTTTCTTTTCCTCCAGGTCACTTTGTGACAGATTTTGACTTGATAGCAGCCCAACCTAGAAGGTAGCTAGCTATGCACATCTCTGCTTTCTACATTAGCAGAGTCAGTAAGTTGTTAAAAAATATTTTAACTTTCTCTCTTCCTCTTCAGCCTCTGCATTGTACCTCTGGGGTGAGCCTGACAGAGATAGGAGCAAAGAATAAACTTCTCTGTTGATGGCCTGCAGCACTGGTCAAACCCTCCTTTCAGAGAAGGAGTCAGAATAAGGATAATGGAATGGCTTAGTCTTTTCCCTTGCTATTACTTTTCCCTTCTGCCTGTGACAAAGCCATGACTCTGTCCTCTCTCTGGCCTGCTTCAATCCTCTGTAGAATATATGAATCAAGTCCTGCCCAGTCAGATCTGACCGTATTGTGAATTCCTCATAAGTGGATTCCAAGTTCCTCAAAGAAAATGAAAATTCAATCCACCACTCCAGATCCCAGTTGAGATCACCAACCTAGCTTCCTTTGAGATTGCATTGAGTTATTGGTCTTTTTCTTTCTTCTTCTTTCTCTAAGCAGTAAAAAGCATGGGTTGCAGCTGCTTGGGAGATAAAGGAAAACCAAGTTTTAAAAAATGGTAGCTTTGAGGCAGGCATTTAGGAGTGACTCTAATAGCTCTTTCAGAAGAGTGAACTGTACCTTCAGGCTTATTGCAGTCACCCATTGAGAGAGAAGTCACAGAATGAGCCTGCAATAATGATAAAATGAAGAATTCATTCCGCTGCAGTACATCCAATAGCTGCTTTGCATGTGGATTCAGTATTAAGATAAGAGTCTGCTTTTCATTCTGTTTTATTATCTGCTTCTGAGAATATAGCAGCAGGTTTGAAGGATTATATTTTAAAGAAAAAGTTATAATTTTCAAAATCCTATTGATGACTACAACCACTCCCTCTATCGCTGCCTTGTCCCTCACTTCTTCCCTGGGTCTTTGCTGGGAATTCTTTTAAATGAAAAAGAGTTTTATTGCTGCTGCTGTTCCTATATTCAAATTATTTTTGTTTTCTAGAACTGTGGTCTTCCATTTATACTTTTGAGTGGGAACTTGTTGGCAGGCATTTATGAGAGACATCAGAGAAGTACTAGGGATAGCTAAACAGACTAATTTCCAAATATTCAGCTCTGAGAAGAATGTAGTTTGTTTGAATTTTATTTCATCTTGCAAAGATGAATTCCACATCTCATGGCTATAGATTTGTTTTTGAGGTGATGACCAAAAGGTACATCAGGGCCTCTTTCATGACATTTAAGTTTGAACATCAAACAAGGTAGGAAGGCCTGAAGATTGAAACTAGCAAAGGAATAAAGAATTGAATTTTGATTAGGCTTTTGAGTCCAAAGTTAGTTTTTATTAACAACACGAGTTTCATCTTTGAAAAAAAAGAAGAGTGAGTCCTTTATCCCCACAGTGCCTTGCAAATGACATTCTCAAGTATGGCAGCCATAACAATAATAATAACTAGTATATTTTAGGCATCTACGATATGATAGATGTTAGATATACATACACATATATGCATATTCTAGTTTTAATAGTCACAATAGCTCTGCAAGACGTGTGTGTGTGTGTGTGTGTGTGTGTATATAAAAATTATGTATATATCATCTCCCTTTTACAGATGAGGAGACTGAGGCTTAACAAGGTTAAGTTACTAGGCCAATGTTATAAAGTTAGTAAGTGGTCGAATTGTTGCTCTCCAAGCCTATGGTTTTTTTTTTTTTTTTTTTTTTTTACCATACATGACCATCTTTCACGTGATTAAGTGAAAGGATTCAAAAGGTCACTTTGTCTTTCAGTTATCAATGTCCTTTCTCCATATGCCTTATACGGTTGGCTTCAGGGAAACTGGAAATAGTTACCGGAATATGGGGATTGTTCCAGGAATTCTGTATTTTTGGATAATTTCCTAGGATATGTTATCTTCTGGAGTCAAAATTTAATATAAAATTTGGATCCCATACTGCAAAGATACTCCTGAGATTCCATGGAACAAGCATAACTACAAGGTGGTGAAGATTTACGGTTCAGATCTCCCAGGATCCTTACTATAAGAAGAGTCTCCTAACTTGCCCCAAAATATAGATAGACTCTGGGTCCCTACATCTCTAGTCAAAAAGTAAAATACCATTAGTCCTTCAGAATAAGTTACAGAAAAAAGCTAAAGACCATAAAACCAAAATTTTCCCTCTGCAATTACTAACATGATTAGTCTTCTCAGTATGAACATTGTTATGAAATTTGTACAGCAACGTTAACTTTAAATGTTATTTTAAATATCAAATTGGTGTGTGTGTGTGTGTGTGTTTTGAGAAATTGTGACATGAAAGGCACATAGTTTAATTTCAAACTAAGAAGTGGTAACCAGTTGATTGAATTTACCTCTAAATATTCAGGAATGATGTAGATACTGAAATATATAGTTAAGAAAAACAAATTAGGTAATATAACACGTACTTCAAACCCTGGTAGAGGCTCCAATAAGCTGAAATAATCCTACCCACTTTTTACCTAGGTATGTCCTTAAAATATTATAACTTCATAACAGGTGGTGCCCCTTGCATGGCTAGAAAGAATAAATAATTAGTTAAGTTGCATCAATTTTAATTAATTAACTTTATTGAGTAATAATTTATAGTAGTAAAATTTATCAATATTAAGTGTATAATTTGGTGAGTTTTGATAAATGTATACAGTCGTGTAACTACCACCATGATCAAAATGTAGACAATTCTACCAACTCAAAAAGTTCCATCAATCCACTTTACAGTGAATTCCTTACTCTCACCATGGGCCACTGCTTTCTGTCACTATAAATTCATGACAAGACTTTTCTAGAATTGCACATAAATAGAATCATATCAGATATGAACCATTCATTCATATCTGTTGTTACATGTATCAGTAGTTCATTCCTTTTGTTTCTAAATAGTAATCCATTGTGGGAATATAACGATTTATCTCTTCACTAGTTGATGGACACTTGGGTACTTTCCACTTTTTGGCTACTATGACTAATGCTGCTACAAACATTTGTCCACAATTTCTGGTGTGTATATGCATTTTCATTTCTCTTGGTTATGCAACTGGGATTAGAATGGCTGGATCAAAGGATAGGTGTATATTTAACATTATAAGAAATCATCAATTTATTTCCTAAAGTTGTATGATTTTACAACACAGCAATTTGAGACTTCCAGTTATTATACATCCAAACCAACACTTTGTATAATCAGTATTTTTAATATTTTCTGTTTTAGTGGGTGTGTAGTGGTATGTCACAGTGATTTTAATTTGTACCTCTTTAATAACTAATGATGCTGAGCAAAATTTCTTGTACTTCTTTTGCCATTTTTATATTTTTTGTGGCATGTTTATTTCAAATCTTTTGTCCATTTTTTTATTGTGTTCTCTTTTTCTTATCAAATCGTAAGAGTTATATATAAACTTTGCATACATGTCCTTTAAAAGATATATATTTTGCAAATATTTTCCCACAGTCTGTGGCATGTCTTTTCATTTTCTTGATAGCGAGTATTGAAGAGTACTTTTAATATAGGTGAAGTCCAATTTATCATTCTTCTTTTATGATTTATGCTTTTTATATTACATTCAAGAATTCTTTGCCGAATTTAAAGTCCCCAAAATTCTCTCCTATGATTTCTTTAGGAAGTTATATACTCTTAGGTTTTACATATAAATACATGATGCGAGAGGGAGGTGAAGCAAGATGGCAGAATAGAAAGCTCCACTGATGGTGCCTACCACCCAACAAGAACACCAAGTTAACAACTATCTACACAGAAAAAACACCTTTATAAGAACCAAAAATTAGTTGAGCACTCACAGTACCTGGTTTTAACTCCTTATCACTGAAAGATGCACTGAAGAGATGGAAAAAACAGTTCTGAATCACTGACGCCACCCCACCTTCACCCCAGCAACAGCTGCATGGTCCAGGGAGCCTCTCAGGGCACTTGGAGAGGGAGAACACAGCAACTCTGAGATGTTAAACTCAGTGTTGTCCTGTTAGACCAGAAAGGATAACAAGACCAAACTCAGCAATCACCCACCCCACAGAGGGAGCATTTAATCCAGCCCTACCAAGAGGACAGTCGCTGATCCTGCAGTCCAAACTTAAGTGCCTGCAAACCTTGCCACCAAGGGTCACAGTGCTCCCAGTTTCCAAGCAAACTTGAAAGGCAGCCTATGCCATAAGGACTGCAACTTGTAGGCCGGTCCTAGGGCTGAACTAGGCCCAGAGACTTGGGGGTGGGGGTGCAGGTGGCATGTGAAATACTGAGATACCAGGCAGGGTTGCCAAGGGGGTGCTGGAATCACCCCTCTCCTAATCACAGGATACTCAGCTCACAGCTCCAAAAGAGATCTCTTTCCTCCATGTGAGGAGAGGAGAAGGAAGAGAAAGAAGAGTGTGTATATTAGTCCGTTTTCATGCTGCTGATAAAGACATACCTGCGACTGAGAACAAAAAGAGGTTTAATTGGACTTACAGTTCCACATGTCTGGGGAGGCCTCAGAATTATGGCAGGAGGTGAAAGGCACTTCTTACATGACAGTAGCAGGAGAAAAATGAGGAATAAGCAAAAGCAAAAACCCCTGATAAACCCATCAGCTCTTGTAAGACTTATTCACTATCATGAGAACAGCATGGGAAAGACTGGCCCCCATGATTCAATTACCTCCTTCTGGATCCCTCCCACAACGTGGGAATTCTGGCAGATAAATTCAAGTTGATATTTAGGTGGGGACACAGCCAAACCATATCAGTGGGGAACACTTCGTCATGAATCCTGGATACCAGCTCAGCCACAGCAGGATAGGGCACCAGTCAGAGTCAGGAGGCCCCCATTCCAGGCCATAGCTCCCAGATGACGTTTCTAGATACACTCTAGGAGAGAAGGGAACCCCCTGCCTTTTGCTGTGGGATACAGCAAAAACAGTAGTAAGAGGGAAGTTTATAGCTATAAATGCCTACATAAAAAATGAGAAAAAACTTCTAATAAACAAAAATGATGCATGTTAAAGAACTAGAAAAGCAAGCGCAAACCAAACACAAAATTAGTAGGAAAGAAATAATAAAGATCAGAGCAGGGGAGTCTGGCAAAATGGTCAAATAGGAATAGCTCCGGTCTGCAGCTCCCAGCGAGACCAATGCAGAAGGTGGGTAATTTCTGCATTTCCAAATGAGGTACCCAGCTCATCTCATTGGGACTGGTTAGACAATGGGTGCAGCCCACAGAGGGCGAGCAGAAGCAGGGTGGGGCATCACCTTACCCTAGAAGTGCAAGGGGCCAGGGAACTTCCTCCCCTAGCCAAGGGAAGCCATGAGGGACTATGCTATCTGGCCCAAGTACTACACTTTTCCCATGATTTTTGCAACCCACAGACCAGGAGATTCCCTTGTGTGCCTACACTACCAGGGCCCTGGGTTTCAAGCACAAAACTAAGCAGCTGTTCAGGCAGACACCGAGAGAGCTGGAGGAGTTTTTTTTTTTTTCATACCCCAGTGGCACCTGGAACCCCAGCTAGACAGAACCATTCACTCTCCTGGAAAGGGGGCTGAAGCCAGGGAGCCAGGTGGTCTCACTCAGCGGGTCCCACTCCCATGGAGCCCAGCTAGCTAAGAACCACTGGCTTTAGATTCTTGCTGCCAGTAAAGCAGTCTGAAAGTCAGCCTGGGATGATCAAGCTTGGTGAGGGGAGGGGGGTCTGCCATTACTAAGGCTTGAGTAGGTGGTTTTCCCCTCACAGTGTTAAGGATGCTGAACATACCACAGCATGGCAAAGAGGCTGTGGCCAGACTGCCTCTCTAGATTCCTCCTCACTAGGCATAATATCTCTGAAAGAAAGGCAGCAGTCCCAGTCAAGGGCCTATAGATAAAACTCCCATCTCCCTGGGACAGAGCACCTGGGGGAAGGGGAGGCTGTGGGTGCAGCTTCAGCAGACTTAAACATTCCTACCTGCTGGTTCTGAAGAGAGCATTAGATCTCCCAGCCCAGTGTTCAAGCTCTGCTAAGGGACAGACTGCCTCCTTAAGTGGGTCCCTGGCCCCTGTGCCTCCTGACTGGGAGACACCTCCCAGGAGAGGTCAACAGACACCTCACACAGGAGAGCTCCAGCTGGCATCAGACAGGTAACCCTCTGGAATGAAGCTTCCAGAGGAAGGAGCAGGCAGCAGTCTTTGCCGTTCTATAGCCTCTGCTGGTGATACCCAGACAAACAGGGTCTGGAGTAGACTTCCAGCAAAATCCAGCAGACCTGCAGAAGAGGGGCCTGACTGTTAGAAGGAAAACTAACAGAAAGCATTGACACCAACATCAGCATAAAGGATGCCCTCTCACAAACCCCATCCAAAGGCTGTCAGCATCAAAGGTAGGTAAATCCACAAAGATGAGGAAAAACCAGTGCAAAAGTGCTGAAAATTTCAAAGAAACCAGACTGACTCTTCTCCTCCAAATGACTGCAACTTCTCTCCAACAAGGGCACAAAACTGGACGCAGAATGAGTTTGACGAATTGACAGAAGTAGGCTTCAGAAGGTGGGTAATAACAAACCCTTCTCAGCTAAAGGAACATGTTCTAACCCAATGCAAGGAAGGTAAAAACCTTAATAAAAGGTTATAGGAACTGATAACTAAAATAACCAGTTTAGAGAAGAACATAAATGACCTGAAGGAACTGAAAAAACACAGCATGAGAACTTCGTGAAGCACACACAAATATCAATAGCCAATCGATCAAGTGGAAGAAAGAATATCAGAGATTGAAGATCAACTTACTGAAATAAAGCATGAAAACAAGATTAGATAAAACAAAAAGAATGAAAAGGAATGGAGTAAGCCTCCAAGAAATATGGGACTATTGAAAAGACCAAACCTATGATTGATGGTGTACCTGAAAGTGATGTGGGGAGAATGGAACCAAGTTGGAAAACACACTTCAGGATATTATCCAGGAGAACTTCCCCAACCTAGCAAGACAGGCCAACATTAAAATTCAGGAAATACAGAGAACACCATTAAGATACCCCTTGAGAAGAGCAATCCCAAGATACATAATTGTCAGATTCTCCAAGTTCAAAACAAAGGGGAAGATGGCCGAATAGGAGCAGCTTCAGTCTCCATCTCCCAGCGCGAGCGACACAGAAGACCGGCGATTTCTGCATTTTCAACTGAGGTACTGGGGTCATCTCACTCGGGAGTGCCGGACAATCGGTGCTGGTCAGCTGCTGCAGCCCGACCGGCGAGAGCTGAAGCAGGGCGAGGCATCGCCTCACCTGGGAAGCGCGAGGGGGAAGGGAGTCCCTTTTCCTAGCCAGGGGAACTGAGACACACAACACCTGGAAAATCGGGTAACTCCCACCCCAATACTGCGCTGTAACACCGGCACACCGGAGATTGTATCCCACACCTGGCCGGGAGGGTCCCACGCCCACGGAGCCTCTCTCCTTGCTAACACAGCAGTCTGCGGCAATCTAACCGCAAGGCAGCAGCGAGGCTGGGGGAGGGGCGCCCGCCATCGCTGAGGCTTAAGTAGGTAACTAAAGCCGCTGGGAAGCTGGAACTGGGTGGAGCTCACAGCAGCTCAAGGAAACCTGCCTGTCTCTGTAGACTGCGCCTCTGGGGACAGGGCTCAGCTAAAGGAGTAGAAGCCTGTGAAACGCGAACGACTCTGTCTGACAGCTTTGAAGAGAGCAGGGGATCTCCCAACACGGAGGTTGAGATCTGAGAAGGGGCAGTCTGCCTGCTCAAGTGGGTCACTGACCCCTGAGTAGCCTAACTGGGAGACATCCCCCACTAGGGGCAGTCTGACACCCCACACCTCACAGGGTGGAGTACACCCCTGAGAGGAAGCTTCCAAAGCAAGAATCAGACAGGTGCACTCGCTGTTCAGCAATATTCTATCTTCTGCAACCTCTGCTGCTGATACCCAGGCAAACAGGGTCTGGAGTGGACCTCAAGCAATCTCCAACAGACCTATAGCTGAGGGTCCTGACAGTCAGAAGGAAACCTATCAAACAGGAAGGACACCTAAATCAAAACCCCATCAGTACGTCACCATCATCAAAGACCAGTGACAGATAAAACCACAAAGATGGGGAAAAAGCAGGGCAGAAAAGCTGGAAATTCAAAAAATAAGAGCGCATCTCCTCCTGCAAAGGAGCACAGCCCATCGCCAGCAACGGATCAAAGCTGGTCAGAGAATGATTTTGATGAGATGAGAGAAGAAGGCTTCAGTCCATCAAACCTCTCAGAGCTAAAGGAGGAATTACGTACCCAGCGCAAAGAAACTAAAAATCTTGAAAAAAAAGTGGAAGAATTGACAGCTAGACTAATTAATGCAGAGAAGGTCATAAACGAAATGACAGAGATGAAAACCATGACACGAGAAATACGTGACAAATGCACAAGCTTCAGTAACCGACTCGATCAACTGGAAGAAAGAGTATCAGCGATTGAGGATCAAATGAATGAAATGAAGCGAGAAGAGAAACCAAAAGAAAAAAGAAGAAAAAGAAATGAACAAAGCCTGCAAGAAGTATGGGATTATGTCAAAAGACCAAATCTACGTCTGATTGGGGTGCCTGAAAGTGAGGGGGAAAATGGCACCAAATTGGAAAACACTCTACAGGATATCATCCAGGAGAACTTCCCCAACCTAGCAGGGCAGGCCAACATTCAAATTCAGGAAATACAGAGAACGCCACAAAGATACTCCTCCAGAAGAGCAACTCCAAGACACATAATTGCCAGATTCACCAAAGTTGAAATGAAGGAAAAAATCTTAAGGGCAGCCAGAGAGAAAGGTCGGGTTACCCACAAAGGGAAGCCCATCAGACTGACAGCAGATCTCTCGGCAGAAACTCTACAAGCCAGAAGAGAGTGGGGGCCAATATTCAACGTTCTTAAAGAAAAGGATTTTAAACCCAGAATTTCATATCCAGCCAAACTAAGTTTCATCAGTGAAGGAGAAATAAAATTCTTTACAGATAAGCAAATGCTTAGAGATTTTGTCACCACCAGGCCTGCCTTACAAGAGACCCTGAAGGAAGCCCTAAACATGGAAAGGAACAACCGGTACCAGCCACTGCAAAAACATGCCAAAATGTAAAGACCATCGAGCCTAGGAAGAAACTGCATCAACTAATGAGCAAAATAACCAGTTAATATCATAATGGCAGGATCAAGATCACACATAACAATATTAACCTTAAATGTAAATGGACTAAATGCTCCAATTAAAAGACACAGACTGGCAAACTGGATAAAGAGTCAAGACCCATCAGTCTGCTGTCTTCAGGAGACCCATCTCACATGCAGAGACATACATAGGCTCAAAATAAAAGGATGGAGGAAGATCTACCAAGCAAATGGAGAACAAAAAAAAGCAGGGGTTGCAATCCTAGTCTCTGATAAAACAGACTTTAAACCATCAAAGATCAAAAGAGACAAAGAAGGCCATTACATAATGGTAAAGGGATCAATCCAACAGGAAGAGCTAACTATCCTAAATATATATGCACCTAATACAGGAGCACCCAGATTCATAAAGCAAGTCCTTAGAGACTTACAAAGAGACTTAGACTCCCATACAATAATAATGGGAGACTTCAACACTCCACTGTCAACATTAGACAGATCAACGAGACAGAAAGTTAACAAGGATATCCAGGAATTGAACTCATCTCTGCACCAAGCGGACCTAATAGACATCTATAGAACTCTCCACCCCAAGTCAACAGAATATACATTCTTCTCAGCACCACATCACACTTATTCCAAAATTGACCACATAATTGGAAGTAAAGCACTCCTCAGCAAATGTAAAAGAACAGAAATTATAACAAACTGTCTCTCTGACCACAGTGCAATCAAACTAGAACTCAGGACTAAGAAATTCAATCAAAACCGCTCAACTACATGGAAACTGAACAACCTGCTCCTGAATGACTACTGGGTACATAACGAAATGAAAGCAGAAATAAAGATGTTCTTTGAATCCAATGAGAACAAAGATACAACATACCAGAATCTCTGGGACACATTTAAAGCAGTATGTAGAGGGAAATTTATAGCACTAAGTGCCCACAAGAGAAAGCAGGAAAGATCTAAAATTGACACTCTAACCTCACAATTAAAAGAACTAGAGAGGCAAGAGCAAACACATTCAAAAGCTAGCAGAAAGCAAGAAATAACTAAGATCAGAGCAGAACTGAAGGAGATAGAGACACAAAAAACCCTCCAAAAAATCAATGAATCCAGGAGTTGGTTTTTTGAAAAGATCAACAAAATTGACAGACCGCTAGCAAGATTAATAAAGAAGAAAAGAGAGAGGAATCAAATAGACGCAATAAAAAATGATAAAGGGGATATCACCACCGACCCCACAGAAATACAAACTACCATCAGAGAATACTATAAACACCTCTACACAAATCAACTAGAAAATCTAGAAGAAATGGATAATTTCCTGGACGCGTACACTCTTCCAAGACTAAACCAGGAAGAAGTTGAATCCCTGAATAGACCAATAGCAGCCTCTGAAATTGAGGCAACAATTAATAGCCTGCCCACCAAAAAAAGCCCAGGACCAGATGGATTCACAGCTGAATTCTACCAGAGGTACAAGGAGGAGCTGGTACCATTCCTTCTGAAACTATTCCAATCAATAGAAAAAGAGGGAATCCTCCCTAACTCATTTTATGAGGCCAGCATCATCCTGATACCAAAGCCTGGCAGAGACACAACAAAAAAAGAGAATTTTAGACCAATCTCCCTGATGAACATCGATGCAAAAATCCTCAATAAAATACTGGCAAACCGGATTCAGCAGCACATCAAAAAGCTTATCCACCATGATCAAGTGGGCTTCATCCCTGGGATGCAAGGCTGGTTCAACATTCGCAAATCAATCAACGTAATCCAGCATATCAACAGAACCAAAGACAAGAACCACATGATTATCTCAATAGATGCAGAAAAGGCTTTTGACAAAATTCAACAGCCCTTCATGCTAAAAACGCTCAACAAATTCGGTATTGATGGAACGTACCTCAAAATAATAAGAGCTATTTATGACAAACCCACAGCCAATATCATACTGAATGGGCAAAAACTGGAAAAGTTCCCTTTGAAAACTGGCACAAGACAGGGATGCCCTCTCTCACCACTCCTATTCAACATAGTGTTGGAAGTTCTGGCTAGGGCAATCAGGCAAGAGAAAGAAATCAAGGGTATTCAGTTAGGAAAAGAGGAAGTCAAATTGTCCCTGTTTGCAGATGACATGATTGTGTATTTAGAAAACCCCATCGTATCAGCCCAAAATCTTCTTAAGCTGATAAGCAACTTCAGCAAAGTCTCAGGATACAAAATTAATGTGCAAAAATCACAAGCATTCTTATACACCAGTAACAGACAAGCAGAGAGCCAAATCAGGAATGAACTTCCATTCACAATTGCTTCAAAGAGAATCAAATACCTAGGAATCCAACTTACAAGGGATGTAAAGGACCTCTTCAAGGAGAACTACAAACCACTGCTCAGTGAAATCAAAGAGGACACAAACAAATGGAAGAACATACCATGCTCATGGATAGGCAGAATCAATATTGTGAAAATGGCCATACTGCCCAAGGTAATTTATAGATTCAATGCCATCCCCATCAAGCTACCAATGAGTTTCTTCACCGAATTGGAAAAAACTGCTTTAAAGTTCATATGGAACCAAAAAAGAGCCCGTATTGCCAAGACAATCCTAAGTCAAAAGGACAAAGCCGGAGGTGTCACGCTACCTGACTTCAAACTATACTACAATGCTACAGTAACCAAAACAGCATGGTACTGGTACCAAAACAGAGATATAGACCAATGGAACAGAACGGAGCCTTCAGAAATAATGCCACACATCTACAACCATCTGATATTTGACAAACCTGAGAAAAACAAGAAATGGGGAAAGGATTCCCTATTTAATAAATGGTGCTGGGAAAATTGGCTAGCCATAAGTAGAAAGCTGAAACTGGATCCTTTCCTTACTCCTTATACGAAGATTAATTCAAGATGGATTAGAGACTTAAATGTTAGACCTAATACCATAAAAACCCTAGAAGAAAATCTAGGTAGTACCATTCAGGACATAGGCATGGGCAAGGACTTCATGTCTAAAACACCAAAAGCAACGGCAGCAAAAGCCAAAATTGACAAATGGGATCTCATTAAACTAAAGAGCTTCTGCACAGCAAAAGAAACTACCATCAGAGTGAACAGGAAACCTACAGAATGGGAGAAAATTTTTGCAATCTACTCATCTGACAAAGGGCTCATTTCCAGAATCTACAAAGAACTCAAACAAATATACAAGAAAAAAACAACCAACCCCATCCAAAAGTGGGGAAAGGATATGAACAGACATTTCTCAAAAGAAGACATTCATACAGCCAACAGACACATGAAAAAATGCTCATCATCACTGGCCATCAGAGAAATGCAAATCAAAACCACAATGAGATACCATCTCACACCAGTTAGAATGGCAATCATTAAAAAATCAGGAAACAATAGGTGTTGGAGAGGATGTGGAGAAATAGGAACACTTTTACACTGTTGGTGGGATTGTAAACTAGTTCAACCATTATGGAAAACAATATGGCGATTCCTCAAGGACCTAGAACTAGATGTACCATATGACCCAGCCATCCCACTACTGGGTATATACCCAAAGGATTATAAATTATGCTACTACAAAGACACATGCACACGTATGTTTATTGCGGCACTATTCACAATAGCAAAGACTTGGAATCAACCCAAATGTCCATCAGTGACAGACTGGATTAAGAAAATGTGGCACATATACACCATGGAATACTATGCAGCCATAAAAAAGGATGAGTTTGCGTCCTTTGTAGAGACATGGATGCAGCTGGAAACCATCATTCTTAGCAAATTATCACAAGAAGAGAAAACCAAACACCGCATGTTCTCACTCATAGGT
>NC_045445.1:53634460-53634643 GCF_002776525.5 Piliocolobus tephrosceles
GGAATACTATGCAGCCATAAAAAAGGATGAGTTTGCGTCCTTTGTAGAGACATGGATGCAGCTGGAAACCATCATTCTTAGCAAATTATCACAAGAAGAGAAAACCAAACACCGCATGTTCTCACTCATAGGTGGGAACTGAACAATGAGCTCACTTGGACTCGGGAAGGGGAACATCACACA
>NC_045445.1:53634743-53685060 GCF_002776525.5 Piliocolobus tephrosceles
AAAAAAAAAAAAAAAAAAAAAAAACAAAGGGAAAAAAATGTTAAGGGCAGCCAGAGAGAAAGGTCAGGTTACCTACAAAGGGAAGCTTATCAGACTAACAGGATCTCTCTGCAGAAACCCTAAAATCCAGAAGAGAGTGCAAGCCAAAATTCAATATTCTTAAAGAAAAGAATTTTCAACCCACAATTTCATATTCATCCAAACTAAGCTTCATAAGCAAAGGAGAAATAAAATCCTTTCCAGACCAGCAAATGTTGATGGAGTTTGTCACCACCAGGACTGCCTTCCAAGAGCTCCTGAAGGAAGCACTAAACATGGAAAGGAAAAACTGATATCAGCCACCACAAAAACACACCAAAATATGAAGACCTATGACACTATGAAGAAACTGCATCAACGAATGTGCAAAATAACCAGCTAGCATCATGAGGACAGAATCAAATTCACACATAACAATATTAACCTTAAATATAAATGGGCTAAATGCCCCAATTAGAAGACACAGACTGGCAAATTGGATAGAGTCAAGACCCATTAGTTTGCTGTGTTCAGGAGACACATTTCACATGCAAAGACACATATAGGCTCAAAATAAAGGAATGGAGGACTGTTTTCCAAGAAAAGGGAAAGCAGAAAAGGGCAGGGGTTGCAATTCTAGTCTCTGATAAAATAGAGTTTAAATCAACAAAGATCAGAAAAGACAAAGCAGGGCATTATATAATGGTAAAGGAATAAATGCAATGAGAAGAAGTAACTATCCTAAATATATATGTGCCCAATTCAGGAGCACCCAGGTTCCAAAAGCAAGTTCTTAGAGACCTACAAAGATACTTAGAGTCATACATAATAATAGTGGGAGACTTTAACACCCCACTGTCAATATTAGACATATCAATACGACAGGAAATTAACAAGGATATTGAAGAATTGAACTCAGCTCTGGACCAAGCAACCCTAATAGACACCTACAGAACACTCTACCCCAAATGAAGAGAATGCACATTCTTCTCAGTCCACATAGCACTTATTCTAAAATCGACCACATAGTTGGAAGTAAAACACTCCTCAGCCAATACAAAATAACAGAAATCATAACAAATAGTCTCTCAGACCACACTGCAATCAAATTAGAACTCAGGATTAAGAAGCTCACTCAAAGCTGCACAACTATATAGAAACTGAACAACCTACTCCTTAATGACTACTGGGTAAATAATGAAAATAAGGCAGAAATAAACAAGTTCTTTGAAACCAATGATAACAAATAGACCATGTACCAGAATGTGTGGGAAGCAGCTAAAGGAGTATTAAGAGGAAAATTTATAGCACTAAATGCCCACATCAAGAAGCAGGAAAGATCTAAATTGACACCCTGTTAGGATGTTATCCCAGTTAAAAGAACGAGAGAAGCAAGAGCAAACAAATTCAAAAGCTAGCAGAAGACAAGAAATAACTAACATCAGGGCAGAACTGAAGGTGATAGAGACAAGAAAATACCTTCAAAGAATTAACAAATCCAGGAGCTGGGTTTTTGAAAAGATAAACAAAATAGATAAACCACTAGCCAGACTAATAAAGAAGAATAGAGAGAATAATCAAATAGACACACAAAAAAATGATAAGAAATGGATCAATTCCTGGACACACACACCCTTTCAAGACTAAATCAGGAAGAAATTGAATCCCTGAATAGACCAAGAACAAGTTCTGAAATTCGATAATTAATAGCCTACCAACCAAAAAAAATCCAGTAATTAATAGCCTACCAACCAAAAAAATCCAGGACCAGACAGATTCACAGCCGAATTCTACAGAGGTACGAAAAGGAGCTGGTACCATTCCTTCTGAAACTATTCAAAACAATAGAAAAAGAGGGACTCCTCCCTAACTCATTTAATGAGGCCAGCATCATCCTGATACCAAAACCTGGTAGAGACACAACAACAACAACAACAACAACAACAACAACAACAACAACAACAACATTTCAGAACAATATCCCTGATGAACATCAATGTGGAAAACCTCAATAAAATACTGGCAAACTGAATCTAGCAGCACATCAAAAAGCTTATTCACCATGATCAAGTTGCCATAATCCCTGGGATGCAAGGCTGGTTCAACATATGCAAATCAATAAACATAATCCACAACATAAACAGAACCAATGACCAAAACCATATGATTATCTCAATAGATGCAGAAAAAGCCTTCGATAAAATTCAACATCGCTTCATACTACAAACTCTGAATAAACTAGGTATCGATGGAACATGTCTCAAAATAATAAGAGCTATTTATGACAAACCCATAGCCAATATCATGCTGAATGGGCAAAATCTGGAAACATGCCCTTCGAAAACTCGCACAAGACAAGGATGTCCTCTCTCTCACCACTCCTATTCAACACAGTATTGGAAGTTCTGGCCAGGGCAGTAAGGTAAGGGAAAGAAATAAGGAGTATTCAAATAGGAAGAGAGGAAGTCAAATTGTCTCTGTTTGCAGATGACATGATTGTATATTTAGAAAACCCCATCATCTCAGCCCAAAATCTCCTTAAGCTGATAAGCAACTTCAGCAAAGTCTCAGGATACAAAATCAATGTGCAAAAATCACAAACATTCCTATACACCAATAACAGACGGACAGAGACCCAAATCATGAGTGAGCTCCCATTCACAATTGCTACAAAGAGAATAAAATACCAAGGAATACAACTTAAAAGGGAGATGAAGAACCTCTTCAAGGAGAACTACAAATCACTGCTCAAGGAAATAAGAGAGGACACAAACAGAAAAACATTCCATGCTCATGGATAGGAAGAATCAATATTGTGAAAATGGCCATACTGCCCAAAATAATTCGTAGATTCAATGCTATTCCCATCAAGCTACCATTGAGTTTCTCAACAGAACTAGAAAAACTACTCTAAATTTCAAATGGAAGCAAAAAAGAACCCGTATACCCAAGACAATCCTAAGCAAAAAGAATAAAGCTGGAGGCATCACGCTACCTGACTTCAAACTATACTACAACAAACTATAGTAACCAAAACAGCATGGTACTGGTACCAAAACATATATAGACCAATGGTACAAAACAGGGGCCTCAGAAATAATGCCACACATCTACAACCATCTGATCTTCAACAAATCTGACAAAAACAAGCAATGGGGAAAGGATTTTCTATTTAATAAATGGGGCTGGAAAAACTGGCTAGCCATATGCAGAAAACAAACTGGACCCCTTCCTTACACCTTATACAAAAATTAACTCAAGATGTATTAAAGACTTAAATGTAAAACCTAAAACCACAAAAACCCTAGAAGAAAACCTATGCAGTATCAATCAGTACATAGGCATGGTCAAAGACTTCATAACTAAAACACCAAAAGCAACTGCAACAAAAGCCAAAATTGACAAGAGGGATCTAATTAAACTAAAGAGCTTCTGCACAGCAAAAGAAACTATCATCAGAGTGAACAGGAAACCTACAGAATGGGAGAAAATTTTTGCAATCTACCCATCTGACAAAAGTCTAATATCCAGAATCTACAAGGAACTTAAATGAATATACTAGAAAACAAACAAACAAACACATCAAAACGTGGGCGGAGGACGTGAAAAGACACTTCTCAAAAGAAGACATTTATGCAACTAGCAAACATATTTTGAAAAGCTCATCATCACTGGTCATTAGAGAAATGCAAATCAAAACCACAATGAGATACCATCTCACACCAGTTAGAATGGCGATCATTACAAAGTCAGGAAACAACAGATGCTGAAGAGGATGTGGAGAAATAGAAACACTTTTACACTGTTGGTGGGAGTGTTAATTAGTTCAACCATTGTGGAAGACAGTGTGGTGATTCCTCAAGGATCTAAAACCAGAAATATCATTTGGCCTAGCAATCCCATTACTGGGTATATACCCAAAGAATTATAAATCATTTTTCTATAAAGACACATGCACACATATGCTTATTGCAGCCCTATTCACAATAGCAAAGACTTGGAACCAACCCAAATGCCCATCAATGATGGACTGGATAAAAAAAAATGTGGCATATATACACCATGAAATCCTATGCAGCCATAAAAAAGAATGAGTTCATGTCCTTTGCAGGGACATAGATGAATCTGGAAACCCTCATTCTCAGCAAACTAACACAGGAACAGAAAACCAAACACCTTATGTTCTTACTCATAAGTGGGAGATAAACAATTAGAACACATGGACACAGGGAAGGCAACATCACATGCCGGGGCCTGTTGGGGGACTTGGGGCAAGGGGAGGAGAGCATCAGGAGAAATATCTAATGCATGTGGGGCTTAAAACCTAGATGATGGATTGATGGATGCAACAAACCACCATGGCACATGTATACCTATGTAACAAACCAGCACATTCTGTGCATGTTTTCCAGAACTTAAAGTATAATAATAATAAAAAATGATCAGAGCAGAAATAAATAAAACTGGAATGAAGAAAACAATATAAAAGATTAATAAAACAAAAATTTGCTTTCTTGAAAAATAAAACAAAACTGACAGACCTTTAACCAGACTAAGGAATAAAGAGAGAAGATCCAAGTAAATAAATTCAGAAGTGAAAAAGGTGATATTAAACTGATACTTCAGAAATTCTAAGGATCATTACTGGCTACTGTGAGGAACTATATATGGAAGAAATTGACAAATTGCTCGGTACATACACCTACTGAGATTGAAACAGGAAGAAATCCAAGACCTGAACAGGCCAGTAATGAGTAATGAGTTCGAAGCCAAAATAAAAAGTCTTCTATCAAAGGAAATCCTGGGACCTAATGGCTTAGCTGCTGAATTCTACTAAACATTTAAAAAACTAGTATCAATCCTACTCAAACTATGTCAAAAATAGAAAAGGAGGGGGACACTTCCAAACTCCCTCTAGGAGGTCGGTATTACCCTCATACCAAAGCCAGACAAAGATATATGATAAAAAGAAAACTGTAGGCCAATATCCCTAATGAATATTCATGCAAAAATCCTTAACAAAATACTAGTGAAGCAAATTCAACAATACCAATTCAATAATGAAAGATCATTCATCATGACCAAGTTGGATTTATCCTAGGGATGCAAGTTTGGTTCAAAATACTGAAATTAATCAATGTAATACATCATATCAACAGAATGAAGGATAGAAACCATATGATCATTTCAATTGATGCTGGAACAGCATTGATAAAATTCAACATCCCTTAATGATAAAAACACTAAAAAACCTGGGGATAGAAGGAGCATACCTCAACATAATAAAAGCCATATAATGACAGACCCATAGCTAGTAGCATACTGAATAGGGAAAAACTGAAAAACTTTCCTCTAACATTGAGAACAGGACAAGGATGCCCACTGTCACCACTGTTATTCAACGTAGTACTAGCAGCCCTAGATAGAGCAATCAGACAAGAGATAGATAGAAAGGGCATTCACATTGGAAAGAAAGAAGTCAAATTATTTTTGTTTGTAGATGATATGATTTTATACTTGGAAAAACCTAAAGACTCCACAAGAAAACTCAGAACTGATAAGCAAATTCAGTAAAGTTGCAGGATATAAAATCAACATACAAAAATTACTAGCGCTGGTTGGTTAAGATGGCCAAGTAGAAGCATCTGTGGTGCATGGCATTCACGGAGAAGAACTAAAAGGGAGAGTGAATTAGCACTGTCAACTGAAATATCCAGTTATTCCCATTGGGACTGATCAGGAAAACAACTTGACCCAAGGGGAATAAAGAAAAGCAGGGTGTGGCGATGGCCCACCTGGGAGTGACATGGAGCCAAGGGAAGCAGTGAGTGAATGTATGACCCTGGGAAACCAAGCTTCTCCTACAGATCTTTGCAACCCTTGGACCAGGAGATCCCCTTGTGAGTCCACACAACCAGAGCCTTGGGTTCAACACAAAGATCTGTGTGGAGTCTCAGCAGAGCATCTGCTCAGACATGCACAGAGACCCAGGAGCTTTACATACTGCACACCCAGGATCCCCAGGAAGGTGAGAGGTTCATACATACCCCTAGGAAGAAGGCTGAATCCAGGGGCTGAGCAGCATTGGTCTATGGGCCCTACTTCCATGGCACCTCGCAAGGTAAGACCCACTGGCTTAGAATTCTATCCAGTCACCAGCAACAGGGTGGAGTCTGCCTGAGACAAGATGAAGCCCCTGTGGGGATGGGCAGGCCACCGTCTTCTCTGTTTGGTCAACTCAGCTGTTCCCGTCTGTGGGCTTTGGACACTCCAAATGATTTGGACAAGGAAGGTTCCCTGCTCCCAGTGCAGAACACCTGCTTTTCCAGAATGTGGCCAGACTGCTTCTTTAACTGGAACCCTGATCCATTCTGCCTCACTAACTGGGACCTCCCAGCTGTCTATGGACAGAACTCTGATTGCTCCCTGGAATGGAGTTCCTAGGGGGAGGGGTGAGCCACCACTTTGGTTGTTTGGATAACTCAGCAGTCCCAGCCTATAGGCTTTGGAGAGTCCAAGCTGACCGGTACAGAGGTGATTCCCTAGCATGGCATGGCTATTTTGTTGAGGCATGGCCAGACTGCTTCTTTAGGTGGGACCTCATTCTATTCCTCCTCATTGGGCAGGACCTCCCAGCTGGGGCTTCCAGCCACCCCTGCCCACCCATATTCTTTGAACAGAGCTCTGATCTCTCCCTGGGAAAGAGTGCCAAGAGGGAGTGGCAGGCTGCCATCTTGGGTGTTTAGATGACTCAACTGTTCAATCCTGTGGGGTTTTGAAAGTCCAAGCTGATGGGGCAGATGTGGCTTCCCAGCATGGCATGGCTGTTTTGACGAGGTATGGCCAGACTGTTTCTTCAAATGGGACCTCAAGCCACTCCTTGTGGGGTAGGTCCTCCCAGTCTGGGCCTCTGTCCACCCCTGCCTGTGTTCTATGGCTGACAGAGTTCTAATTTTTCCCTGAGACAGGGTGCCTGGGGGTGGGGCAGGTGGCCATCTTTGCTGATGGGCATCTCAGCCAGTCCAGCATGAGGGCCTTGGAGAGTCCAAACTGATTGGGAACTGAAGGGATCCTCAACATGGCACAGCTGCTCTATCAATATGCAGCCAGATTGCTCCTTTAAGTGGGTCCCTAATCTCATTCCTCCTGACTGGTTGAGACCCCCCAATTGGAGTCTTCAGCCACCTCCTATAGGCATGTTCAGGCTGGAAACAAGTCAGTACCCCCCTGGGACAGAGCTTCCAGAAAAAGGGACAGGCTACAATTTTGGCTGTTCTGTAGCCTTCACTGGTGATACCTTCAGGTACTGGAAAAACTGAGGTGACTAGGGTCTGGAATGGACTCCCAGCAAACTGCAGTAGCTCTACGGGGAAGTGTAGCTTAACTGTTCAAAGAAAAACAAACAACAACAATAACAACAATAAAAAATACAAAAACCCCATCCAAAGGTCAGCAGTCTCAACAATCTAAGGTAGATAAACCCAGAAAGATGAGAAAGAGCACAGAAATGCTGAAAACTCAAAAAGCCCTAGTGCCTCTTTACTCCAAATGACCACAACACCTCTCTAGCAAGGGTTCAGAAATGGACTGAGGCTGAGGTAACTGAAGTGACAGAATTAGTCTTCAGAATGTGGATAAAAATGACGTTCACTGAGCTAAAGGAGCACATTTTAACTCAATGCAAATAACCTAAGAATCATGATAAAGCAGAGCAGGAGTGGACAGCCCAAATTGCCAGTATAGAGAAGAATGTAACTGGCCTGATAGAGCTGTAAAGCACATTACAAGAACTTCACAATGCAATCACAAGTATTGATAACAGAATAGATGAAGCGGAAGAAAGAATCTCAGAGCTTGAAGGCTGTCTTTCTGAAATAAGACAAGAATAGAGAAAAAAGAATAAAAAGGAATGAACAAAACATCCAAGAAATATGGGATTATGTAAAGACACCAAATCTATGACTCACTGGGGTACCCAGTGAAACAGGGAGAGTTGAACCAATTTGGAAAACACATTTTAAAATATTGTCCAGGAGAACTTCCCCAACCTAGATAGACAGGCCAACATTAAAATTCAGAAAAATGAAGAGAACCCCAGTAAGATACCCCATAAGAATATTATTCCCAAAAGGCATAGCCATCAGATTCTCCAAGGTCAAAATGACACAAAAATATTAAGGGCAGCCAGAGAGAAAGGCCATGTCACCTACAAAGGGAAGCCCATCAGACTATCAGCAGACCTCTCAGCAGAAATCTTTACATGCCAGAAGAGATTGGGGCCAATATTCAACATTGTTAAAGAAAAGAATTTCCAACCCAGAATTTCATATCCATCCAAACTAAGCTTCATAAGCAAAAGAGAAATAAGATCACTTTCAGGTAGGCCAGAAATGGCAACTGACTGAAGGAGCTGGTTCTGTTGCTGCTACAGGGTAAGTGGGAAAGACACCATGTATTGTCCAATTGGGACCATTACAGGAGCCTGAGGACATTTCTCTGTCATCAGTCAGTTTTATATGTGGCACCCATAAAAGATGAGGCTGATAACATGGAAAGCTTCTCAACAGTCAAATCAAATCCAAATACAACTCACTGCCAGAGCAAAGAGGAAATATTCATAGGATGATGATCCCCTGCCTTCAGGAGGAGAAAAACCACCGAAGAATGAAACTGGCTTGTTGTCTTCAATTAAAAAATACATTAAAGGAAGCACACCTAAGGAAGTGAGAGAAAATCCTTCAAAATGGAGTAGAATTGAACGTGATATAGGTAATAATTTGATCCCGTCAACACCAAGAGCAGGAGAGAAAAACCTAACATATAGATACCTCGAGTAAGACAGAAAAGTCAAGTAAATGGAGAAGTTGGTAGTTATGAAATGACAAATCAACATATAAAATAAAATGGAAAATTAGAAAATAATCCTTCCTTTGGCAGTCCTCCAAGGACTACTTTGTTGGAGCTGAAGAAATAGTAAAACAACTTGATATGGAACGGGTGGATGAGCTCACTACCAGTTCTACTGCATCAATTAATGGAGCAGCTTACTCAAATCAAGCAGTTCAGGTGAGACCAGCAATAAATAATGGTTTAGCAAGCACTGCATGTTCTCACTAATAAGTGGAAGTTGAACAATGAGAACACACAGACACAGGGAGGGAAACATCACACACCAGGGCCTGTCACAGGGTGGGGGGCTAGGAGAGGGATAGCATTAGGAGGAATACCTGATGTAGATGATGGGTTGATGGGTGCCACAAACCACCATGGCACATGTATACCTATGTAACAAACCTGCACGTTCTGTACATGTATTCCAGAACTTAAAGTATACTTTAAAAAATACAAACAACAACAACAACAACAACCCGCAATGGTTTAGAAGAAGCAGAAGAAATAGTTAATCGTGATATCCCACCCGTTATAGGACCAGATAGTGGTTATTCATCAGCCCACGCAGAGGCCACCTATGAAGAAGGCTTAGAAGTATTTGACCCCTATTATTTCATCAAACATGTCCTACCACTGACAGAAGAACAACTAAATAGGAAATCTGTTCTTCATTGAAAACAAGAAGCACACCGAAATTCTCCCTAGATTTAGACTTGGATGAAATACTAGTGCACTGTAGTCTAAATGAGGTAGAAGATGCAGCACTTACTTTTCCAGTCTTTTTCCAAGATGTCATTTATCAGGTTTATGTGATATTAATACATTTTTCAGGGAATTCCTGGAATGAATTTCTCAGATGTATGATATTATTCTTTTTACTGCTTCTAAGAAGGTGTGTGCAGGCACGTTACTGAACATAGTAGACCCTAAAAAGCAATTGGTCAGGCACCATTTTTTCTGTGAACATTGTGTTTGTGTACAGGGAAATCATATAAAGAACTTAAATATTCTTGGAAGAGATCTTTCAAAAACTGTAATAATTGACAACCCACCACAAACCTTTGCATACAAGCTTTCTAATGGAACCCCCTATAGAAAGTTGGTTTATGGATAAAGATGACAATGAACTCCTAAAATTGATTTCATTCCTGGAGAAGCTTGTAGAACTGAGTGAAGATATTCAACCACATATCAGAGACAGATTTCACTTGCATGATTTGCTGACCCAAGATTAAGTACAAAGGCTTGTCAAATCACTGAAAGGGGAGAGATTACAGGACGCTTTTGAACTAAGACAAAAAGATTGTCATTACTGTTGAAATTTTGCATTTTTGTACCCTGTCTTGCTTTTCTTACCTTTGATGCCCAATCATAATCAGGGGTTTCAGAAAGAGGCTTTATCTATCTTTGATTGGATACATACAGTAGGTAGGCTAAAACAGAAAAGTCTCTAGAACTAGTGCAACTCCCGTGAAATTTTTTTTTAATGTACAGGACATCTGCAGTTTATAAAGAACTCTGTTTCTGCCACCAGAAGTTTGGCCTGTAGTCACACAGGATTTTATGATAATAACAGAGATGAAAATTGACTTTTATTTTCTCTCTGTTTGGTGTTCTAGGTGGGTTTTTAGCCACTTTTCTGTTACTTTATGGTTCTCATTTCAACAGGAATGGCCAGCAAAAGTTGTTTAATTTTTCCTGTTAAGGTTCATGAACTTTTTACATTTTTGACCTGTATTAGATTAGACTTTCATTATGTATTCTTTTTAGCTGAGGCATTATTTACAATATCAAAGACTTGGAACCAACCCAAATGCCCATCAATGATAGACTGGATAAAGAAAATGTGGTACATATACATCATGGAATACTATGCAGCCATTAAAAAACTGAGTTCATGTCCTTTGCAGGGCCATAGATGAAGCTGGAAGCCATCATCCTCAGCAAACTAACAAAGGAACAGAAAATGGTTTAGCAAACACTGAATGTTCTTGCTTATAAGTGGGAGTTGAGCAATGAGAACACATGCCTATGAAATTCAAGACCCATGGATCTTGAATTCTCATGGGTTGTAGGAGGGACCCAGTGGGAGGTAATTGAATCATGGGGGCAGGTCTTTCCTATGTGTTCTCATGATAATGAATATATCTCATGAGATCTGACAGTTTTTAAAAGGGGCAGTTTCTCGGCACAAACTCTGTTCTCTTGTCTGCTGCCATGTGAGGCATGCCTTTCACCTTCCACCATGATTGAGAGGCCTCCCCAGTCATGTGTACATCCAATAAACCTCTTTCTTTTGTAAATTGCTCAGTCTTGGGTATGTCTTTATCAGCAGCATGAAAACGAACTATACAGGCTTGCACCCTCTGAAGCAATGGCCCAAGCTGAAGTGGTTGGGATGCAGGGCACCAAGTCCTGAGGCTACAGAGAGAAGCCAGGACCCAGGCTTGGCCCAGGAAACCATCTTTTTCTCCTAGGCCTCTGGGCCTGTGTTGGGAGGGGTTGCTGCAAAAATCTCAGGAATGCCCTGGAGACATTTTCCCCATTGTCTTGGCTATTAACAGCTTCTATTAACAGCTTGGCTATTAACAGCTTCTCACAGCTCCTTGTTGCCTATGCAAATTTCTGCTTCTGGCTTGAATTTTTCCCCAGAAAATTGGTTTTGGTTTTTCTTTTCTACAGCATAGTCAGGCTGCAAATTATCCAAACTTTTATGTTCTGATTCCCTTTTAAACCTAACTTCTGTTATGCCCAGACCGTTTATTCCCCAAAGAAGACCACCAGAGTCCAGAGTCAAAGCCAAGCGGCAAGGATCTTTACTGCAAGTTCGAACTTGGTCCCTCCGTTCCTCAACGTACAAGAGGGCCCTGAACGATGCATGTGCTTGCTTTTTATAGCCCGATGTAAACAGGTTATAGAGGAACAAGGGAATTCTTTTGGTTACAGCATTACAATTGGTTAACATTTTAAGTTATACCTTTAGCAGTTTTCTATTGGTTCCCGTGCTTTCAGTAAAGCCGTAAACGGTTGTGACCTTATTGGGGGTCTCTCCAGGTGGTGTTTTTCCAAAGTTGAGCTATATGGTGTGTTTGTACTGGGCCCAGGAAGTTGAGATATATGGTGTGTTTGTACTGGGCCCGGGAAGTTGAGATATGTGGAGTGTTTGTACTGGGCCCAGGAAGTTGAGATATATGGAGGAATGTGTTTGTACTGGGCCCAGGGCTGAGGAATGTGTGAATTGTGTGAATGTGTCTGTGTTGGGCCCAGGAAGTTGAGATATATGTTTGTACTGGGCCCAGGGCTGAGGAATGTGTTCTTTCACTTCCAGTTTCATGTCATCTGTTTGTGAACACATATTACTATATGCTGTTAGGAACAGCCAAACCACATCTTGAACACTTCGCTTCTTAGAAATTTCTTCTGCCAGATATCCTAAATTCTCTCTCTCAAGTTCAAAGTTCCACAGATCTCTAGGACTGGGGCAAAATGCGACCAGTCTCTTTGCTAAAGCATAACAAGAGAGACCTTTACTGCAGTTCCCAACAAGTTTCTCATCTCCATCTGAGACCACCTCAGCCTTGGCTTCACTGTCCATATCACTATCAGCATTTTGGTCACAATCATTCAACAAGTCTCTAGGAAGTTCCAAACTTTCCCACATATTCCTGTCTTCTTCTGAGCCCCCCAAATTGTTCCAACCTCTGCCTGTTACCCACTTCCAAAGTCACTTCCACATTTTCAGGAATCTTTATAGCAGTACCCCACTTCTCTTGGTACCAATTTTCTGTAGAAGTCAGTTTTCACACTGCTATGAAGAACTACCGGAGACTGGGTAATTTACATAGAAAAATGGTTTAATTGACTCACAGTTCTGCATGGCTGAGGAGGCCCCAGGAAACTTACAATCATGGCAGAAGGCAAAGGGGAAGCAAGGCATGTCTTACATGGAGGCAGGAGAGAGAGAGAAGGGGGAAGAGCCCCTTATAAAACCATCGGATTTCATGAAAATTCGCTTACTATCGTGAGGATACCATGAGGAAAATCTGTTCCTATGTTCCAGTTACCTCCCACCAGGTCCCTCCTCTGGCACATGGGGATTACAATTCAAGATGAGATTTGAGTGAGACACAGAGCCAAACCATGTCACCCTCCCAAGACTGAACCAAGAAGAAACTAAATCCCTGAATAGACCAATAGTGAGTTCTGAAATTGATGCAGTAAAAAATAGCCTATGAACCAAAAAAAGACCAGGACCAGACGGATTCCCAGTTGAATTCTACCAAAGGTACAAAGAAGAGCTGTTACCATTCCTACTGAAAATTTCTATTCCAAAAAATTGAAAAGGAGAGACTCCTCCCTTACCCATTGTATGAGGCCAGCATCATCCTCATACCAAAACCTGGCAGAGATACAACAACAACAACAAAAACCTTCAGGCCAATATTTTTGATGAACATTGTTACATAAATCCTCAACAAAATACTGGCAGACTGAATCCAGCAGCACATCAAAAAGTTTATCCACCATGATCATGTAACCTTCATCCCTAGGATGCAAGACTAGTTCAGTATACACAAATCAATAAATGTGATTTGTTACATAAACAGAACCGAAGACAAAAACTACATGATTGTATCAATAGACACAGAACAGGCGTTTGATAAAATTCAACATCTTTTTCTGTTAAAAACTCACAATAAACTAGGTATTGAAGGAACATACCTCAAAATAATAAGAGCCATATGTGACAAACCCACAGCCAATATCATACTGAAGGGGAAGAAGCTGGAAGCATTTCCCTTGAAAACTGGCACAAGACAAGGTTGCCTTCTCTCACCACTTGTATTCAACATAGTATTGGAGGTTCTGGCCAGGCAATCAGGCAAGGTCAAGAAAAGGCATTCAAATAAGATGAAAGGAAGTCAGACTATCCCTGTTTACAGAAGACATGGTCCTATATCTAGAAAACCCCATAGTCTTGCCACAAAAGCTATTTAAGCTGATAAACAACTTCAGAAAAGCCTCAGGATACAAAATCAATGTACAAAAATAGCTAGCACTCCTATACACCAACAACAGTCAAGCTGAGCGCCAAATCAGGAATGCAATCCCATTCACAGGAATGCTTTTACACTGTTGGTGTGAGTTTAAATTAGTTCAACCATTGTGGAAGACAATGTGGTGATTCCTTAAAGATCTAGAGGCAGAAATACCATTCAACCTAGCAATCCCATTACTGGGTATATACTCAAAAGAGTATAAATTGTTCTATTATAAAGACCCATGCACTTGGGTGTTCATTGCAGCGCTATTCACAATAGCAAAGACATGGAATCAACCTAAATGCCCACCAATGAGAGACTGAATAAAGAAAAAGGGGAACATATCCACCATGGAATACTATGCAGTGATAAAAATAAATGAGATTATGTCCTTTATGAAGACATGGATGGAGCTGAAGACCATTATCCTTAGCAAACTAACTCAGGAACAGAAAACCGAATACCACATGTTCTCACAAGTGAGAGCTAAATGATGAGAACACATGGATACATGCAGGGGAACAACACACACTGGGGCCTGTCGGGGGTGGGGGAGGCAATGGAGAGAGGGAGAGCATCAGGAAGAATAGCTAATTGATGCTGGACTTAATACCCTGGTGATGGGATGATGTATGCAGCAAATCATCATCCCATCAAGGGTACATCCTGCGCATGTACCCTTGAACTTAAAATAAAAGTTGGAAATTAAAAAAAAAAAATCAGCATTTCTATATGCCAACAGTGAACAGTGGGAAAAAGAAATAAAAAAAAGTAATTCCATTTACAGTAGCCACATGTAAAACTAAATACTTAGGAATTAACCAAAGAGGTGAAAGATTTCTATAATGAAAAATATAAAACACTGATGAAGTCATTTGAAGAGGACCCCCCCTAAATGGAAAAATATTTCATGTTCATGGGTTGGAAGAATCAATATTGTTAAAATGTCCATATTACCCAAACCAATCAATCTACACATTCAATGCAATTCTTATCAAAATATCAATGATATTCTTCATAGAAACAGAAAAAAAAAATCCTAAAATTTATATGGAACCACAAAAGATCCAGAATAGCCAAAGCTATCCTGAGCAAAAAGAACAAAACTGGAGGAATCACATTACCTGACTTCAATTTATGCTACAGAGTTATAGCAACCAAAACAGCATGATGCTGGCATAAAAACAGACACAAAGTCCAATGGAACAGAACACAGAACTCGGAAACAATGTGGAACTCATTTTCGACAAAGGTGACAAGAATATACACTGGAGAAAAGACAGTCCCTTCAATAAATGGCGCTGAGAAAACAATATTTGTGTGCAGAAGAATGAAACTTGACCCCCATCTTTTGCCATATACAAAAGTCAAAACGAAATGGATTAAACACTTAAATCTGAGACCTCAAACTATGAAACTACTACAAGAAAACATTGGGGAAAATCTCCAGGATATTGGTCTGGGCGAAGATTTCTTAAGCAATACTCCAGAAGTACAGGCAACCAATGCACAAAATGGACAAATGGGATCACATGAAGTTAAAAAACTACAGTACAATAAAGGAAACAATCAACAAAGTGAAAAAAAAAAAAACACAGAATGAGAGAAGATATTTGCAAACTATCCCTCTGACAAGGGATTAATAATTATATAAGGAGCTCAGACAAACCTATAGGAAAAAAATCTAATAATCTGGTAAAAAAATATCACAGAAGATTTGAATAGACATTTCTTAAAAAGAAGACATACAATGGCAAACAGACATATGAAAAGGTGAAAGGTGCTCAACATCACTGATCATAAGAGAAACGCAAATCAAAACTACAATGAGATATCATCTCACCCCAGTTCAAATGGCTTATATCCAAAAGACAGGCAATGACAAATGCTGGCGAGGATGTGGAGATAAGGGAACCCTTGTACACTGTTAGTGGGAATGAAAATCAGTACAACCACTGTGGAGAACAGTTTGGAGGCTCTTCAAGAAAGTAAAAATTGAGCTACTATAAATCCAGCAATCCTACTGCTGGATATATACCCCAAAGAAAGGAAATCACTATACTGAAGAGAGATCTGCACTCCCATATTTGTTGCATCACTGTTTACAATACCCAAGATTTGTAAGTAACCTAAGTGTTCATCAACAGATTAATGGCTAAGGAAAACGTGGTACATATACACAATGAGGTAATATTCAGCCATAAAGAGAATTAGATCCAGTCATTTGCAACAACATGGATGAAATTGGAGTTCGTCATGTTAAGTGAAAGAAGCAAGGCACAGAAAGGCAAAACACTGCATGTTCTTACTTATTTGTAGGATCTAAAACTTAAATCAATTGAACTCATGAAGACAGAGAGTACAAAGATAATTACTAGAGTTTGGGTAGGCATTGTGGGGGAGATGGGATGGCTAATGGGTACAAAAATGATAAAAAGAGTGAATAAGACCTACTATTTGATAGCAAAACAGGGTGAATATAGTCAATAATAATTGTATATTTTTAAATAACTTAAATAATGTAATTAAATTGTTTGTAACTCAAAGAATAAATGCTTGAGGGGATGGATACCCATTCTCCATGATGTGCTTATTTCACATGACATGCTTGGATCAAAGCAGCTCATGTACACCATAAATATATTTATCTACTATACACCCACATTTTTTTAAAAAGTAGTTAAAAAATTAAAGAAATAGATACATGACACATTTCAAGTAAATTTTTATATGGTGTAAGGTAAGGATCAAGAGTATTTTAAAAACACAGATATCCATTTTTTTCAGCATAATTTCTTTAAAAGAATATTTTTCCTCAATGAATTAACTTGGCACTTTGTTGAAAATTAATACTATATATGTGTGGGACTATGTGTGCACTCTACATTCTGTTACACTGATCTTTTTAAAATCTTCTTTAATACTAAATTTTCTTCAAAACTTACTATAAAGCTGCAATAATCAAATAATTTAAACCTTTTGTTCTTTTTCAAAATTTTTTTGACTATCTTAATTCCTTTGAATTTCTATAAACATTGTATAATCAGCTTGTCACTTTTTATTTCTAAAAAATTTGCTGGGATTTTCATTGTGTTACATTGAATCTACAGATTTATTTCAGTAGGACTTATGTCTTAACAAAATTGTGCCATCCACTCATGGACTCAGTATTTATAGTATCTCCATTTATTGAGGTTTTCTTTATATCAGCAGGATTTTGTAGTTTTCAGTGTTTCCAACCTTAGGGGGAAGCATTCAGTTTTCCTTTATCTCATATGATATCAGCTGTAAGAGTTTATAAATGTCCTTTATCAAGTTGAGGAAAGTCTCCTTTGTTTCTAATTTGCTAAGAGTTTCTATTATCAATGGATATTTTATTTTATTAAATAGGTTCTTTTTGGCATCAGTTAATATTATTATGTGATTTTTCTTTTTTTTGACTGTTAATATGTTTGATTACATGGGTTAATTTTTCAAAGATTGAATCAGCCTTGTTGTATTCCTTGGATAAAATTCATGTTGTTGTGATGTATTATACTTTTTATACAGTGCTGGATTCAGTCTGCTGATATTTTGTTGAAAATTTTTGTGTCTGTGTTCACGAGGGATATTGTTCTGTAGTTTTATTTTTTGTGTGTGTCTTTGTCTAGTTTTGGCATCAAGATAACACAGGCCTTGTAAAATCAGTTGGGATATGTTTCCTGTAACCATATTTTGTGGAAGATGCTATGCAGTATTGCTATTAGTTCTCTTTTAAATGCTTGTTAGAATTCACCAGAAATGGATATTTCTGAGATTTCTTTCCATTTCTTTAGTTCTCTTTTAAGTGCTTGTTATAATTTACCAGAAATGGATATTTCTGAGGTTTCTTCCGTTTCTGGATATTTCTAGAGATTTCTTCTGTTTTGTTTTCTTTACTACAAATTCCATTTCTTTAATAGTTATCAGGCTGTTCAAGCTATCTATTTTATCATGGGTGAGTTTTGGTCATTTTCGGTTTTCTAAGAGATGGTCTTTCTGATCAAAGTTGTTAAATTTTTGTATGTTGAATTGTTTGTAGTATTTTCTTACTGTCTTAATATCTGTGCATTCTGTGGTGATATCTCATTTTCTATTCCTTACATGCGTAATTTGTGGCCCCCCTCTTTTTTTCTTTATAAATCTTGCTATGGGCTTATAAATTTTGTTAATCTTTTCAAAGAAGCAGCTTATGAATTAATTTTTTCTATTTATACAGTTTTTGGATTTCATCGATTTTAGCTTTTATCTTGATTACTTCCTTCTTTGTTCTTGCTTAGGGTTTCTTTTTTTTCTTTTTTAAATTTTCTTAGGTCGAAACTTGGATGATTTGCTTGTGACCTTCCTTCTTTTCTAATATAAGCACTTAATGCTATAAATTTTCTTCTAAGAACTGCTTTAGCTGCATGTCACAAATTTTGATATGTTTCATTTATATTAAATTCAAATATTTTAAAATTTCTCTTGAGATTTCCTCATTGACCTATGTATTATTTAGCAGTGTATTAATTTTGAATTGATTGGAGATTTTAATCTATTTGTTATTGATCTCTAGATTAATTATATTGTGGTAAAATAGTATACGTTATATGATTCCAGTTATTTTAAATTTGTTAGCGTTTGTTTTATGACCTATAATAGGGTCTATTTTGGTGTGTTAGTTCATTCTCACATTGCCGTGAAGAAATACCCAAGCTTGGGTAATTTATAAAGGAAAGTGGTTTGATTGACTCACAGTTCCACAGGTCTGGGGAGGCCTCAGGAAACTTAACAATCAGGGTGCAAGGGGAAACAAACATGTCATTCTTCACATGGCAGCAGCAAGAAGTACTGAGTGAGGGAGGGGAAAATCCCCTTGTAAAGTCATCAGATCTCATGAGAACTCACTATCACAAGAACAGTATGGAAGTGAATCATGCCCCCATGATTCAATAACTTCCCACCAGGTCCCTCCCATGACACATGGCGATTATGGGAACTATAGTTCAAGATGAGATTTGGGTGGGGACACAGCCAAACCATATTATTCCACCCCTAGTCCCTCCCAGATCTCACGTCCTCACATTTCAAAACACAATCATGCTTTCCCAACAGTCCTTTAAAGTTTTAATTCATTCCAGAATTAACTCAAAAGTCCAAGTCCAAAGTCTCATCTAAGACAAGGCAAGTCCCTTTCACCTATGAGCCTGTAAAATCAAGAGCAAGTTAGTTACTTCCTACATACAATGGGGGTACAGGCATTGGGTAAATACAGCCATTCCAAATGGGAGAAATTGGCCCTATACAAAGGAGGTACAGGCCCCATGCAAGTCAGAAATCCAATAGGGCAGTAATTAAAGCTTAAAGTTCCAAAATGATCTACTTTGACTCCATGTCTCACATCCAGGTCATGCTGATGCAAGAGGTAGGCCCCCACACACCCTGGAAGCTCTGCCCCTGTGGCTTTGCAGGGTATAGTCCCCCTCCTGACTGCTTTCATAGGCTGGCATTGAATGTCTGCAGCATTTCCAGGTGTATGGTGCACGCTGTCAGTGGAGCTACCATTCTGGGGTCTGGAGGATGGTGGCCCTTTTCCTACGGCTCCACTAGGCAGTGCCCCAGTGAAGATGCTGTGGGGATTGCTTTCCACACATCCTCTGAAATCTAGGCAGATGTCCCCAAACCTCAATTTACTTCTGTGCACCCTCAGGCCCAACACCACATGGAAGCTGCCAAGCCTTGGGGATTGTACCCTCTGAAGCAATGGCCTGAGTGATAGTTGGCCCTTTTTAGCTACAGCTGGAGCAGCTGTGACTCAGGGCACCAAGTCCCAAGGCTGCACACAGCAAGCGGATCCTGGACCCAGCCCAGGAAATAATTTTTTCTTCCTAGGCTTCTGGGTCTGTGATAGGAGGGGCTGCTGTGAGGGTCTCTGACATGCCTTGGAGACATTTTTTTCATTGTCTTGGTGATTAACATTTGGCTTCTCGTGACTTATGCAAATTTCTGCTGCTGGCTTGAATGTCTCCCCAGAGAAAGGGGTTTTCTTTTCTATCACATCATCAGGCTGCAAATTTTCCAAACTTTTATGCTCTGCTTTCTTTTGAATGCTTTGTTGCTTAGATATTTCTTCTGCCAAATTCCCTAAATAATCTCTCTCAATTTTAAAGTTCCACAGATCTCTAGGGCATGTGCAAAATACCACCAGTCTCTTTGAATAGCAAGAGTAATCTTTACTCTAGTTCCCAGCAAGTTCCCCATCTCCATCTGAGACCACCTCAGCCTGGCCTTCATTGTCCATATCACTATGAAGCATTTTGGTCAAAGGCATTCAACAAGTCTCTAGGAAGTTCCAGACTTTCCCATATTTTCCTTTTTCCTTCTGAGTCCTCCAAACGGTTCCAACCTCTGCCTGTTACTCATTTCCAGCATCGCTTCCACATTTTCCAGTGTCTTTACAGCAGTGCCCCACTCTATGCAGTACCAATTTACTATATTATTCCGTTCTCATGCTGCTAAGAAAGACATACCCAAGACTGAGTAATTTATAAAGGAAAGAGGTTTAATTGACTCACAATTCTGCAGGGCTGGGGAGGCCTCAGGAAACTTACAATCATGGCAGAAGAGGAAGCAAACACGTCTTTCTTTACATGGTGGTAGCAAGGAGAAGTGCCAAGTGAAGGGGGTAAAGCCACTTATAAAACCATCAGATCTCATGATAACTCATTCGCTATCATGAGAACAGCATGGAGGTAATTGCCCCCATGATTCAATTACCTCCCGCTGGGTCCCTCCCATGACATGTGGGGATTATGGGAATTACAATTAAAGATGAGATTTGGGTGGAGCCAAACCATATCATTTGGTTAATGTCCCATGTGCCTTTTGAATAAGTGTGTATTCTGTTGTTGTAGGTTGACCGTTGTATACATGTTAATTAGATTCAGTTGTTTGATTGTTTTATTCAGTTCTTTTCTCTTATTGCTGATTTTATGTCTACCAGTTCTGTCGCTGAAAAAAGGAGTGATTTCTTCAGCTATAATTTTGTATTTGTTTATTTCTCTTTTTGGTTCTATCTGTTTTTGCTTCATGTTCTTTGAATGTTTGTAATTAGGTGAATATGTACCTAGAATTTTTATGTCTTCTTGGTTAATTGACTCATTTGTCAATATGTAATGTCTGTTTTTAATCCTTTTATTTTGTTTTCTCTGAAGTCTACTTTTATATTAATGCATCACTTCAGCTTTATTTCACTTTGTGCTTGTATGGTATCTTTTTATTTTCCTTTTAATATATTTATATTACATTTGAAGTAAATTTCTTCAGATAGCATGTTAATTGAATCATGTCTTTTTCATCCTTTCAGGCAATTTCTACCTTTTATTTGGTGTGTTTAGATCATTTACACTTGATGTAATTTTTGTTATGTCTGCCATTTTATTATTTGTTTTGTCTGTTCCTTCTGTCTTGTAATCCCGTTTCTCATTTTCATCCCTCTTTTGAATTATTTGAATTATTTATATAATTTTTAGTGTTCAATTTTAATTTATCTATTAAAATTCTGACTGTATGTCTTTATATAATAATTTTAGTGGTTTATCTAGGGATTACAAAATACACACTTAACTTTTAAGTCTATTTAATATCAATATTTTACTACTTTTATTGGAATGTAGAAACTACCATATAAGTACATTTTCCCTTCCTCCTCTACACTGTAGGCATCTTTTCTACATAACATCTGTATACATTGAAAATATCTTCAGAGAGTGCTGTATATTTTGGTTTGAACTATCAAACATGTTTTAAAGAACTGAAAAGGAGAAAAGTAGTATTTTACTAGTAACACTTGTATCTCGCTGGTAAAAAATTGTATCTTAATGGTGAAACTAGTTATTTACCATTTCTATCGCCCTCCTTCATTCCTTATGTTCCAATTTTCTTTCTAGTATTATTTCCCTTTGCTTTAATAGCTTACTTTAATAAGTCTTTAGAGCATACCTGCTAGTAATGAATTATCATATTTTTCTTTCATCTAAAAATATCTTGACTTCCTCTTTATTCCTGAAGAGTAATTTTGATGGACACAAAATTCTGGGTTGACAATTCTTTGCTTTTAGCATTTGAATATTATGGTGAAACTTATCTTTTGTCTCTTATCCCTTGGTTTTTAATGAGCAATCATTATCTATATGAATTGTTATTCTTGTTTATATGAGGTATCATTTTTCTGTCTACTTTCAATACTTTTTGTATTTAGTTTTTAGCAATTTGATTATGATGTACCTGAGGAGTGTAGATTTTTTGGGGTTTCTTCTGTTTGTGATGTGCTCAGCTTCTTAAATATGCAGGTTTATGTGGAAGGCAGAATAATTTTTCTCCAAAGATGCCCATACTCTTATCTCCAGAACCTGTGGAAAAAATACATATACATACATATATGTAGTTATCTGGCATATGTAACTAAGATTACCAATCACCTTATTTAATACAGGCCAGATAAGTTCAGTATAGTTACGTGAATCCTTAAAAGTAGAAGCGGAAGAGAGAAAAGTTATAGAGATACGGCAGAAGACATGTTATTGAGATGAGGCAGAAGGACAGGAGTTAGAGAGATTTGAAGCATGAGAGAAACTAGATTTGCATTGCTGGCTTTGACAAGAGCCATGAGCCAGGGAATGCAGCCAATTTCTAGACACTGAGGACAAGCCATGGCTGGCAAACAGCAAAAAAGTGGTGACTTCTGTAGTTTTACATGAAACTTAATTTTACTGGAGCTAGGAAGTAGATTCTAACCCACAGCCTCTAGATAAGAGACCAGGATGGCTGCCACTTTCATTTTGGCCTGTGAGACTCTCAGCAGATAAAGCAGCTGAACCATAGTGTACGTGACTTCTGACCTACACAACAGTGAGATAATAAATTTGTGTTGCTTTAGGCTGCTAAATTTGTGGTAATTTGCTACAGCAGCAATAGAAAATACAGTGTATACCTTTCATTAAACTTGGTTAGTTTTTGGCCATTATTTCTTCACAAATTTTTAGCAGCACATTTTTTTCTCCTTTTTTTCTGGGACTTCCATGACACAGATTTATACTTTGTGTTGTTTTTTTCACAGGTATTTGAAGCTCTGTTTGTTTCCAAAAGATTTTTTCTCTGTTGTTTATATTGAATAATTTTCATTGATCTGTCTTCAAGTTTATTCACTCTTTTATCATCTCCATTCTGTGATTGAATCCATCCAGTGAGTTTCTTTATTTCAGTTTTTATAGTTTTCAGTTTAAAATTTTCTATTTGATTTTTCTTCATAAGTTCTTGTTTTTGGCTGATTATTTTCTGTTATAATAGTTCTTTCAAGAGTGTGGTTACTCATTTGAGCATTGTAAATGGATGCTTTCAAGCGTCTGTATTTGTTTAACGTTACTATTGTATGCTGATTGTATTTTCCCATGCAGTTAAAATTTTTGTAGCTATACATATGTCAAATATTTTGGATTATATTCTAGACATTTTAGATATTAGTTTGAGACTCTATGTGTTGTTTCAGTATTATAGAGGATATTGATACTTTTTGTTTTAGCAGACAATTGACTTCCTTAGGTTCAGATTGCAAGGTCCAACTTGCTTTCTAAGGGCTGAGAGTCCAATGTCAGTTCAATTTTTTATGCTATTTGAAACTTTTCCATGTGTGACACCCAATGGTCAGTTTGAAACATGAGCAGAAGTCTATTTATTAGCTGAGTTCTCAAAGTCTTCTTATGGTCACTAGGATAATATCCATCCATGTGCAGGTCAGGGCTGCGCCCAGGTGTTCTTAAAATCTTTATGTGTTCTCTTTTCTGAGCTGCTCATGCTCTATTTTTTGGTATTTGCTGGTTCCCTGGTGCTTCTTTATAAATTCTTCAGTCAGAAACCACCAATATTGTGCTGCTTCTGGGGATAAGGTGTGGGAGGACAGATGAGAGGGGCTGGGGGGAGAGGAAGAGGAAGAGGGAGAGGGGGAGAGAGAGAGAGAGAGAGAGAGAGAGACAGAGACAGAGACAGAGAGAGAGACAGAGAGAGAGAAAAGAAAAAAAGCAGTGGAGTTTGGTCTCATCCTCTTGAATCCTTAGCTCCCCACCTAATGGAGAGGATGTTTTCCTTGCCATTGTCACTACAGGACTACTTGAAAGCTTGGATGGGAGAGGACAGAGAAAATGAAGAGAAAAAAATCCTAGTGTTTTTCTCCACTTTTTTTGAGGTTTACCAGTTCTCTTTCCTATTCCTTGAGTCAGGTTTCTCCTGGTTATCTCTCTGTTTGCACCATAGGACTCAGTATTGTGTTTCAGACTTCATTGAGTTGAGGATCGAAATACTGGTATTTCGAAAAATTGGTAAAATCACCACTGGTTTTGTTTTACTTAGAATTCTGGTATCCTCCAATCTGTTGTAATTTAATTTTCTCTCCTCAAATGGCTAGTCCGTGAATTTTGTCTGGGTTTATATTTGTAATCAGTTGGACAGAAAGAGTGGCATGTATTTATTTAATGTTACTTGGAATGAGTTACTTACTATCCCTTTAAATATCTATAGAATATGTTGTGATGTTCTCTTCTTGATTCCTGATATTGGTAATTTGTGCCTTCCCACTCCTTTTTCTTGCTGAGGCTAGTAGAAGTGTATCAATTTTATTGCTTATTTCAAAGAACCAGATTTTGATATAATTGATTTTTCTCTATTTTTTTCTGTGTCCTCTTTCATTAATTTCCTATCTTTATTATTTCTTTAGTTTGTATATTTTGGTTTAATTGGCTCTTCTATTTGTCCTTTTCTTCTTTATTTCCTTTACCTTCTCTTGACTTTTTTTGGATTGTGCATTTTTAAAGTATTTTATTCCATGCGCTCTTCCTCTCTTATTAGCTAATGTTTTTGATATATTTTTCACTAATTTCCTGAATCTTTAAAATATGCATTTTATGATCTCACAGTATACCTTTCCAAATAATCTTGTATTATTGTGTGTATAGCGTAATAACCTACAAGAGTATACTTCTGTTTTCCTCCAATATTTTATGCTCTTATTTTATACATTTTACTTTTATATATGTTACAACCTTCACAATATTATTATCATTACTTTTTTGCTTTTACAGTTAATTAATAAAGAGATTTAAAATGATAAAAATATATTTTATGTTTATCCTTATTACCATTTCTGGCACTCTTCAGTGTTTGAGTGGATACACATTTCTATTTAATATAATTTTTCTCTGGTTGAAGGATTTCCTTTAATATGCCTTTGACTGCAAGTTTTTTTTCAACTTTTGCTATTCTGAAAAAGAAATCATTTGGCTTTTTTTTGAAACCTATTATTTCTGAGGTTAGAATTCTAGGTTGACATTCTTTTTGTTGTTTTCTTTCAGTGCTTTGGGAATGTGTCTCTATTATTTTATGGCTTCCATGGTTTCTGAACAGAAGTGTGATGTAATTGTTATGTCTGCTATGCTATATATAATGTGTTCCTTTCCACTGCCTTCATTTTGGATTTTTAAAATTATCACTGATTTTCAGCAATTTGATTATGTTGTACCTTGGGGTTTTCTTTATGTTTCTTCTACTTGGGATTTTTTGAGTTTCTTGCTTTATTATACTTATAATTTTCATCAAATTTGAAAATATTTTTGCCACTAGTTTCTCAAATTTTTTTGTCCCTTCTCATTTTCCTGGGACTCCAGCTACACTTATGTTAGACTGCTTGATATTGTCACACAAGACTCTGATGATCTGTGTATCTTTTTAGACTTTTTTCTCTTTGTTCTTTATTTTCTATAGTTTCTATTGCCATGTCTTCAAGTTCACTGATCATTTCTTCTGCTATATCTTATTTTCTGTGCCATCAAGTCTAATGTCTTTTTAATTTCCATTTGTCATTTTAATACTTTCTATTTTTCTCCTCATATTCACAATTTCCTTGACCTTTTTGAAAATATGAAAAATATTTATATTATCATTTTAAAAATCTTATGTGCTAATTTCACAATGTCTGTCAATTCTGGATATTAGTCTATCAATTGATATTTTTCTCTTGGTCATGGTCCATATTTCCATGATTTTTTGTAAGCTTGGCAATTTTTGATTGTATGCCAGACCTTGTGAACTTTATATTGCTGAGTGCTACGCTTTGTTGTATTTTTTTTTTTTTAAGTGTTTTGGAATTTGTTCTGCCATACATTCATGTTACTTCTGAGCTTTGCTTTTAAGCTTTAGTAGTGTGCTTAATGGACTAATTTAGCTACAATACTAAGGCAAAGTCTTTCTAAAGACTTTAGCCTGTAATCTATATATTACAAGATCTCTCTGTTCTTGCTGGTGCAAATATGAATTATTACCTTTTCTGTGTGGACTCCAACAATTTTTTAGTCTGTTGATTTCCAGTGGTTCTTGGTAGTGAATTGGGACGTAGCTTCTTGTATTCCTATTCAAATGTTACGTGTTAGATAGCATTCATCTATTATATAATTAGCTCTTACATGTTTTCCTTATCATTAGTATTCTCACAATGTGTCCTTATAAGTAGCATTCTCACTTGGCTGACCAATAAAGAATGAGTGATGGTGAATTCCTGACTCTTACAGCCACTCCCCTCCCTGTGGTATTTCTTGGACAGGATCAGAACATGGGAAAATGCAGTCAATTTTCATTTATGATAGTTATGTTTTCTAATGTTACTACAAATACAGAGTTAGTGAATACTGAGTTATTGCCTCTAGGAGGAATACAAGGTTAGTTCCTTATAGCCTTTGACCACAAAATTTTTGTCAGTGGGTCAAAATGTAACCTGGTTATGTGTATTTGTGTTTAGAGACACTTTATTTAATATATATTGTTGATTCACTAACATTGAACTCATGGCCAATAGTACTATAATGCACACCTGAACAAAGCTTATCTGATGTATGTATTTCCTCCTTAAGGCACATCACAGCCTTCTTGAGGTTAGAAACAGTAGGCAGCACTTTAGTACTACACTTGGGGGTCATTTAAAACAGTAAAATCACCAAGAAAAAGCAAAAAGCAAAAAAAAAAAAAAGAAAATTGTGACACTAAATATACCATGAACTGGATACTTGTTTATAGTATGAGCACCAAAGCAAGAAGGCAGGTGCCACTTTGTTTTAACACCATAGGGAACATGCCTGGGTGTGATGCAAATTTTTCAGTGTTCTGTGCATGCATGTGTCTGTGAATAACTGCAAAATCTCCATGAATATTGATTTTGGGGTTACAAATAAATTTTAGCAAGTAGGCAAATTCACAAATATGGAATCCATGAATAATAACTGTCAATGGTACTGATGTGTGACTTGTTTCTTTCTACTTATCTATTCTCACTTAGTAAAACTTAAGGGCCTTGCTTTCTGAAGGTTGGCACACTCCCAACCCCAGTGCCTTCTTTACAAGGCCTAACTAAACTCAAGAACTATATTCACCATAGAAAACTGAAACAATCAGAGTTCATCCTAATGAAATAGGGCTTGGGGGCACTTACTTTAGAATTTCATAGTACCCTACCCATTTTGTAACACAGGCAGTTGCTATTGGTATTGACCTGGTGGGCCCACCCTCCCCAAGTCTGTTTGTTTTTGACTGAAGAAATATCCCATGTGATACCTAAATGTACTTCACATCCTTTTGACCCAATTATACATTTTATTGTCTGCAATCAACCATTTTTAGTGTCTAAATGAAGTGATTTTGTTTGTATGTGCTATTAGGAAGTGTATGTACTCATCGGGCTACTAATTTTTTAATTAACTAGTTAACTTTACCCTACAAAGGCTGCTAGACCCTCATCTTGTGAGATGCTTTAGGTTTAAGAAAATAGTTGTGTGTTTACAGTCTATGTTTTAAGAAGGTCACTGTAAAATTTTCTTTTTGGCTTTTTGTGGCTGTGCTATCTGTCTGTCATGTCACATTAGATTTTTTCAAGGATTATGTCATGCATGACACTGTGAAGAGACTCAGTCCATCATGAAAATAAAGCCCTTGCATGTGAAAATGGGGGAATAAAAGGTGTGCCTTGTTTTTTTAAAAAAAAGCAGGTCAAAAAAGTAAAAACCATTATTGAAAGATAAATTCTGAGTCCAAGAAGCAAAGGCCAGGGAGGGCAGCCTTGACATTGTTTTCAGCTGGTTTTGAGCAGACTCGTCCAGAGAGGCCAAGGGGGAGATTATTTCTATAAAAAAGATACATTTGAGCTTATCTTCTTTTATCCTTTTGTACATGGAAGGGAAAACGTGGACTGCTTCATTTAAACAGAGCTTGCTCCCTTCTGAGTTTAAGAGTTCCTGGCACCTGAAGCCAAAGCCCCTCAGTGGGCCAGATTTCAGGGTCCTGCATAGGAGCTGACTTCAAAGTGCCCTGAGGAAAGTAAAAGCAGCACAGTGTGATAATGTCCAAAGGCGTGAAGAAAACTTTGTGGAAAGTTATTTCTTGTGTGCATGTTTCCCCCTGACATGTGTAAACTATAATAATCATAAATAATATATTTTGGAATTCAACTTGATGTGCCATTGTTTCTCTTCTCCCTGTCTTGTGTCCTCTGAATGCAATATAATTTATATATACACATGTATTTCTCTCCCTTCTCCTTTACCTGCAATATCAGTGACATATTTTTGAGTTTCTGTACCTGGATGTCCTTTTCTCTGGTTCTCTCCTTGATCCCTTAGAGTTCACTTTTGACTTTCCTTCCTCATGAAACTTCTTCCATAGGCTTAAAAAAAAGTCTTTCTTTTGTCCCTGTTAAGAGAGTGCTTTTCTGTGCTAATCCTATTTGATAGTCTGCTGCCCCAGACATCAACTGTCCCTCCTCTGGGTTCTCTGAGTTCATGCTCTCTCAAGGGAGAGCCTTTCTATCAGTGTCTTCTTCTTTCAGCTGCTCCCTTGAAATGCTTCAGGTCATCCCTCCCTTGCCTTGGCTTTATTCTGAACGTTTTAAGACTCTCTGTTTTACAACCATTAACATCTCTCTCTCTTTCACTGACTTCTTCCCTTTTTCCTATAAACAAGCTCAGTTCTACAAGCCCTTTACAACTGTAATCATAAAAAATCTGACCTAAAAGAACCCTTAATTTATGTTATATTTGTTATTCTTACTAGCAACTGTCTAGTTTTTTCCTCCTTTTACCACCAGATTTTTCAAAAGAATAACTTACTCTGTTACTCTGATTTCCTTTACCCACAGTTTGTCTTTTCTCCCCACCATTGTAAATAAAGTATTCTATTCAAGGCCCCTAGTGACTTTAAAATCATCACATATAGTGGCCTGTCCAAGTCTTTCTCTTCTTCCTCACTCCTTCTCCAACTTTGCCGTAGGCAAATCAACTTCCTTGGGGAATGACTTAGAGAGATGCAAAATAAAAAGTGAAAGTTACCCAACCTTGTGCTGGATTCCACATTTCTATCCCAAGAAGCAATAAATGAAACAGTTTATTGTATATCTTTCCAGAAATGTTCTGTGCATGATCAAACATCTTTTTATACAAACAGGATCACATTATGTATAATATGTTCCATAGATTTCTTTTTCCACTTAAAAATAAGTCCTGTAGAGTATTCCATATTGGCATATACAAATTTATCTCTTTAAAAAATGACTGAGTGGTGATCTCTTGTAAGGATGAATCATAGCTCATTGAACTGATCTCCCATCAATGGACCTTCAGGTCATATCCAAATTATTGCTATCACAGTATTGCAGTGAACATGCTTATAGAAGCAAATGCATTTGGATTTGATTGCTTGTGTGAATATATCCACAGTAAAATTTCTAGATTTGGAAATGCTATTCAGTTGTCTCTCTCTTTTTAAACATGGACAATTTAATAATATAACAAACCCCCATGTAATCTCCACCAGATTATGAAATAGAATATTTGCCTACCTTCTATTTCTTTTCCCTACATCCTTCTCTCTGCCCATACTCCAAGTAATTACTAATTTGAAATTTGTATTAATAATCCTCTTGATTTTTAAAAAAACATTTTCACAGAAAGTACTCCATTTTAGAAGTATTTTCTCCGTTGGTTTTCTATCATCCTCGATCTCTTTTTACCTTGCTTATCCTTCTTCTTTTGGTTTCCTTCCTGATTTCTTCCCATATCTTCAGTGTGCTTGTTCTCCGAGCTTTAGTCCTCTGCTTTCTGTTCATCTGAATTTCTACTCAGTGGTCTTATGCCTTTGTTATATTTTTTATTTCCTTATTCACATGGATGACTCCTAGACCTGTATTTCTCTCTCTAACCTCTTTCCTGAGCTCCAGTTTACCACCTTCAACATTTTTACTTGAATATTTTGCTATAGCACCTTAAATTATACTGGAGTCAAATAGCATTTAGTGGGTATGTTTTGTATTCCAGACCCTATGCTAGGTACTTAAGATTCAGAGAAGAATAAGACATGGTCCTGCATTTTAATAGGACAAATAGATGTAAAAACCTGCATAACAGTTGACCTGAACTTATTGTATTCCCTTAGACTATCTCTGACTCCAAAATTTCCTACATCCTTAATAACACCATCATTTTCTTCCTCACCCAGGTTTATCTAGTTATCTTGGCATTTCTTCTCCTTGAGCTGTCTTCTTCCTTTGTTCTTTTCCTTCTTGCCCCACATGAGTTCAGTCACCATATTGTACCAGTTCTTTACTCTTGTATATAACGCTTTCTCTTTTTTCCCCCTTAATACCACTCTTCAGGGTCTTATCTCTTCATACTGGGGTGGTTACAAATTTTTTTTTCAACCTCAAATTCATTATGTAAGCTGTACACTGCTTAAGGTTTCTCATGTCCAGCTCTCAATATTGTTGTTCCTCATCCACTCAAATACCTTTAATAGCAGTAAGCTACCTATTAAATAAGGTGCAAATTTCATATTCTCACATTTAGAGCCACCTATATTCTGACCCCAAGCACTGTCTTGAACTCCCTCTCCTCTCACTCATTTCTTCTGTGAGAGTTTGGAAACTCAAGTGCCCATAAACATCAGGCAGGTAATGCAAATTGATGAGTCTGGGTTGGTGAGGACTGTGGCAACCTGGGAAGCAAATTTTCCATTTGAAGTATATAGCTTGTGGCTAAACTTAGGCTGATTGTTGCCATGTGGGGATTGCAAGCCCAGTGGTGCCAGAGGTTTTCATTTTTAAAAGAGAAATTAGAAATTCAGATTCTTATATAAAATCTTATCATTTTTAGATGTTACTAACCCCTTTAAAAAGCTGCATGGTTAAAAGATGGTTGCCAGTTTATGCCTTCTTCCTTATGTAAACTCTAACTGGGCTGATATGCCATTTGAATTCTCACCTCTATTCTTCCTTCCTAGGATGCCTTTAACCATTATTTAAGCTTATTAGAATTTGCTGAATCCTAGATATTTTGGGAAGTTTTTTCTGGCCATATTACCTTTTTTTCATATTCCTACTTTCTTTGTATATTTTTATGATTATACAGACAGTACAAATTCATTGTATAAAGTTTGAAATGTGTAATAAAGTAAACATCTTAAATAATGACTCACTGTCCTACCACTTGACAATAAACCCTGCTAACATCATTATATTTCCTTCTTTCTAGGCATTGTGAAATATATATATCATTATCTCTATCTCTATAAATCTGCATTAGAGTTCTTCAGAGAAACAGAACAAATGAAGTATATAGAGATATACAGAAAGAGATTTCTTACTATGGATTGGCTCACATGATTATGAAGGCTGAGAAGGCCCATGATCTGCTGCCTGAAAGTTGCATGTCTAGGAAAGCTGTTGTTGTTATTCTGATCCAAGCTCAAAGGCCTGAGAACCAGGGGAGCCAATGATATAAGTCCCAGTCTGAGTCCCAAGGCCAGATAACCCTGGCATGGTGGGGGGGAACGGTGGAGTCCTAATCTGAACCAGGAAGGCTCAGGAGAGATGAATGTCTCAGCTTGAAAGAGAGAGAGAGAGAGAGAGAGAGAGAGAGAGGGAGAGAATGAGAATTCAGCCTTCCTTCACTCTTTTGTTCTATTCAGGCCCTCAACAAATTGGATGATGCCCACTCACACTGGCAAGGATGGATTTTCTTGACTTAGTCTGCTGGCTCAAATGTTAATCTCCTCTGAAAACACCCTCACTGACACACCCAAAAATAATGTTTTAACATGTATCTGGGCATCCCTTATCCTAGTCAAGTTGACACATTAAATTAACCATCACAAGTCATCCCTGGTGAATTTGGTATCCATATGCATCTTCTTAAATCAAACTTAATATACAAATAAAGACAATAGCAAGGTCATAATTCTGCCTGATATGACACAGGTATTCTTCATACAACCAAAAACTTACCAATCCCTTCCTTAGAAGAGGACATAAAATTCTTGAGTGATGTTTAATCTCCTGATATTCCATAAGGTAGTTACTATGATGTAAAATTAATAATGCAGCCAACCCTCTATATATATGGGTTCTGCATCTGTGGATTCAACCAACTGCAGATCAATGGCTGCAGCTAACCACCATGGAACATGGTGTATGTAACAAACCTGCATGTTCTGCACATGTATTCAAGAGCTGAAGTATAATAATAATAATTAAAACCTGTAAATACTTAAAAAAAACCCAAAAAACCAAAATCCTTAGAACTAAAGAAAATGCCAAACACATAGTAAGTTTTAAGTGTAGTATTTTCTGCACCCCTACTAACCATGTAAAAAAAAAATTCAGAAAAAATGGCATCTGTACCTTTTTCTTGTCATTATTTCCTAAACAGTATAGTGTAACTACTATTTACATAGCATTTACATTGCAATAGGTATTATAAATAATCTAGAGATGATTTAAAATATACAGGAGATGTGTATAGGTAATATGCAGATACTACATTACTTATATCAGGGACTTGAGCATCCATGGATTTTGGTATTTGTAGGACGTCTTGGAACCAGAACTAATCCCCCATGGATAGTGTGGTAGGACTGTACCCAAATAGTGATATAAAGTCATTGCATCTTATGTAACATGATAATGAAATAAGAGAGGAAATAAAACAAAGATATTTGCTTAATATATTTGTGTGTGTATATATATACACACACACATCCATATTTATTCATAACAAAATAAGGAGGAAATACTCATGACAAGTACAGCCCCCTTTTCTGTAACTGGTCATGTAGTCATAGCTGGTATTTATAAATAACTTTTTTTCATTACTTGTTCTGTACCCTTTGCCTTCAGCAAGTACCTCAGCTGGTTGTTGTCCTTTACCTGCTGGGGTGACCTGAACCTTCATTCCTGAAGGGTCTGGATCATTAATAGTCCTACCTGGATTGGATTGTTGTTGGTTTTCATTGAACTTAATTATAAGGCGTGATAATATTAAGAGACACCACAAGGGATCTCTGGTATTCTAAACAAACTTTTTCTTACCTTTCTTGTGCTATAGTACTCCAGTTTCCTCTTAGCAGTCTGGATTGCTCACCCCAGCCAACATCATAATTCCCTTGTTGACCTGTTGATTCAGAGGCATGAGGAGCTCAAAGTGGTTTGTTGGCAGTCTCCTTAACTTTCAGTCCAGTGGAATCATTGTGCTGTGTCGTTTGGGTTTTTGTTGTGTCTTAGGAGTTCTTTATATATTCTGGATCTCAATCCCTTATCAGATATATAATTTGCAAATATTTTCTCCCATCCTGTAGGTTGTCTTTCTACTTTCTTGATAGTGTCCTTTGATGCACAAAATTTCATCATTTTGTTTAGTCCAATTTATCCATTTTTTTTTGTTGCCAGCACTTTTAGTGTCATATCCATCAGACTGTTGCCAAATCTGATGTTAAGATTTTCCCTGAAGTTTTCTTCTAAGAGTTTTATAGTTCTAGCTCTTATATTTATGTTTTGTTTTTAAAATCCATTTTTAGTTAATTTTTGTATGTGGTGAAGATAAAGGGTTTATTTCTGGGCTTTCTGTTCTTTCGCATTGGTATATATGTAAGTCCTTGTGCTAGCACCATCCTGTTTTAATTACTATAGCTTTGTAGTAAGTTTCAAAGTTGGAAAGTGTGAGTCCTTCAACTTCATCTTTTTCAAGGGTGTTTTAGGTTTTTGGGAAATTCCATACGAATTTGAAGATCAGCTCTTCACCAACAGCTTGTGAGAAAAAAAGCTGTTGGAATTTCGGTATAAATACTATATTTTTATTAAGCACTTTTCTATATACCAGTGAATTTGGATACTTCATGAATAATCTATTCATGAATAATAGATTCATGAATCTATTAGGGGTTTTGTGATTGTTGTTATTTATTCAAATAAGCTCTTTATATATTAATATTCTAAACCCTTGAACATATTTCAAAAATTTTCAGTTCATTTAAATATTTTTTTATATAGTCCTTCTCTCTGGAGAAGTTTAAACATTTTAAATGTTGTATCTGTCAATCTTTTCCATTGTCTTTTCTTCTATTGCTATTAAACTCAGTAAGTTCTTTCTCCCTCCAAGAGCAGGTTAATATTGACATATTTTCTTCTTTAAAAATTGTTAAAACACTTAACTCTTTAGTCCATTATGTTGATGTAGGATGCAAAGTTTCAAACGGATTATCATCCTGACATAACTTACATTCTGTCTTTATAGAATAACCCTTGCTTTTACTCATTTATGATGGCACTTTATTTATTTATTTGATTCATATGGTGTCCTAGCTCTAGAGTCTGTTTGTGCTTTTCTTCCATTGATATATCTGTTTGCTTTTGCACCAGTTCCGAATTATTTTAATTAATGTAGCTTTGGAGTGGTTTAGTATATAGTAGAGTCAGTCTTCCATCATTATTCGTGTTTTAGTATACAATAGAGTCAGTCTTCCATCATTATTCATGTTTTAGTATACAGTAGAGTCAATCTTCCACCATTATTCTTTTCTCCCACAAAATCAAATGTTTTTATATACATATCCCCAAGAGATGGTTAGCTATTGAAGGACAAAGCTGTGCTTTATTAATCTATTTATTACTCCTACCTGCCACTATTTTGGCCAATTTAGTGCCGTGCACAATTAATTTTGGTTCAATTTTTAGATTGTCTTTAATGGTTGTGAAATTTATGTTTGTGTATTTGTGTTATAAATATTCAAATCTCCCTCTGTACCTTAGGATCTTTGGAATTCAAGCTCATGTAAGGGTGTTCTTTGGCTACTTCTTGTTTTTAAGTCTGAGTGCCCTTTTGGACTCTGGCAGCTATGATTTTTCCAGAGTATGTTTGTCTTCCAATGTCATGTCATACATTTAACAAGTTTTAATTCTATGCAGACTCTTCTAGGGAGAAGTAGAGGCAACATCCTGACAAAACTGAACCCGTTATGTACTAAGTGGGACTTGACTTTTTTTTTCCTCCTTTTTTCTCACCATGATCTGTAGCTTTATCTCAAGATATTTGGACTCTTTTTAAAATGCCTCCTTTTTTCCTTCCTCTCTAATTCAAGTCATAGTGCTTACTAGATCTAGACATTTATTTAAAACTAGGCTTACCCAGTCATTTCACTTTAATCCCACTGCTAAAATCCTGGGCTATTATTATAACTGAGCCTGACCATAATTCTCAAAGCTATTGTTTTTAGCCTTCTTGCAAAGTACTGCTCATGCTACAAAATATGCAAATGGCATCAGTTCAGATCATTACCATCCAATAAGTAGTTTATTTTGCTTCTGTCTTAAAATATTCCAGGCTTTGGTGTGCCCTCCACTTGTAAGCCCTTTCAATATCTGCCTATGAAGCCAGATAAAAGCTCATTTATCAAAAGGCTCACTTATAGAAAGATGTCTAAGTGCTGTTTTGGCCACTCTGTATGTATGTGGGAAGGTTGTGCTATGTTTGCTAGCAGAGAGAGATATTTTCCTCTTCCATCTGCAATAGATATTTTCAAATACTGTTTCAAATACAGTTGCTTCTTGTATCTTTGGTCCCACTATAGAGAGAACCCCATAGTCACATTCATCCTGTATGGAGGAAGAACATGCAGATTGTTGGCTGATCTATACATTTCTAGGGTGTCTGTTTCTAAAGTATTTTGACAGATGTTAGATAGAAAAACTCAAAATGACCTTGATAAATTAGGAAAAAGTATCTTACTGGAAAAAAGATAAAAGGATGGGCTATCACAAGGAGATGAAAACCCAAATTCACAACAACAGAGTTGAAAAAGACTGGTTCATCCCAAGCATCACAGACAAAGAACTGAGAGTCACAGTTGATCTAACGCTAAATATGAACAGGCAATGCAGTACCATGGAGAAAAAACCAACTTGTGTTAAATGCAAGAAGTGATTCTCCTGGTAGGTTGAGGAATCCAGTTTTAAGAAAACATCCTGTTACGTTATTGTTATTACTTAGAATGATTACTAATATTTGTTTTACATTGAACAAAGTCTCTTCTTACATGCATTATTAGTTTATTTGGTCCTGACAACAACCCTGTGAGTTATTCATTAGTATATCCCCATTTAATAGAAGAGAAAAACTCAGAAAAGCCAAGTGAAATGCCTGAGGGCGTACAGGAAGTTTTGGGTTTAAATTCAGGTCTTCTGCCTTCAAATCTGATGTGGTTCCTACTACATCATATTGCCTCTTAATAAAAAAATTAGAGAAATATTACTCATGTTAAAAACACTTTTTAAAATTTTGAAATTATTTGGATATTCTCCAAATAATAAGCTGTCCTCGTGAATTTAATATAGAAATGGATTTGTATTATTTCATTTCACAACCAGCTTTTTGTAAGGAAGCTAATTGTGTAAGTACATATAAACATAGTTATCAATGTTTATGGCACAATGACTTGGATCTTGATTGTCTCGCTGAAATAGATATGAAGATATCACTAGTCAAGGAAACTGTGGCCTACAGGTTAGAAAAATAGGTCTTATGGACAGGAAAAAAAATTGGGAACTGTTTAATTATTAAGGGACAAAACGAGAGAGCTAAAGTTGATCTTTGTAAGAAAGGTTTTATGAGTAGAAAGCTGCTCTGCTTATATATGAAACAGTATACAATTTGCTTCATTCACTAATTCATTAAAATGTTTACTTCAACGAGGCTGGACACGGTGGCTCACACCTATAATCCCAGCACTTTGGGAGACTGAGGCGGGTGGATCACCTGAGGTCAGGAGTTTGAGACCAGCCTGGCCATCATTGTGAAACCCCATCTCTACTAAAAATACAAAAATTAGCCAGGCATGGTGGCAGGTGCCTGTAATCCCAGGTACTCAGGAGGTTGAGGCAGGAGAGTCTCCTGAACCCGGGAGGCAGAGGTTTCAGTGAGCCAAGATTGCTCCGTTACATTCCAGCCTGGCGACAGAGCAAAACTCCATCTCAAAAAAAAAAAAAAAAAAAAAAGGAAAAGAAAAAAATATGTTTCCTTCAATTTTCTAATATGTGTCAGTCACTCTGCCAGGTGTAATGGACACAAAGATAAATTGTGTCCTACCTCTGTTGGTATGATTGCAAATATATTAAAAAAAAACATTATTATATAAATAGGGTAATAAAAGTATGTGTGCCTAGAATGCTGAAGGGTTAAGGAGTTAACTTAATCTAGGGGTGTCGGACAAAGTGATTTTTTAAAAGCTGATTTTGAAGTTTGAATAGAATCTTGCCTGCTTAAATTGAAGCAGGGGAGGTTTCAATTGGACTTCTGGAGGAACTTTTAAATATTAGCTTAAGCATTATAATGGCCCATTAAAAATGGTAAGAATTTTTTTAACCTCGGAAAGATCTAAAGGTAAAAAATAAACTTTCCAAAGCCAGGGGGGAATGTGCCATATAATCCTTTAAGCAAGGCATCTTCTTCAGCTCTGGTGTTTTTTTTTTTTTTTTTCCTGATAAATTGAGAGCTGATTCTGCGTGCCCAGTGATTTGCAAAATCAGACAGTAGACATAATGGAAATCATGCAGTGTACCTAAAAGCAATTCAATGAAAATGCTCCTATTCTCTTTATGCTTGGTTTTTATGTGAATCTGTATTTGAGGAGAAATTAAGTGTGTGTGTTGTAAGCAGATGTTCATGTGCTCTCAGCTAAGTAATAATGGGTAACAGTAGAAGGAGGTGGTGCTGGGTATGAGGCAGCGGGACTGAGCCCTGTGGATGGTGCCAATACACTTTATAGAAGAAAAAGAGGATTATTGCCTCCTGGTGAATTTCTTTTGAATAGTGTGTGGTTGTGTGTATCAGAAAAACTGAGATAAATCTGGAAGAATACATCAAAGTAAGGGCTTATAAGGATCACGCTCATCGGAAGATCGTGAATCTTTTTCAGAACATCTTGGTATCCCAGTTCAGCTTGCTCCAGAGGGAGTGGATTTCCTAGACTTATTAAAGATTTAAGAGGCAACACAGTGTAATGTTTAAGAGTACAGAATGTAGAATCAGACTGCCTGGGTTTAATGTTTATTCTTACTTATTAATAATTGTGCCATCTCAGACAAGATTTTTTACCTCCCTGGTTCTCATTTCTCTCATCTGTAAAATGAAGATAATGATTGTGCAAAAGTATCTACTTTAAAGGGTTGTTTGAAGATTAAATGAGTTAATACATATAGGAAAACTAGAATACTACCTGGAGCATGGTAAGTGTCATGAGTTCAGCATTTTACAGTTTTCAAAGTCTTCCCTCAGAACCCTGTGAGAAAGTCTAGGCAGATTAAATTAACCCCATTGACAGATGAGGTTATAGGCTTAAAGAGGTAAAGTATCTTGCTCCAGGTCATGCAAAATCAGGACTTGAACCATGCCTTCATGCCTCATCTAACATTCTTCCCGCTTACTCACACTTGTCATTGCGTCCACGTTTCTTAGGATGTCCTTAGAAAACGGAGGAAAATAAATGTGCTTGTTTGTATTTGTTTTCTATTGCTGCATAAAAAATTCTCAGTTTAGTGGCTTAAAACATCACACATTTATAATCTTACAGTTTCCATGCATCAAAAATCTGGGCACAGCTTAGCTGGATCCTTGCTCATGGTCTCATAAGGCTACAGTCAAGTTGTCAGCCAGGCTGCTTTCTCATTTGGAAGCTCGACTAGGGAAGGATCTGCTTCCAAGCTCAATCAAGCTGTTGGCACAATCTAGTACCTTGTGAATTTACAATTCATAGCTGCTTGCTCCTTGAAAGGCTGCAATGGAGAGCCTCTGATGCTTGGACTCTCTCATTTGAAGGCAGCCCTCATCCCTCTTTTAAAGGGCTTACCTGATTAGGGCAGGTCCAACTAAAATAATCTCCTTTTGATTAATTAAAAGTAAAATTGCATCTGAAAAACTCTTTCGCTTTTGCTTTATTGAATAACAGAACAGGGGAGCTACATCTCATCACCTTTGCCATATTTTATTGTTTAGAAGTTTACAGGTTTTACCTCCCCTCCAGGGGAGGAGATTACACAAGGGATTGCACATTGTAGGTTACCCTAGGGCATGCCCATCACAGGGCTCATTTTTCTTGAGCTGTGGATGATAATCTACTTTGAGTGTAGTCAAGTGATTTTAAAAGTCAAAGTCTGGACTTGAATCAGAGTAAACATGAACAAATAGCCATGTATTTGGGAGGATACATAAAGGACTGCCTCCTTTTTACCAGCTTATCCTTCTCAATGGTTTTTCTTTTCCATCTAGGCATACTCCTGTTTAAAATAACTCAGTCCTGGCTGGGTGAGGTGGCTCATGCCTGTAATCCCAGCACTTTGGGAGGCCAAGGTGGGTAGATCACCTGAATTCAGGAGTTCAAGACCGCCCTGGCCAGCATGGTGAAGCCCCATCTCTACTAAAAATATGAAAATTACCTGGGTGTGGTGGTGTACACCTGTAATCCCAGCTACTCTGGAGGCTGAGGCAGGAGAATCACTTGAACCCTGGAGGCGGAGTTTGTAGTGAGCCGAGATCATGGCACTGTACTCCAGCCTGGGTGAAAGAGCGAGACTTCATCTCAAAACACACACAGACACACACACACACACACACACACACACACACACACACAACTCAGTCCCTGGGCTGCCATTAAATGCATACATACTTTTCACTTGATAGTCAGGGCTGTAACAGTTACAAATATGAGCAACAGTCTTGTTTTTGTCTATCTGTCTCTATCTCACTCTCTTCAAGCAACTTCAAAGGGGCTGCATACAGTCTTTTCTCTCTTTTGGTGGCTAAAGTATCTCTCTCCCCAGACATTCATGCAGAAAAGACAGAATAACAGTTCTAATAGAAATAACAATTTCTCCTTAAATAACCCCCTTTTATCTGATGCTCTCTAAATGCTATATTGAGGGATCGCACTGTCATTGGGAAGAGAAAGTCACAGCAAAGACATGCTGCAGCTGGGAGTGGAATTTAGGCAGGCTGGTTCCACAAACGTATGTTTTTCCCTACTGAAGCCTGCCTGTATATTTCTGACTTAACGCTGCAGCTCTAGGGAAAGGCTGGTGGCAGGGTCTTTAGCCAGTGGGCTGACTTGCCAGGTAGCCACATATTCATGTATTTAGAGATTGAAGTAAATTCTCCTGGATCCAGCATGGCTGAGGAAATAGAAGGTTATCAGTGAGCTTATGAAATTCCATACTTCATTCTTCAATTTATTAGACTATGATAAAGTACAGCATGAAAATTAGGCTGAAGAAAATTCCTTTCTGTGAAGATTTAGAAGGCATTTTCAAACTGGCACAGAGCCATGAAATCAGCATTATGAATGCCAGTGAACACATGTTGCCGGGGATTGGCTGTGCTGAAGCACTTAGGTAAAGAAAGCACAAGATAATGGAGCTGAGAGTAGATGGCAAGTTTTGTGTATCTATATTTTGGGGCTTTTGAGCCCAGGGTTATCCTTAGGTGGGCATGGCGCTTGGGGTAAAATCACAATGTGCGTCTTCCCCCTTCATCATCTGTATGTAGACAAAATTAGATGGAAATGAGCATTTATGTTGTCTTCAGGGATGGGAATGGTGGGAAGGCAATCAAACAGGGGTCATTAGAAGCAGTATTGACAGAGGCCAAAGCCATTTTTATGTTTTGAGTCCCTTGGCACACGAAAAAGGCCCAAGAGGAGGATTAAACAAGTAAGTACAGGTTGTCAACAACTTGTATAGAAGTATCTAATTTATTAGAATAGTGCCCCCTCATATACGTGCCATTCAAAAAAGGCCAAGCACTTTCTCCACTGTGTTATTCCAATCTCTATCAGAATTGGAATTAGATCTCCTAAAGGTCAAGGAGCAAAAATCTGTTGAATTTAAATAGATGTTGAACCATTTAGGGCATGAATGTAACACTTCAAGTAATTTGGTCCAGACAGAAAACAACTGTCCATGCTGTGACTCCAGATGGAGGAAGTTGGCAGTCTCAGGAGAACTACAGCAGTGCCCCACAATAAGGATAAAGAAGACCAATTATCTAGGAAGCTAAATCTTCTGAAATAAATTGTCTGAGGAATCAACTTTTGAAAGGCTCAGGATCTACCATGGTTTGCTTAAAAATGTTTCACCCCAGATATTTCAGAATCTCATTTCCACTTGTATTATTCTCTTCTTCCTTTCTTGCTTTAATGGTAGTAGAGAAGACATATTTATCACACCAAGCATATTAAATTTTCAGCCCCAGAAAGTAAATCCATTTCAAGTGTGTTTTCCCAAATGGCTATAGCAGCTTTAAAGGCAAACAAAGAGGAGGTTAGGCCATTGGCAGGGAAACTGGGGAAGAAAATGAAAGTTGTCCAAGTCAGAAGCAAGGCCTGACCTTTCTAGGCAGCCAGATTTTCCAGGGGTGACCTTTGTAGTCCAGAGAATTGTCTGGGGTTTATATGGAAATCCCAGGGGTCATCAGAAACCAGGTGCCTGTCAAACTGAGGAAAGGAAGGGTAAGTGGAAGAGTCAGGAGGGAGGTTCTTGTTTATTTTTACTGATTTTATCAATGCACAATATTATAAAAACAATAAGAATACAGGAATAAAAAGCACAATATCACTACATATTAATTGTTTTTTTTCATGTGCCCTTCACAAATATACAATTGTATGAAGTTATAAACATAGTGGAGATGCTTTTGTGTGTTCTTTTTAATGTGGGTTTCTCATGTAGTACATATTCCTCATAATGATAATTTCTAGTGGCTGTACAATATTCCCTTAGGGCAATTCAGCATGATTTAACTAATCTGTCATGGGTCATTCTGGTTGTTTCTTATGTTTTGCTATTATAAACAATGTGATGAACATCTTGTTGCATAAAACTTTTATAACCCCTTGAATTATTTCCTCAGTATAAACTTTTAGCAGTTTAATCGCTGGGTGAAAGGGTATAAATATTTGGATTTTTGTTGAAAAATACTGCCAAATTGATTTCCAAAAACACTGGAATAATTGACTAATTTCACCCCAATCTTGTCAGAAAACTAGAAAAAAAAATTAAATTAAGTCACTGAAAATATTACCTCATTATAGTTTTAAGTTAAACTCTTCTGACTGCTTCCAAGATTGAATATATTCTTATGTCTTTGTTAGTTACATTTTCTCTTGTGAGAACTGCCTTATCAGTTTTTTTTTGTGGGCCATTTATCTACTGGTGGCTTGTAATTTTTCTTTTTTGTTTGTTTGTTTGTTTTGGAGACAAAGTCTCACTTTGTTACCCAGACTGGAGTGCAGTGGCTCAATCGTGGCTCACTGCAGCCTGGACCTACTTGAGCTCAAGAGATCCTACCAACTCAGCTTTCCAAATAGCTGGGACCACAGGCTTGCACTACTATACCTGGCTAACTTTTGCATTTTTTTGTGGAGATAGTATTTTACCATATTGCCCAGGCTGGTCTGGAACTCATGGACTCCAGCGATCTGCCCACCTTGGCCTCCCAAAGTACTGGGATTATAGGAGTGAGCCACCGTGCCTGGCCAGGGGCTTGTAATTTTTCTAATTAAAATGCTGAGTAATTACATTATATAGGAACTATTTCCCTGTCATACTTTCACTAGATTTTATTCTTGTATTTGAGGTACTTTCTTAAGCAGAAAAGAATAAAACATGAAACACACATGATTTTATATTCGCTTTGTTCAGGGTGACTCTTCATTGTAGCTTTTGTATTTTAGTATATAGACTGCTGCACCAAAAAGAATGTCCTGAAAGGAAAAGAACACAGGATTGTAGTTTGAAAATCAGAGAGAAAATATAATTCAAATCTGGGGCAACATGGGTGATTTTATTAAATTTAAAATCTTTTAAATTTTAATCAGTCCTTTTAGTGCCATAATGATGTTAATTTCATGGGGCCTTGATTTGGTGAACAATAAAGCTGAATTGCAGGAAGAAGGGGTGTTAAAATCATGGCGTCGTCCACATCATATGAAAAACTACAGTTGTCCTATAGCCAATCTTTAATGCCCTGAGGCTGTGACCTTGAACCTGACTTACTGTGTAAAGGGAATCATCATGCAAGACGATTCTCAAATCTATTTCTCTTTCGGGTAAATCTTGAAAGAGAGCCTGTCTTTGTAATTTTTTTTATTGCATTTCCAATGCTTTCATGTTTGTATCAGAACTTGGACAATTTCCAAAAAAAAAAAAAAAAAAAAAGGAGAGGGAAGAAAAGAAAAAGTCCTAGCTGAAATATACTGGATAGGCCCTCGCCATCTTTAGGAGTATGTAGTTGCTGAGGGAGTTTGTCAAAATTCATTTCCATTTTTGGGCTGTCACTCATTCTGATAGCTCTTAGCAGCTATGCTCTGCCATCTCTCATTTGTTCTGCAATTTTTGAGCATAAGAAAAATTAACAAAGTTTTTTTTTTTTTTTTTTTTAAAAGAGAGGGACTACTGCTGGCAGATGGTGAAAATAACTGTGTCTGGATGGGGGGGATAAGTGGATTTAAGAGCATTTCATTAGAAAAATCTTAGTACTTGGTATTTAACATTGTAAAAATACTCTGGCATTTTTTATTTAATTTTATTGTCAAAGCTTTTTAAAAGGAATAATTACCCATATAGTATACATATTTACTCTTCCTTTCATATCTTACAGAACACTAGAATTTCTAACAACATAAGCTATTCATGTTCCATAAATTCTATATACTAAATTTTTATTGTTTTCTTGACACATTTCTTTTACTGTCCTCTTTCCCATAAATCACAGATTTCGTTTCCTTTATCACTTAAAATGCTCAAATCCACTCACTTTCTTTTTTTGTACTTGTAGACCTAAATTTCTTTCTCTAGCTCAGGTCCTTCTACTGAGCTCTGAGCGTATATATCCAACACTTTCTGCATGTCCTCTGAATGTTTCAGAGGCCGTTTAAACTCATCCCATCCCTAACCAAGCTCACAATCTTCTTCTACAAGCATGAACCTTTTCCAGTGTTTCCAATATCATCCATCTAGTGCAATCTAAACACCTTAGCAGCATCTCTGCATCTTTCAAATGATCTCTCAGATTCTATAGCCAATCTTTTACCGAGCTTTGCTAATTTTCCTTTTTGATATGTCTCAAATCTAATCATTTCTATCTATTTCTGCTGTCATTTTTCTAATCTATGCTGTCATAATCTCTTTTTCTGTTTTTTTTTTTTTTTTTTTTTTAAACATTTAAGTTCAGGGGTATAAGTGCAGGTTTGTTGCATAAGTACATGTATGTCATGGGGGTTCATTGTACAGATTATTTCATCACCCACTTATTAAGCCTAGCACTCATTAGTTTTTTTGCCCTGATCCTCTCCCTCCTCTCACCCTCCACCTTCCTCTCTATGTGTCCATGTGTTCTCATCATTTAGCTCCCACTTACAAGTGAGAACATGTGGTGTTTGGTTTTCTGTTCCTGCATTAGTTTGCTAATGATGATGGCCTCCAGCTCCATCCATATTCCTGCAAAGGACATGTTCTCATTCTTTTTTATGGCTGAATAGTATTCCATGGTGTATTTGTACTATTGTGAAAGCTTCTAATTCCTTATCTCCAGTCTTTCCTTCTTCCAATTAAAACTAGCTTGGCATTTCTATTGGGTAAATCTTGTCATTTCACTCTCTTGCTTAAAGATCTTTGAAGGCTTCCCGTTGTCTTTGGCATAGTTGAAAGACCTATTTTCTGTCTCTTTCTGGCCTCATTTTCTACTAAACTCTCCTACATATTCCATGATCCAGTTACATTTAATTGTTTTCTGTACTCCAAGTACACCATACATCCTCATACCTTCATACCTTGTTTCTTTCCTGGACTAGTTGGCCAGCTTCTAAGAAACCTTTAAGATTCAGCTCAAAGTTCACTTTTTTCCTTACCTCATCCCCCACAAAGTAAGGTAGTCGATCATTCCTCTTATTTCTACAACACATTGTACATAATTGATTAGAGCATGTATCCCATAGCATTGGAATGTTGTATTTATTATTTTGTTTTCTACACTAGCTAGGACATCTTTGAGAGCAGAGGCTAGCATTCATCTTTCATACCCCCACCTTGCTTAATGTGGTGGCCCCCATACATATTTGTTTAATTGATGAGGAGTGAACAAGTTATATGCTTTATCCTTTCAGCTGGTTTTTCTTCTGGCTCTCCAGTTAGTTCATAGGCATTGGAATTTCCTTTGATTTTTTTCTTTCCAGAGGGTCTTAATACCCAAGATCATAATTATTCTACCTTTTTCATTCCCTTTCCTTTAAAAAAAGACTCTATGAAACATTTTAAAGCTATAATTTGACTACTTATTTTATTTATTTATTTATTTAATTGTATTGGGCTTATTGCAATTCTAGAATCAGGCAACACTTCATTCCATAAAATAGAATAAATGTTCTGATGAGTTGGGCAGAAGAGGTTGACTTTGTAGTCAGAGAAGAGTTGCAGAAAGCAGAAGCAAAGAACAAATAGTGTATTCGTTGTTTCAAAGCTACTTTTCCTATAAGGCAGGGACAGGGAGACAGATCAGAGAAACAGCTGGTTAGTTAACATCCGGTTACTTCAGGCTGGTTCTTTTGCATAAAGATTGAAGCAGAGAGAATTTCATTATTATGTCGATTGAAGATTTAGCTGGTCTGTTTGCGAAGGTCCGATAACAACCTATTTTGGGTTTGGTGACTATTTTTTTTGTTTTGGTTTGGTGACTCCATTTTGATTGATTTTTAGTCTGTCCTGTTGGGGCCTGGTGCAGAGCTTAGTCAAAAACAATTACTTCCTACCGGGTGTGATGGCTGATGCCTGTAATCCCAGTATTTTGGGAGGTCGAGGCAGGCAGATCACTTGAGATCAGTTCGAGACCAGCTTGACCAACATGGTAAAACCCCGTCTCTACTAAAAATACAAAAAGTAGCCAGGTGTGGTGGTGCATCCCTGTAATCCCAGCTACTCGGGAGGCTGAAGCAGGAGAATCGCTTGAACCCGGGCAGCACAATTTGCAGTGAACCAAGATCATGCCACTGTGCTCCAGCCTGGGTGACAGAGTAAGACTTCATTAAAAAAAAAAATCCTCATATAACTTTGATTTAATACTACCTTATAATTATTCAAAGTGTATTAAATTATACTTTTTATGTATGTATGTATGTATTTATTTATTTATTATACTTTAAGTTCTAGGGTACATGTGCGCCACATACAAGTTTGTTACATATGTATACATGTGCCATGTTGGTTTGCTGCACCCATTAATTCGTCATTTACATTAGGTATTTCTCCTAGTGCTATCCCTCCCCCCTCCCCTCACCCCACGACAGGTCCGGTGTGTGATGTTCCTCGCCCTGTGTCCAAGTGTTCTCTAAATATGCTAAATTGTCATGATGTAACATTTTTAGAGTCTATTGGCTAAGGCTTACATTTCCTCCTCCACATGCTATTCTTTTGGGTAGAGATCTTTCCTGCTGCCCTCACATTTTAACTTCCTGTTTGTTATTAGAATGTTCTACAAGACTCATCCTCACCCTGGTCATATTCTATTTCTTTCTGCTTCTTAGACATTTTTTAATGTCCTCAGGAGTCCATCAATTTTTACTTTATGAGCCTGGTTCCTCTTTGATGGTTCTTTGTGTAAAACTTTCCTGATAGTACTTTCTTTTTTTTTTTTTTTTGGATCTTGACCTTTAGCTTCTGTCGTTTTCTTTACCACATCTTTTTTGTCTTTTTATGCCTTTCTTTCTGTGTCTTTTGACATGCTTCAAATTCTGTGTTACTTCCTTCCTTCTGAGAGCTCTTCCTCCTCCCGCCTATTTTTTACAGATAGTCAGCTTCCATATAGAGTAAGGTCTATTATTCTCTTTCACTTTGGTCTTTCTTTGTGCCCCTCCCCACCGTCACCACACATACATTTACTCAAGTACTTTCGTCCATTTTCTCGTCTGTGTAACTTTACACAGTCTCTTATAAGCATTGGAAACTCATCACATTCCCTCAACTGTCCTGCTTGCTCATCTCTGGTTACTGTGTCTTCTTTCCCTTGCTTCCTCTGTTGTCTTTACTCCTCTCTACTTTTTGCAGAAGTACTCTTCTTTATCCTGCATTGTCTGGATATTCTGTGTCAGTTTATCTTTCATGAAATCCTTAAAACACACCCAATTAATGAACACACTTGGTATATGATAAAGGATCATAACAAATCAGTGAGGTAAGAATTAGATTATTTTGCAATGTTGAGAAAACTGGTTAACTGTTTGAAAAAGAAAGCCTCACCTCACATCATGCACTAAAATAAATTCCAAATTAATTCATGAGCTAAATATGAAAAATGAAACCATAAATACTAGAATAAAGTATAAGTGAATAATTAACTGATAATAGGTTGGAAAAGAACTTTCAAAGCATAAAAGCAGAGAGGAAATCATGAAGTAAAAACTCAATGTGTTTATGTACATAAATATTACATTATCCACTAAGAAGCATAAAATATATTATAATCAGAAAGCAAGTTAGGAAAATGTTTCTGATGGATATGGTCAAAGACTAATGCTCTTAATATATAAATAAGAATTTAACAAAAATGATGTTGACTAGACAAAATACATAAATAAGAGAGTTCACAGAAATTTTAAAAATCAAATATAGTAACTTAAAAAATACAACTTAAAAGTATTGCTCATGTAATAATGGCATGCATAAAGTGAAATGCATATTTTAATATATTGTTGGGAAGAATGCAAGCAACCTTACTGGAAAACAATTTTTTTCTCTCTGTCTCTTTACAAATGTGTGTTTATATACACCTATGCACATATAACACACAACATATATGAAACTATAAAATGTTCACATTTTATGTTTGCATTCTCAGAATACATGCTAAGAAAATATTAAACTATGTAGCATTATTTATAATGATGTAAAGTTAATAATTAAATATCCAACCATAGAAAGATGATTATAAACATCCATAAATGGAATACAATGCAGCTATTAATAGTCATGTTTTCAAAAAATATTCACTTCTTGGGAAGATATTAATAATATAATGATAAACAATAAAAATGCAGATATACAATCACATATACAAAATTATACAAATTAAAAATATATATTGAGTGAGTCAAGTAAATACATTAGTGTTAATGATGTTGAGACCATAGATAATTTTAACTACAAAAATATTTTCCAATAATTTTCAAAATTTCTTACGGCCACATTTTACTTCTGAAATTAAATAAATAACAAGTGTTACTTTATAAGGGAAATGTATGGCTCTGTTTGCTTTCCTTTTGTTGACATGCTCATGGCTAATTTGCATTGCTTTGAAACTCATGGAGCTTTTTAATTAAAAAAAAAATTAAAAGTACTTTCTTCTACTGTTTTAAGTGTGATTTTGCCCCCAAATATCTTATAAACCTCTGGTGGTTTTTTATAATTTCTTTGCTGATCTGAAGATCATATTCAATGAAGGATCTAAATTACTACAAGTGTATTCTTTGGAAATGTTCCAATTAAAATATTTATTGGGAAGCCCACCACCAATTTTTGGGGTAACTCGTTTGTGCTTTCACACAAATAAAACTTCTTTTGAATGGATTCTCTCCTTGTCCTTCTTCATCCCTTTAAAAAGTCCTACTTCCAAAGGATAAATTCCTGGACACATACACACTCCCAAATCTAAACCAGGAAGAAGTCAAATCCCTGAATAGACCAATAACAAGTTCTGAAATTGAGGCAATAATTAATAGCCTACCAACAAAATAAGGTCTAGGGCCAGACAGATTCACAGCCAAATTGTACCAGAGGTACAAAGAGGAGCTGCTAACATTCCTTCTGAAACTATTCCAAACAATAGAAAAAGAGGGACTCCTCCTTAACTCATTTTATGAAACCAGTGTCATCCTGATACCAAAACCTGGCAGAGACAAAACAAGAAAAGAAAATTTCAGGCCGGTATCCCTGATGAACATCGATATGAAAATCCTCAATAAAATACTGGCAAACCAAACCCAGCAGCACATCAAAAAGCTTATCCACGACAATTAAGATGGCTTCATCCCTGGGATGCAAGGCTGGTTCAGCATATGCAAATCAGTAAACGTGATCCATCACATAAGCAGAACCAATGACAAAACCCACATAATTATCTCAATAGATGCAGAAAAGGCCTTCAATAAAATTCAACACCCCTTCATGCTAAAAATTCCTCAGTACACTAGGTATTGATGGAATGTTTCTCAAAATAGAGCTATTTATGACAAACTCACAGCCAATATTATACTGAATGGGCAAAAACTGGAAACCCCTTTGAAAACCAGCACAAGACAAAGATGCCCTCTCTCACCACTCCTATTCAACATATTATTGGGAGTTCTGGCCAGGGCAATGAGGCAAGAGAAAGAAAGAACGGGTATTCAAATAGGAAGAGAGGAAGTCAAATTATTTCTGTTTGCAGATGAATAATTGTATATTTAGAAAGCCCCATCGTCTCAGCCGAAAATCTCCCTAAGCCGATAAGCAACTTCAGCAAAGTCTCAGGATACAAAATCAATGTGCAAGAATCACAAGCATTCCTATACACCAATAATAGAAAAACAGAGAGCAAAATCATGAGTGAACTCCCATTCACAATTACTACCAAGACGGCTGGGTGCGGTGGCTCAAGCCTGTAATCCCAGCACTTTGGGAGGTCAAGACGGGCAGATCATGAGATCAGGAGATCGAGACCATCCTGGCTAACATGGTCAAAGCCTGTCTCTACTAAAAATACAAAAAATTAGCCAGGCTTGGTGGCGGGTGCCTGTAGTTCCAGCTACTCAGGAGGCTGAGGTAGGAGAATGGCATGAACCTGGGAGGCGGAGCTTGCTGTGAGCCAAGATTGCGCCACTGCACTCCAGCCTGGGTGACACAGCGAGACTCTTGTCTCAAAAAAAAAAAAAAAAAAAAAAAA
>NC_045445.1:53685160-53692754 GCF_002776525.5 Piliocolobus tephrosceles
AAAAAAAAAAAAAAAAAAAAAAAAAATTACTACACCGAGAATAAAATACCTAGGAATACAACTTACAAGGGATGTGAAGGACCTCTTCAAGGAGGGCTACAAACCACTGCTCAGTGAAATAAAAGAGGACACAAACAAATGGAAAAACATTCCATGCTCATGGATAGGAAGAGTCAATATCGTGAAAATGGCCATACTGCCCAAAGTAATTTGTAGATTCAGTGCTATCCCTATCAGGCTATCATTGACTTTCTTCACAGAATTAGAAAAAAACTACATTAAATTTTGTATGGAACCAAAAAAGAGCCCACATAGCAAAGACAATCCTAAGCAAAAAGAACAAAGCTGGAGGCATCATTCTACCTGCCTTCAAACTATACTACAAGGCTACAGTAACCAAAATAGTATAGTACTGGTACCAAAACAGATATATAGACCAATGGAACAGAACAGAGGCCTCAGAAATAATGCCACACATCTACAACCATCTGATCTTCAACAAATCTGACAAAATCAAGCAATGGGGAAAGGATTCTCTATTTAATAAATGGTTTTGGGAAAACTGGCTAGCCATAAGTATAAAACAGAAACTGGACCCCTTCCTTACACCTTATACAAAAATTAACTCAAGATTGATTAAAGACTTAAATGTAAGACCTAAAACCATAAAAACCCTAGAAGAAAACCTAGGCAACACCATTCAGGACATAGACATGGGCAAAGACTTGATGACTAAAACACCAAAAGCAATGGCAAAAAAAGCCAAAATTGACAAATGGGATCTAATTAAACTAAAGAGCTTCTGTACAGCAAAAGAAACTATCATCAGAGTAAACAGGAAACCTACAGAATGGGAGAAAATTTTTGCAATCCATTCGTCTGACAAAGGACTAATATCCAGAATCTACAAAGAACTTAAATTTACAAGAAAAAACAACCCGATCAAAAAGTAGGTGTAGGATATGAACAGACACTTCACAAAAGAAGACATTTATGTAGCCAACAAACATATGAATAAAAGCTCATCATTACTGTTCATTAGAGAAATGCAAATCAAAACCACAATGAGATACCATCTCACACCACTTAGAATGGCGATCATTAAAAAGTCAGGAAACAACTATAGCCACTGGAGAGGATGTGGAGAAATAGGAATGCTTTTTCACTGTTTTTGGGAGTGTAAATTAGTTCAACCATTGTGGAAGACAGTGTGGTGATTCCTCAAGGATCTAGAACCAGAAATCCCATTTGACCAGTCCCATTACTGGGTATATACCCCAAAGATTATAAATCATTCTACTCTAAAGATACATGCACACGTGTGCTTATTGCAGCACTGTTCACAATAGCAAAGACTTGTAACTAGCCCAAATGCCCATCAATGACAGACTGGATAGAGAAAATGTGGCATGTATACACCATGGAGTACTATGCAGCCATAAAAGGGATGAGTTCATGCTCTTTGCAGGGACATGGATGAAGCTGGAAACCATCATTCTCAGCAAACTAACACAAGAACAGAAAACCAAACACTGCATGTTCTCACTCATGAATGGGAGTTGAACAATGAGAACACATGGACACAAGGAGGAGAACATCACATACTGGGGCCTGTAGAGGGGTTGGGGGCTAGGGGAGGGATAGCATTTGGAGAAATAACTAATGTAGATGATGGCTTGATGGGTGCAGCAAAACATCATGGCACGTGTATACCTGTGTAACAAACCTGCATCCCCAGAACTTAAAGTATAATTAAAAAAAAAAAAAAACCCTACAAAAAAGTCTTGCTTCCTTTCCTTTCCTCCTTCTCTCCCTTCCTCTCCCTTCTCCATTGCCTTTCTCTGCTTTCCACTTTTCTCCCTTCCACTCCTTTACCCTCTCCCTGTGCCTCTCTCTGGCTTCTGCTCTCATCAATTGTATGTACTTTTACTTCCTTCACTTAGCTTCTATATTTATCTTTATTTTATACTTGTTTTATTTTTTTCCTGTGTGAATTCTTTTGATTTTACACTCTTCTGTACCCCACTTATTTATTATCTTTTAGGTTGACACCCTGGACAGATGCTGAAGTGCTTATAGGCTATCATAACCTTTCCCCCTTTTCTTCTATTAGGAAACAAATTCATTTTTGTAATTTGATCAGCACTTGCCTTTGGGGTTTGACAGTCCTGTTGCTGATACATGTTCATTTTACTTTCTACTATAACCCTTAGACTCTCTTGTAATTCCATTTTACATTGGTGCATTTGATTATTCTTTGTGAATCACATTACATTTATGAATGCTTTATTGAATCTTATTTTATTGATTTCTGTCCATTTAAAAAGTTTATCTTGCTCACATTCTATTTTATGCCTATCCTGCATTGTGCAGGAACACTTGCAAATTTTATTAGTATCCTCTATCTTCTATTTTCAAAGTAGTAAATGAAAATATTGAATTGTATTGAACTCAGAGTGGACCCCTAAGGGACCTACTTGACACCTCCACCCAATCCAGTATTGAATTGTTAGTAACAACTCTTTTTATTCAATTTGTTTGAACTAGTTTTACATCTAACATATCATCTATGGAACTTTCACCTAATTTGCCTCTTTAAAAAATTATTTGCTAGCCCAAGTCTCCACCAAGTTTTATATATATGTGTGTGTGTGTGTGTGTATATATATGCATATATATTTTATATGTATGTGTGTATATATATGCATATATATTTTATATGTATGTATATATATATGCATATATATTTTATATGTATGTATATATGTGTGTGTGTGTATATATATACACACACACACACACACACACACACACTAAACTTATCCTGTTGAAGGAAGGATGACATTGTGGTTTCACATGGTTTGTTTTTGACAAACTCATGCTAGCTTTCGTGTGTCTCCTCATTTCTTTAAGGTCTAAACTGATCATTGTTAACAACTTCACATATTGTGTTAGTTGTTCACTGAGCTGATTCTGTAGTGAATTTACTGAATTGTTGCTCTCTAGAGTCATGTTTTTCTCTATATACAGCACTTCTACAGTATCTGGAGGCCCTGGTTATTCAACAGGCAACCAAAATTGTTGCTTCTTGATCTGTGCAATTCATCTGTTAGCCCTTCTAGGTTCAAAGAATCATCCCCTGGCCCATAATATATGCTAAAAACACACAGTATCTTCTGGTTATCCTAGTGAGGGTTCAACCTTAAAACATTTCGTTTGCCTTTTTATTTAATAAGTTTGGTCCTTTTGTTTTTATTTTATATTTGTTTCTTAAGACCAGATCTTTATTTTGAAGTTATCTTTATAATTCCTATTTCACTCCCCTCCACACACCAACATAAAGGCCCCCAAATCTTTATACTGTAGAGAGGGGATGTTTTTTGATCTGGGTGTGGCAAAAGCATTTCTAACTATGACATGAAATGAAAATAATAAAATATTAATAATATTATTTCTTAAAAATAAAAAATCTTGTATGGCAAACCACCAAACCAAAATTTAAAGATAATTGACAAACTGGCAAAAATTTATTTGCGGTTTATATCCATGATAGGCTATTATCTCTAATATATAAATGTTTCCTATAAATCAATAAGAAAATACTAAAAATCAATTGAAAACTGAGCAAAGAATACGAATTGATATTTTATAGAAAAGGCTCTTAGTCATATGAAAAGATGCTCACCTCACTCATAATTAGAGAATTGCAATGAGATACCATTTTCACCTTTTTGGCAGACATGAAAACAATTTGATAATATTCTGTTGGTATGGCTGTGAGGTATATTAAGCTGTTTTTGCATTGCTACAAAGACATACCCAAGACTGGGCAATTCATTAAAAAAAAAAAGAGGTTTAATTGGCTCACAGTTCTGCAGCCTGTATAGGAAACATAGCAGCATCTACTTCTAGGGAGGCCTCAGGAAGCGTCCAATCATGGCAGAAAGCAAATGGAGAGCAGGCACATCACATGGCAAAAGCAGGAGCAAGAGAGTGAGGGTGGGAGGTGCCGTGCACTTTTAAATGACCAGATCTTCTGAAAGCTCACTGTTGTGAAGACAGTACCAAGCCATGAGGGATCGACTCCCATGACTCAAACACCTCCCACCAGCCCCCACCTCCAGCACTGAGGATTACGATTCAACATGAGATTTGGGCAAGGACAAATATCCAAGCTATATCATGGAGAAATAGACATTCTTACTTATTCATTATTGGTGGAATGTAATTGATACAATCCCTATGGAGGACAATCCATCAAAACCATAGTGTATATTTGCCTTTTAACCTAGCAATATATTTTCTATGAACATATTCTACAAATATATTCTCATGTGTAAAATGACATATGTTCCATGTTACTGATTGTATCTGTGTTTGTAGTAGGAAATGATTGGACAGATTCTAAATTTATATTGGTAGGGAACTGGCTAATAAAATATAGTACATTGAGGCAATAGAATACCATGGAACTGTAACTATTTTTTTTAAGGATGAGGATACTCTTTAGGTACTGATAAGAAAATATTTCTAAGACATATTGCTAAGTAAAATATTTAAAGTTCAAAATGGTAATCTATGATTAGGGTAGGACACAGAGAAAATATATTTCTATTCGTCTATAAATGCAATAACAAAAATAATAAAAATAAGCTCTTGAAAGACAATACAAATTATTAATAGTGTTACCATTTAGGGGCATGTGAACTGGAGATGGAAGAGCTAGGTTTAGGAAGAAGATGTGTTTGCTTTTTATTATTTGAAAAACATGTATTATCTAATGCAAGAACAGCCTAATAAACCCCATAGCCATACAAACGGAATATTATCAAACTGTTTTCATATCTCCCAAAAAGGTGTGAAGATGTTCTAAGTTGGTGTAATGAGAATCCAGCATTATACATCAAGGCATGTGGGGTTCTGGCAAAGAGTATACAAAATAGTATTAACATCTCCTGCTTCTTTGTGAAATTAGATTTTTCAACTTATCGTACAAAGCATAAAACAATAGAATCGAACACTCCCTTGTAAATTTATGTTTTATACTTGATTTACTTGTTGTTTCCACAAGGTATCTCCCAGTTACATTGATTATATTGCCAGATTATCTGATGATTAAGGCCATTAACAATCCACTCTTGAGTAGTCAACGTAACAATGTTTAGTTGCCTTGCAGTAACAATTAGGGAATGAAGCAATTTACCATAATTAGGTACTATCTGAAAAAAAGTATCCACATTAAGGGAAGTTAAAAAGACTTCCTTTTTTTATGGTTAGGGAGGACTGTTAAAAGAACGTTGTTTTCTGAATTACAAAGAAAATTATTGCACTTTTAATTTGCTCATTATTGTAAACTCAGAAACAACAAATGGTTCTTGTTCAGAGTTTGCCCCATGTGGCTTTGGGCAAGTTTCTTAACCTTTCTCTGTTCTTGTTTCATCATCTAGGAGGCAATGAGAATAGTCATACCACAGGCAGATACTGATAGGTAATTAATGTTTGCAAAGTGCGTTGGGATCCTGGAAAGGAAAATATTCTACAAATAAAAATGGAAGATTTACATAATATATTTTAATTTATTGTAATAGGCTTATTCAGACTTAAGACTCAGCAGGGAAAGCCCTTTGTTTCCTGTTCTTAATTTCCCTTCATCAAATAAGAACATTTAATATATTTTTCATATTTGTAATATCTTTTCTAGTTTTCGAATGGTGCTTTCTATTCTTGTAGTCTGTCTGGAATAAGATCAGCATTTGCCTTTTGGTGTTGTTCAATCATCCAGGAACTCTACCCAAATAAGATGGGATTACTCATTTGTGAAACAGAATTTTTGCCTGTTTGTTTTTAGAAATACTGTCCTAGGGAGGACAGGACATCTTATTTAGACATTGCTTTGCATCCCTAGATTTTACATCTTGTCTGTTCCTTGCATCCTGGGGCAACTAGAGGAGGAAAAGGTAGAGGACCAGCAACTAGAGGAGGAAAAGGTAGAGGACCACAGAGCTTCAGTTAGGTGGGTTGGACATGCTATTCCAGAGATAGATATTCTATCTTAGTCACAATTTGGAAAACTTGTAGGTATTGGGAAACCTGGTTAGACTGGTGGAGCATAGATATGGAACGTCAGATGTTAAGTTGGTCAGTTGGTGCTTAGCTCATCATCTCATATTTCTCTTCAAGTCTGCCCAAACCTGGAAGAGGATTGAGGTATTAGGCTGTGAAATCTAGTAGGGATTCAGAATAGTGACCAAGTCAGAAGCTTAGTGAACAATGTCAACATGGGAGTGGGTGTTGAAGGAGAGGGTGGAAAGAAGAGCTACAAATTAGAAAGGGAGAGGGGAAACATTTCCCTGAGAAAATGGATCTCAGACTTTTAAAATTCATTACCATGAACGTGAAGTGCTTATTATGTTCCAGGCATTAAGCACTTTACAAGTCTTCTCACCTTTAATCCTCTCAAGAAGTTTATGAGCTAGATACTATCATTACCCCATTTTATAGATGATGAAACTGAGGCATATCGATGTAAAACGATTTGCCCAAAGCCACACAGCAAGTAATTGACAGAGCTAGAATTTTAACTCAGGCAGTCTAGCTTCAGAATCCATGCAAATAATTACTATTCACTACTGACTTTTATTGTTGGTCGGTAGCAAAGGGGGTGTGGGAAAAAAGGCAAAAGCGTTGGAGATGTTAACTGAGCCATCAGATCTCAGGGAGGCTCATCTAAATCCAAACTAAAATGGATGGTGCTTCTGGATCTGCTGATATCTCCTTCAATTTGAATTGGATCAGGAGCTGGGAACAATTTAGATTTGCAATTTAGGGCACCATTGTACTCAGCTATGAGGAACCAAGGAAGAAAAGAGGCAGAGAAGCAGAAGTGGGAGCAATAACCACCTCCTGGTACAATACTGGAATTAGAATTTGTTATTTTGCAGCCTTTCAGTGTTGTCTACATAATCTTCATTGAGTCAAGTTGGTTATGACTTGTGGGTGAGCTTTATAATTTAGTAAAACCCACAGAACTATGCTAGAATATTAGCTTAGCCCTGACTCAAAAAGAAAGTTGCTGCCTTCCAGCTCAATAAATCTTGATTGTTTACTGTGATCCTGAATAGAAGCATTGACTAATCCTAATCCTTTTTAGTTAATGAGACCAGGTAAAAATCACAACCTAAGTTTGGGAGAATCATATATATAGAAACTTACCTTTTTTTTTTTTTTTTATTATACTTTAAGTTCTAGGGTACATGTGCATAACGTGCAGGTTTGTTACATATGTATACATGTGCCATGTTGGTGTGCTGCACCCATCAACTCGTCAGCACCCATCAATTCATCATTTATATCAGGTATAACTCCCCAATGCAATCCCTCCCCCCTCCCCCCTCCCCATGATAGGCCCCAGTGTGTGATGTTCCCCTTCCCGAGTCCAAGTGAGCTCATTGTTCAGTTCCCACCTATGAGTGAGAACATGCGGTGTTTGGTTTTCTCTTCTTGTGATAGTTTGCTAAGAATGATGGTTTCCAACTGCATCCATGTCCCTACAAAGGACGCAAACTCATCCTTTTTTATGGCTGCATAGTATTCC
>NC_045445.1:53693154-53696072 GCF_002776525.5 Piliocolobus tephrosceles
AATGTCTTCTTTTGAGAAATGTCTGTTCATATCCTTTCCCCACTTTTTGATGGGGTTGAAACTTACCTTTTCACCTCCAACATTCTTGATGCTTGAACTAGATTTGCATGATCTTCCTGAAATGTAATTTATCAGTTTGAACCTTCCAAAAATAATCAACCCTTCTGAAATGAAGAATATATACATATATATAAAACTCACATATATAATATATATATATAAACACAAAATATATGTCTATATAACTCTTATCTATGTAAGCTTCTCAATTGAAATTGTAAACTGAATCCTTGAACTGTAAAACTTGTTATACCACTGTAATGTCTGGAGGTAAGAAGGGAAAAGGAGAGTGAAAAAGACTTGATTGAGCTGATGATATAATTTAGAGAAAGGATAGGGAACTAACATCTATTGTATGCCTACTCTATAATGGGCCTTATCACAAATGACTTACATATACGATATGGTCTTACAGTAACTGTGAAGGAATATTATTGTCTTCATTTTACAGGTGAGAAAACTGAGGCTCAGGGAGGTTAAAAATTTTGTTCAAGGTCACACTGCTGGTAAGTGATCAAGTCAAGTTGTGAATTCAGATCTGTTGATTGTGAAGTATAATGCTACAAAGGTCCTGTGTAATTTTTTCATTGTTTATTCTACTTCTCTATTGGTCTAGTGTCAACTTAAAAGTACAACTCATTTGGAAGTCACTTATTTTATCCAATTTATGCCACAGTTGCTACAGTCTATTTTTGAGGCTAGTAAAATAATTATGATGATGATTCTAACAATAATAATGATAATAATAATAATAATGTTAATAGTAACAGAAGTCATGTAGTGATCTGTACTAAAGGCCAGACAGCATAACAAATACTTTCCATGGATACTTTCATTTGGTTCTTTACAACAAACAATGTAATCTAGGGACAGTGAATTTTCTTATCTGAGTAAAGCTCAGAAAGGTTACCTGACTTTTTGTTTGTTTGTTTGTTTTTGTTTTTGAGACAGCTCTGTTGCCCAGGCTGGAGTGCAGTGGCGCAATCTCGGCTCACTGCAAGCTCTGCTTCCTGGGTTCACGCCATTCTCCTGCCTTAGCCTCCCAAGTAGCTGGGACTACAGGTGCCTGCCACCATGCCCGGCTAATGTTTTTTATTTTTTTTAGTAGAGACAGGGTTTCACCGTGTTGGCCAGGATGGTCTTGATCTCCTGACCTCATGATCTGCCTGCCTCGGCCTTCCAAAGTGCTGGGATTACAGGCGTGAGCCACTGCGCCTAGCTGGGTTACCTGACCTTTTTAGCATGAAATAGCTGATGAGTATCGAGACAGAAATTCTCGAGACAGAAATTCAGGTCTGTTTGCTTACAAAGCTCAAGTTCTTTGCTGTTACCTCTTCATGTTCTTCTGAAATATTTTTGAGTTACATTCATCATAGGTAAAAATCTGGGCTTTAAGTACCTTTATGCAGCATTGTCTTCTTTGATGGCTTTTAACCTTTGCACTGCTGGAATGAGAAGTGACACCTCAGCCTATAAAGCAGTCCTGTGTTGGGATCCAAAAAGAAGCACTGTGAGTCTACTGGGTAGCCCTTTTCTTTGTTAACCCTTAAGTATGCTTCACTCTTACTTAAAAGTAGTATCCTCAGCTTTAAGTTCAATGCTTACACATCTGGGTCATTTCAGGTCTGTTTTCTGGTTGCACTCTAGAATGTCACTTCTAGGAGTAGAACTGAGATGGGAAGGTGGGGTCACGGTGATTTTCTTTCAATAAATTTTGGTGTGAAAAGTGGAAAAATTAATAAGGGGGTCTAAAGTGGACAGAGCAGCAAGAGGAATTTGTCACAAGTTTATTAAAATTACTGCCAAAGAGAAAAGGCCCTCATGAAAAGCCACACAGCTTCTTGCTGTCTTGCATAAATAAAGTTTAAAGGTTTCTATTTCATGTGGCAATTCAAAGTGCTTTTCATCAAGAAGGCACAGCAGCGCCTCTCATTGTGAAACATAAAACCCCTAAAAGTTAGATTGCTCTCTCCAGTTTTTAAAAATGGAGGACACTGAAAACTCACCACTTTGGAAAGTAAAAGCTGATACTTGGAATTCATGCTAAGAAGATCTGAGGTACAAAGGAAGCCAGTGTGAAAGCATCCTACTCATCCATAAAGCCTCATGCAAGTTGAGGTTTTGGGAATGCTTTTAGAAGTTTTGGTCACGAGTTAATAAGTTCCCAAGATTAGAATAATTGGTGCTGTCTTGGTGTTACTTGTGTAAGAATTTCTTGTTCAAAGGACTTGCGCCATGAAAGACATAGGTGACAACATTAAAGGTTGCAAGCCGACATTACAAAACAAGTTTGGTAAGGGACCTGTCAATCACAGATACAAGCAAATATGTTATAGCTTGAGTCAGGCTGGAGGCAGGCTGCCTGCATGCTGTTCCCTTCTGCAGATGGGGAACCACTTGGTAAAGCTGAGATGGATTTGGAATTTAAAATTACATGGTGATTTTAGTATTTCATTTTCCTGCAAATCAATAAGGATGATTCAAAACCAAACCAGATGGCCATGCAGCTACGGTGAAATATCAACTACAGGCCAACCTTTTATTTTTCTTTAGAGCATTACCTCTTACAACAACCTTACTTTCCAAAGTGTCTTAAATACAGCAAAATACACTTCATTGTGGGAGAGTCTATGATATGCCTTTTTTTTTTTTCCCTTAAAACTGCCATTAGGATTCTTAGAAACATCTAATGCTTCTCAGAACTCAGAAAGTCAGTATGTTCTCAAAGGCTGGAGAATGTAGAGAAACTTGATAATCATCAGGAGTGGGTTCAGGGGATGGAAGGTTGTTGGAATTGCACTTTGTTGCCTGCTTTTCTTTTTTTTTTTTTTTTTTTTTTTTTTTTTTTTTTTTTTTTT
>NC_045445.1:53696172-53741310 GCF_002776525.5 Piliocolobus tephrosceles
AGTCTCGCTCTGTCGCCCAGGCTGGAGTGCAGTGGCCGGATCTCAGCTCACTGCAAGCTCTGCCTCCCGGGTTCACGCCATTCTCCTGCCTCAGCCTCCCGAGTAGCTGGGACTACAGGCGCCCGCCACCTTGCCCGGCTAGTTTTTTGTATTTTTTAGTAGAGACGGGGTTTCACCGTGTTAGCCAGGATGGTCTCAATCTCCTGACCTCGTGATCCGCCCGTCTCGGCCTCCCAAAGTGCTGGGATTACAGGCTTGAGCCACCGCGCCCGGCGTTGCCTGCTTTTCAATTGATTTTCTTTCTGACTAAAATACTGCAGAAGGAAGCCTGATGAAGACAGTTACAGAGCTGGGAAAAGAAACTCTAAGCAGGCCTAGCAGCCGATATAAGGTTGTTTTGGAAGAACTTTGTCAACTAGAAGCATGATAGCTCTGCTAACTGCTGTTTTCTCTTCCCTTTTAACCTTTTTCCTTCCATATTTTAACTTTTTATTTTGAAATACTTTTAAGCTTACAGAAGGTTGGGAAAAATAGCACAGAAAGTTCTCGTGTAACCTTGACCCAGCCTGCCATCTTATTAACATCTTACATAACCATGGTAGATTTATCAAAACTAGGAAATTAATATTGATACATTATTATTAACCAAACTGCAGACTGTATTCATATTTCTCCAGTCTCCCAACTAGTGTCCTTTTTCTGTTCAGGATATGATTCAGGATTTCATGTTTTATTTTGTCATCATGTCTGCTTACTTTCCTCCAACCTGTGGCATTTTTTACCAATCTTCCTTGTTTTTTATGACTTTGACACTTTGAAGAACACTGAGCACGACATTTTGGAAAATTTCAGTCAATCTGGTTTGGCTGATGATATCTCATGATCAGACTGGAGTTATGGATGTTTGGGAAGAATGCCACAGAGTTAATATGCCCTTTCTTATTCACATCATACCAGGATACAAATGATAGCAACTTGAGTTATCATTCATGATGTTAGTCTGGATCAGATCTCTCTCTTTTTTTTTTTTTTTTTTAACTTTGAAACACTTATGTAACTTCCTGCATCACCAATCATCAATTATGTCATGATTGTAACTATAGCTTCTCATGGAGAAAATCCGTCTTTGGTCAGTACATTAAAAGCCCTTGGGAGCTCCAGTCTCCAACTCCCAACGCGAGCGACACAGAAGACCGGTGATTTCTGCATTTTGAACTGAGATACTGGGGTCATCTCACTAGGGAGTGCCAGACAATCGGTGCTGGTCAGCGGCTGCAGCCCGACCAGCGAGAGCTGAAGCAGGGCGAGGCATCGCCTCACCTGGGAAGTACAAGGGGGAAGGGAATCCCTTTTCCTAGCCAGGGGAACTGAGACACACAACACCTGGAAAATCGGGTAACTCCCACCCCAATACTGTGCTTTAAGCCAACGGGCACACCAGGAGAATATATCCCACACCTGGCCGGGAGGGTCCCACGCCCACGGAGCCTCCCTCATTGCTAACACAGCAGTCTGCGATCTAACGGATCATGAGGTCAGGAGATCAAGACCATCCTGGCTAACACGGTGAAACCCCATCTCTACTAAAAAAAATACAAAAAACTAGCCGGGCGAGGTGTCAGGAGCCTGTAATCTCAGGTACTCGTGAGGCTGAGGCAGGAGAATGGCGTGAACCCAGGAGGCGGATCTTGCAGTGAGCTGAGATCCGGCCACTGCACTCCAGCCTGGGCGGCAAAGCGAGACTCCGTCTCAAAAAAAAAAAAAAAAAAAAAAAAACCCTAGAAGAAAACCTAGGTAGTACCATTCGGGACATAGGCATGGGCAAGGACTTCATGTCTAAAACACCAAAAGCAACAGCAGCAAAAGCCAAAATGGACAAATGGGATCTAATTAAACTAAAGATCTTCTGCACAGCAAAAGAAACTACCATCAGAGTGAACAGGCAACCTACAGAATGGGAGAAAATTTTTACAATTTACTCATCTGACAAAGGGCTATTATCCAGAATCTACAAAGAACTCAAACGAATATACAAGAAAAAAACAAACAACCCCATCAAAAAGTGGGCAAAGGATATGAACAGATATTTCTCAAAAGAAGACATTCATACAGCCAACAGTCACATGAAAAAATGCTCATCATCACTCGCCATCAGAGAAATGCAAATCAAAACACAATGAGATACCACTTCACACCAGTTAGAATGGCAATCATTAAAAAGTCAGGAAACAACAGGTGTTGGAGAGGATGTGGAGAAATAGGATCACTTTTACACTGTTGGTGGGATTGTAAACTAGTTCAACCATTATGGAAAAGAGTATGGCAATTCCTCAAGGATCTAGAACCAGATGTACCATATGACCCAGCCATCCCATTACTGGGTATATACCCAAAGGGTTATAAATCATGCGACTATAAAGACACATGCACACGTATGTTTATTGCGGCACTATTCACAATAGCAAAGACTTGGAATCAACCCAAATGTCCATCTGTGATAGACTGGATTAAGAAAATGTGGCACATATACACCATGGAATACTATGCAGCCATGAAAAAGGATGAGTTTGCGTCCTTTGTAGGCACATGGATGCAGCTGGAAACCATCATTCTTAGCAAACTATCACAAGAACAGGAAACCAAACACCGCATGTTCTCACTCATAGGTGGGAACTGAACAATGAGATCACTTGGACTTGGGAAGGGGAACATCACACACCGGGGCCTATCATGGTGAGGGGGGAGGGGGAGGGATTGCATTGGGAGTTATACATGATATAAATGATGAATTGATGGGTGCTGACGAGTTGATGGGTGCAGCACACCAACATGGCACAAGTATACATATGTAACAAACCTGCATGTGCACATGTACCCTAGAACTTAAAGTATAAAAAAAAAAAAATAGCCCTTGGTTTCACAGCCCCACAAGCCCTATTTGTAATGACCTGGGTCCCCTTATCTTAAATAATGTACCTGTAAAGTGGGTTGCTTGGGTAAGTGGATAACTTGATAGGACAAAGTAGAAGAGTACCTACCTGAATGCTAGACACTCAGCAAATGTTCATTCATTCATTCATTCATCTGGCAGTAATTAATTATTGAGCTGGCCACTACAACCCGTGTGTCAAGGCTGTTTGTATATTTGTCTATTCAGTAAACAAATTTTTATTAAATGATTTTTCATTTGTGTGATCAGTTGTGGAATCAGAAAAATTACCTTAGCAACTAAGAAAATCCAAATACTACTGCCAAAAACACAACCACCAATCAGTGATATAATAAATGGTAAAATATGGTAGTATCTTTTAAAAGTCTTTTTTCTTTTCTTTAAACTTTTAAGTTCAGGGGTACATGTACAAGTAGTATATTTTATTATTAGTATTGTTGTTAATGTTATTATTATTGCCTTGAAAGGTGGAATGGGTCCCTACTATTGGCACCTGTAGAGCCTTCTTCCCGCAGGAGTTGTCAAGAACTGTCATGTCTGAGATCTCGTCCTACTTTCAAACTGTTACAATTTCATAAATGCTGTTAAAAAAACACAGATTTCTGAATAAGAGACAAAGGATTTTATTACTCACATCAAATAGCAGTAGTCAGTACAGCATTTCTTTGCACCAGTTTCCTCAGCCCCAATTCCCACAGGGCAATATAAAGAGGGCCAAGTGATATTTGCATATGCAGTGGGTCAGTTACAGGAGATGAATCTTGAGCTTAGGAAACCCAAATAATTTATAATCAGCAGTAAGTATATCTTCTCTTTGTTCCAGAGGGAGCTACTGTCTCAATCTTTTAAGGCTGTTAGCTATGCAAACATTCTTGAAATGCTAGTCTGGAACAAAGCCATTCATTGCCTCTGCTCACTAGATGTGCAGAAACACCAGATACCTATGGAGAATTGTGTCACAACAGGAAGTAGCACAGATCTACACAATGTTATCTGCCCTACCAAGGGTGATGTAAGTGGGGAAAAATTCCAAAAGGCAGGCATTTCCTGATTGAGTATCTTTGCTTCTGATTTGCCATTTAGGCCTGTTTATGCTGTTAAAATGACCTTACTCAGATTTTTAAGACGATAGTCTGATCTCTCACCCTGGAATGTATTTCAGAACAGGAATGTATTCTAGAACAGGAATGCCTGTGTTCTTGGTATTAATGTAAATCTTACCTGTGTTCTGAGATTGAGTTTCTGCCTGGATGCTTTTGCCCAGTCTAGTACCATGGACTCATGCCCTGGCTTCCTTACTTGGCTTTTGCAATTGGCCTGCTTTTTCCAGTATGAACCAGTGTCTTGAATTAGACCTCAGATTTGATCTCTACATTGATTAATGAGTTCCTTTTCAAACTGTTATATTTTGGGGTTGAGGTAAAGGTTTTTAGAGTACTTCCAATCGTGTATGTAAGCAGTCAACTATTTTCCCTATGTGTAGGTCTGGCACCACAGACCTGTAGAAGTCTTCTCTTTAATTGAATCATGATTTTGAATGTAAAAAAAAAAAAAAAAACATGTTGTTGTCATTGATCTGGCTGTAGACATATATCATAAGATAGAGAGATCACAAGCAAAAATGCTAGAGCTCTCATTTATAAAGGCGATTTCAATTTTCTCATCTCTTTCCATTCTCAGCCAAGTAACATTTTTTTGGGTAATTTTTAATTTTTAAAATTTTTAATCGTGGTAAAATATACTTAACATATTGTTTTAACCATTTTTAGTTGTACATTTCAGTGGCATTAAGTACATTCACATTATTGTGCAACCATCACAACCACCTAAATCCAGAACTTTTATCTTGCAAAACTGAAACTCTACCCATTAAACAACTCTACTGTTGACTCATTCTCCCCAGCCCCTGGCAACTACCATTTTACTTTTTGTCTTTATGAATTTGACTGCTCTAGGTCCCCCATAAAAACGGAATCATATAATACTTGTCGTTTTGTGATTGGCTTATTTCACTCAGCATAATGTCATCAGGGCTCATCCATGTTGTAGCATGTGTCAGAGTTTCCTTCCTTTTTTTAAACTTTTATTTTTGGTTCGGGGGTACATGTGAAGGTTTGTTACATAGGTAAACACATGTCATTGGAGTTTGTTTACAGATTATTTCATCACCCAGGTATTAATCCCAGTACCCAATAGTTGTCTTTTCTGATCCCCTCTCTCCGCCCACCTTCCACCCTCAAGTAGACCCCAGTGGATGTTTTTTCCTTCTTTCTCTACGTAAGTTCTCATCATGTAGCTCCCACTTATAAGTGGGAACATGCAGCATTTGGTTTTCTGTTCCTGCCTTAGTTTGCTCAGGATAATAGCCTCCAGCTCCGTCTGTGTTCTCACCAAAGACTTGATCTTTTTCTTTTTTATGGTGCATAGCATTCCATGGAGTATATGCATTTTCTTTATCTAATCTATCATTGATGAGTATTTAGGTTGATTCCATGTCTTTGATATTGTGAATAGTGCTGCAATGAACATTAGCATGCATGTGTCTTTATTGCAGAATGATTTATATTCCTCTGGGTATATACCCAGTAATGGGATTGCTGGGTCGAATGGTAGTTCTGCTTTTAGCTCTTAGAGGAATCTCCAAAACTGTTTTCTGCAACAGTTGAACACTCCCACCAATATTGTATAAGTGTTCCCTTTTCTCTATAACCTCAGCAGCATCTGTTATTTTTTGACTTTTTAATAAAAGCCATTCTGACTGGTGCGAGATGATATCTCATTGTGGTTTTGATTTGCATTTCTCTAATGATCAGTGATATTGAGCTTTTTTCCACATGCTTTTTGGTGCATGTATGTCTTCTTTTGAAAAGTGTTTGTTCATGTCCTTTGCCCACTTTTTAATTGGGTTGTTTTTCTCTTGTAAATTTAAGTTCCTTATAAATATTGGATATTAGGCCTTTGTGAGAGGCATAGTTTGCAAATATTTCATCCTATTTTGTAGGTTGTCTGTTCACTCTGTTGAGTTTCTTTTTCTCTGCAGAAACTCTTTAGTTTAATTAGATCCAATTTGTCAAGTTTTGCTTTTGTTGCAATTGTTTTTGGTGTCTTTCATAAAATCTTTGTCTGTTCCTGTGTCCAGGATGGTATTGCCTAGGTTGTTTTCCAGGGTTTTTATAGTTATGGGTTTTACACTTAAGTCTTTAATCCATCTTGAGTTTGTTTTTGTATATGGTTTAAGGAAGGGGTCCAATTTCAGTCTTTTGCATATTGCTAGCCAGTTAATTCCACACGATTTATTGAATAGGGAGTCTTCTGTCCATTGCTTGTTTTTGTCAGCTTTGTTGAAGATCAGATGGTTGTAGGTGTGTGGCCTTGTTTCTGGGTTCTCTATTCATTTCATAGGTCAATATGTCTGTTTGTGTACCAGTATCATGCTTTTTTGGTTACTGTAGCCCTGTAGTATAGTTTGAAGTCAGGTAACATGATGCCTCCAGCTTTGTTCTTTTTGCTTAGGATTGCTTTGGCTGTTAGGCTCTTTTTTTAGTTCCATATAAATTTTAAAATAGTTTTTTCTAGTTTTGTGGAGAATGTCATTGGTATTTGGATAGGTATAGCACTGAATATATAAATTGCTTTGGGCAGTATGGCCATTTTAATGACACTGATTCTTCCTATCCATGAGCATGGGATGTTTTTTCCATTTGCTTGTTTTTTTCTGATTTCTTTGAATAGTGTTTTATAATTCTCATTGTAGAGATCCTTCACCATCCTGGTTAACTATATTCCTAGGTATTTTATACTTTTTGGGGCAATTGTGAATGGCATTGGATTCCTGATTTGGTTCTCAGCTTGACTGTTGTTGCTTTATAGGAGTGCTAGTGATTTTTGTACATTGATTTTGTATCCTGAAACTTTGCTGAAGTTGTTTATCAGCTGAATGAGCCTTTGGGCCAAGATGCTGGGGTTTTCTAGATATAGAATCATGTTATCTGCAAACAGAACTGATTTGCAAACAGAACAGTTTGACTTCCTTTATTTCTTTCTCCTGCCTAATTGCTCTGGCTAGGACTTCCAGTAATATATTAAATAGGAGTTGTGAGAGAGGGCATCCTTGTCTTGTGGCAGTTTTCAAAGTGAATGCTTCCAGCTTTTGCCTATTTAGTATAATGATAGCTGTGAGTTGGTCATAGATGGCTCTTAGTATTTTGATGTATGATCTTTCAATACCTAGTTTATTAAGAATTTTTTTGTTGTTGTTGTTGTTTTTTGAGACAGGGTTTCACTCTTGTTGGTCAGACTGGAATGCAATGGCATAATATTGGCTCACTGCAACCTCTGCTTCCCATGCTTCAGTGATTGTCCTGCTTTAGCCTTCCATGTAGCTGAGAATACAGGCACGTGACCCCACATCCAGCTCATTTTTGTATTTTTTGTAAAGATGGGGTTTCCCCATGTTGCCTGTGGCTGGTCTCAAACTCCTGGGCTCAAGCGATCTGCCCACTTGACCTCCCAAAATGCTAGGGTCACAGGTGTGAGCTACCATGCCCAGCCAATTTATTAAGAATTTTTAACATGAAGGGTATTAAATTTTATTGAAAGCCTTCTCTGTATCTATCGAAATAATCATGTAGTTTTTGTCATTAGTTCTGTTTATGTGATTAATCGTATTTATTGTTTTGTGCATGTTAAACCAACCTTGCATCCTGGGGATGAAGCCTACTTGATTGTTGTGGATTAACTTTTCGATGTGCTACTGGATTCTCTTTGCAAGTATTTTATTGAGCATTTTTGCATTGATGTTCATCAAATATATTTAAGTTTTCTTTTTTTGATGAATTTCTGGAAGGTTTTGGTATCAGCATAATGCTGGCCTCATAGAATGAGTTTGGGAGGAGTCCCTCCTCCTAATTTTTGGGAATAGTTTCAGTAGGACTAATACCAGCTCTACTTTGTACAACTGGTAGAATTTGGTGGTGAATCCATCAGATCTTGGGCTTTTTTTGGTTGGTAGGCTGTTTATTACTGATTCAATTTCAGAGTCTGTTATTGGTCTGTTCAGGGAATCAATTTTTTTCAGGTTCAGACTTGGGAGTGTGTATGTGTCCAGGAATTTATCCATCTTTTCTAGGTTTTCTAGTTTGTGTGCATAGAGGTGTACTTGGTAGTTTCAAATGTTTATTTTTACTTCTGTGGAATCGGTGGTAACATTGCCTTTGTCATTTCTAATTGTGTTTATGTGTATCTACTCTTTTCTTTATTTGTCCTTCTAGTGGCCTATTTTATTCAAGTTTTCAAAAAACTACCTCCTGGATTCGTTGATATTTTGAATGGTTTTTCATGTCTTGATTTTCTTCAATTCAACTTTGATTTTGGTTATTTCTTGTGTTCTGCTAGCTTTGGGGTTGAAGTGTTCTTGCTTCTCTAATTCTTTCAGCTGTGATTTTAGGTTGTCAATTTTAGACTTTTCTAACTTTTTGATTTAGGCATTTAATGCTATGAATTTCCCTCCTAACACTGTCTTAGCTGTTTCCCAGAGATTCTGGTATGGTGTATCTTTGTTCTCATTAGTTTCAAAGAACTTCTTGATTTCTTCCTTAATTTTATTATTTACCCCAAAGTCGTTTGGGAGCATGTTGTTTAATTTCCATGTAATTGCCTGTTTTTGAGTAATTTGTTTAGTCTTGACTTTTATTTTTATTGTGCTGTGGACCGAGAGTATGTTTGGTATAATTTTGGTTCTTTTGCATTTGCTAAGAATTGTTTAGTGTCCAATTACGTGGTTTCTTTTAGAGTATATGCCATATGGCTATGAAAGAATGTATATTCTGTTGTTTTATGGTACAGAGTTCTGTAAAGGTCTATCAGATCCATTTGGTCCAATGCTGAGTTTAAGTCCTGAATATCTTTGTTAATTTTCTGCTTGGATTATCTGTCTAATACTATCACTGGAGTGTTGAAGTCTCCTACTATTATTGTGTGGTAGTCTATGTCTCTTGAAGGTCTTTAAGAACTTCTTTTATGAATCTGGGTGCTACTGTGTTGAGTGCATATATATTTAAGATAGTCAGGTCTTGTTGAATTGAACCCGTTGCCATTATGCAATGCCATTTTTTTGTCTTTTTTGATCCTCCTTGGTTTGATGTCTGTTTTGTGTCAAATTAGGATTGCAACCCCTACTTTTTTTCTGTTTTCCATTTGCTTGGTAGATTTTCCTCCATCCCTTTATTTTGAGCCTATGTGTGTCATTAAGTGTGAGATGGGACTCCTGAAGACAACATTGCATTGGGTCTTGCCTTTTTATCCAGCTTGCCACTCTGTGCCTTTTAAGTGGGGCATTTAACCCATTTACCTTCAAGGTTAGTATTGATATGTGTGGATTTGATCTTGTCATATTGTTAGCTGGTTGTCATGTTGGCTTCTTTGTGTGATTGCTTTGTAGTGACAGTGGTCTGTGTGTTTAAGTGTTTTTGTATTAGCTGGTAGCAATCTTTCCTTTCTATATTTTGTGTTCCTTTCAAGATCTCTTGTTAGGAAGTTCTGGTGATAACAAATTCCCTCAACATTTTCTTATCTGAAAGGATCTTATTTCTCCTTCATTTAGGAAGCTTAGTTTGGTTGGATATAAAGTTCTGGGTGGGAGATTTTTTCTTTAAGAATGTTGAATATAGGCCCCCAATCTCTTCTCATTAGTAGGGTTTCAGCTGAGAGGCCCACTGTTAGCCTGATGGGATTCCCTTTGTAGGTGACCTGCCCTTTCTAGTTGCTTTTAACATTCTTTCTTTCATTTCAGACTTGGAAAATCTGATGATTATGTGTTTTGGTTATAATCTTCTTGTGTAGAATATTGTACAAGTTCTCTGTGTTTCTTGAATTTGGTTGTTGGCCTCTCTAGCAAGGTTGGGAAAATTTTCATGGATGATACCCTGAAATATGTTTTCCAAGTTGTTTGCTGTCTCCTTGTCCTTTTTGGGAATGCCAATGTTTTGTAGATTTGGCCTCTACATAATCCCATACCTGTTGGAGGTTTTGTTTAGTCCTTTTTATTCCTTTTTCTCAATTTTTTTCTGACTGTCTTATTTCAGAGAACCAGTCTTCAAGTTCTGAGATTATTTCCTTGGCTTGGTTTATTCTGCTGTTAATAGTTGTCATTGCATTGTGAAATTCTTGTTTTGTGTTATTCAGCTTTGTCAGACTTGTTAAGTTCTTTTTTACACCAGTTATTTCATCCTTCAGCTCCTGTATTGCTTTATTGTGATTCTTAATTTCCTTAGATTGGGATTTGCCATCCTCCTGAATCTCAATGATCTTCATTCCTGTCCATGCTCTGAGTTTTATTTCTGTCATTTTAGTCAGCTCAGGCTGGTTAAAAAGTCTTGTTGGAGGTCTGTTTTGGTCATTTGGAGGACATGTGACACTTTGGCCATTTGAGTTATCAGATTATTGTGTTGGTTCTTTCTCATCTCTGTGTGTGGATGTTCCTTTAACTACAGTGTAGACTGAGTACAGTCAATAGACTTTTTGTCTGGATGTTTTCACTAGACCAAGGCTTTGTACAGGGTCTTTATTTGAAGCTGACTTCTTGTCCCTGGTTTCAGAGTGGGGGTATTTTAGCAAGGTATTTTTGGTGTTGAAGCTTTGGGGTGTGATCCAGTAGGTGACACTTAGGCTTATTTGTCAGTTGGTAGACTCGTGTGTGGCTCCCCATCTTTCCTCACAGTTATGCTCTGAAAGTGTGGGTTCCTCTCCCCATTGAGTGCTGCTTGCAGATTTCAGCTTGGTATTCCTGGGCTGCCCACTGCAGCTCTGGGGTGATCTCAGTGTTTATTTTCCTTCCCCAACTTGGAGGCAGCAGAGGAGGGGACCTTAGTAATGACTGTGGCCAAGGGTCTTTTGCTTATCTCCTGGGGGCCCCACCCAAGAGAGATGCAGGTCAGCAATCACTCAGTGCAATCAGCCCAGGACAGAGTGTCTGTGCTGGGGGCACAAGCCAGGGTGTTCCCTGTCTGTGATGAGCAGTGGGCGGTGTGTGGGACCTGTGGGAGATGGACTGGCCTCCTCTCCTTGAGCTGACTGAAGCTTGTTGAAGGTGTGGATAAGGCACTTAAGTTCTTTGCTCCTTCATTAGTCCGAGGGTAGCAAGGGCAGTTCCACTGCGGAGGAAGTGGCAGAGAGGCTTTCAGTTGTCCCTGGAGGCTCTGTCCAGGGAGTTGTTACTGGCTTAGTAGTTCTGGTTAGGGGTTCCTGGAGGCCATGCATGGTAAGGAGATATGAAAATGGGCACCCACGTAACAGTCTGGCCCCTTTTCCATAGGATTGCTGCAGTATGCTGGGGGCCTGCTCCCTAGTATCCTCAGATTTTCTAGTACCTGAAGGTGTCACCAGTGAAGGCTACAAAACAGCAAAGATAGCAGCCTGTTCCTCCCTTTGAGAGCTCTTTCTCAGGGAGGTATGGATCTGTTACTGGTCTGAAGATACCCGTAGGAGGTGGCTGAAGACCCTAGTTGGGTGGTCCTGCCCAGTGAGGAGGAACAGGATTGGGAACCTGCTTTAAACAGCAGCCTGACCATGTTTTATAGAGCAGCTGTGCTGTGGTAGGGGTCCACTGTAGCCCCTCATCACCTTAGACTCTCTAAAGTCTGAAGGCACGAATAGCTAAGTCACCCAAATAGCAAAGATGGTGGCCCACCCCTCCCTCTATGAGTTTTGTCCCAGGAAGGTTTAAAATCTTTGTCAACTGGAGAAAACTGGTGGGGGTGGCTGGAGGGCCCTGTTGGGAGGTCCTGCCCAGTGAGGAGAAATGAGATCAGGGACCTGTGTATAAAAGCAATCTGGCCATGTTTTTTGTAGGGTAGCGGTGCTGTGCTGTGCTGGGGTACCACTTCCTCCCCCAGTCAGTTTGGATTCTCCAAAGCCTAAAAGCTGGAATGACTAAGTTGTCCAAACCACAAAAATAACGAACTCACCTCCCCTGGGAACTCCGTCTCAGGGAACTCTGTCTCAGGCAGGTACAATTCTGCTACTGGTGGTTGGCCGGAGTTCCAAGTCAGTGAGTCTTATCCTGTGAGGTGCTATGAAAGTGGGGCCTGTGGAATGTCACTGCTCAACCCCCTGGATTCAGCCCCTTTTCTAGGGGTATGTACGGTATGTAACTTCCCACTTTGGGCGAGTTCTAACTACTTTTGCCTGGAAGGCCAGAAAGCCTGGTCTCAGGTCTCCAAGTGTGCCTGAGCAGCTGCTCTGCTGAGACTTCACTATCTCTGTGTGTCAGATTGAAGCTCCTGGTGGAGTGGGTTCACAAGGGGATCTTCTAACCTGAGAGTTGCAAAGATCTGTGGGAGAAGCCGGAGTTTCTGGGATTACCCATTCACTCACTGCTTCCCTGGGTAGGGGAGGTTTCCTTGGCTTCCTGTCACTCCCAGGTGGGCATCTTCTGGCCTTCCTTTTCAACATTCTCTGTGCGTCGAGTTGTTTCCTTGATTAGTCCCAGAACAAGTACCTGGATGTTTCAGTTGAAGGTGCTGTATTTACTTGCCCCTTTCATTCCTCTCTGTGAGAGCCACACACACTAGCTGCTTCTAGTTGTCCATGTTGGCCGCTTCCACTACAAATTTTTATTTTTGACTGAACTTAGTAGCTCTTGGTCTAGGCCCAGGGGCTAAATGTCATAGAAAGTTAGATTTAAATCTATTTACTTGTTTCTGAGTTACATAAAGTGGAAATGAATAACATGTTTTGAGTGTATTTTTTCCCAGTGGGCATATCTTTGAAGACTCACTGTCTGTCTGCAGCATGAAAACAGTGACAAGCCTAAGCAAGTGATACTCAGGATAAAAACGGGGGCAAAAATATTTGGTCCCCTTTTCAGAAATAAGAATAAAGATACCGGAAGTGACTTTTTTTGTCTATTTTATTGAAGAAGGACAAAAAGTAGAATGTCTTTGTAGTGGTGGATACAGACACTGTCACTCTATTGCTAATGATATTATAATAAAACTACCATTAGAGATTCTTGGTCCAAGTCCTGACTCATGTCACCTTAAAACTAGAAGGGACCCTAGAATATAATAAGCACAATCTGCTTGTTTTTATGGAAGATAAAGGTCAGATAACTTATTATCAAAGATCATAAAAAAAATACCTAAAGCTAAAGCAGTATTTATACTTTTTTTTTTTTTTTTTTTTTTTTTGAGGCAGGGCCTCTCTCTGTTGCCCAGGCTGGAGAGAATTGGAGTGATCATAACTGACTGTAACCTCGAACTCCTGGGCTCAAGCATTCCTCTCACCTCAGCCTCCTGAGTAGCTGGGACTACGGGAACATGCCACCACACCCAGCTAATTTTTAAATTTTTTGTAGAGACAGGGTCTCGCTGTGTTGCCAGGGCTGGTCTTGAATTCCTGGGCTCAAGCCATCCTCCTACCTCAGTCCCCCAAAATGTTGGAATTACAAGCGTGAGCAACTGTACCTGGCCTATACTTGTTTTCTTAATTCTATAGTACAAATTAACTTATAGTAGGTGCTCAATAAATAATTATTGAAAGGATAAATGGATGACTGAAACACTCCACCATACGTTATCTGTTCTGTGTTAGTAATTCTTGTTTTAAGTAAGCTTTATATTAAAGTGCCTACTGAAAAGTCCACAACTCACTAGTGTACAGAAGGTGAATTTTAAGAAAACTAACATACCCACAAAATCACTACTGAGATAGAAATAATTCATTACCAGTATCCCAGAGGTTCCCGTTGCCCCTTTCTAGTCACTATGTCTTCTCCCCAAATCACTATTCTGACTTCTGTCCCAGTTGATTAGTTTTGCTTACTTCTTGAAATTTATGTATATGAATCACACATTATATGCTCTTTTCTATCTGTTTTTTAGCTGAATATCTAAAGCATTTAATTATATTTTTGGTTGTAGCTGTAGTTTATTTTAATAGCTGTATAGTATTCTGCTATATGATTATGCCACAATTTACTTATCCAGTCTACTATTGGTAGATATTTGTGTTGTTTCCATAGTTTTGCTCTCGTGAAGATGGCTGCTGTGACCATTCTTGTTCATGTTTTTTTGCTTCACATGTGCATTGTTTTGGTTTGCGTATGGGTACATATAACAAGGAGTGCGCTTGGTAGTGTATTAAATGTTGCTGATACTCTTCCTTATATGCCTTAAGCCCATCTACAAGGTCACTTACAACTTCAGTGGGCCATTCTTGTAAATGCTAATATCTTCCTGTATCAAGCACCTGGGATTCTCAACTATTCTTTCATTGGAGTGCACAGTCTACTATAATTAATTACTACTTAATAGTCTATTATAATTAATTACTAATATACTTAGCTTTAAATTGTAATCTTGCCATTAGTTTTATATTTATCCAGTATTTTCTATAGTCTAGTTCCCTTTCATTTTGCCTTCTTTTGAATCAACCAAATATTTTATTATTCCATTTCACCCTCTACTTGTTTATTTATACACACTTCTACTATTTTTTCAGTGATTGCCTATAAATTACATCATACCTCACATGTACCCTGATATAATTTAGTATTCGATTACCTTTTTTTTACAATTATAAGACTTTATAGTACTTTTACTACTACTATTCATACAACAATCCCAAATTACCTCTACCACATTTGTATTATTGTCATCATATATTTTAATTCTACATACATTTAAACTCAGCAATTTACTATTATTCTTTTATATATCTAATGTTGATTTATATTTATCCATATATTCTGTCTTTCAAGTGCTTTTTATTATCTCCTGAATTTATTATTTCCTGAATTTGGGATCATTTCCTTCTGCCTGAAGAACTCTCTTTGGGATTTTTTTTTTTTTTTTTTTTAGTGTGAGTCTGCTGGTACTGAAATATATTTTATTTGTCTAGAGGTGTCTTTTTAATTTGCCTTCAATTAAGAAGGCTGGTTTTTTTTCTCTGGGTAATAGAATTCTAGGTTGGCTGCTATTTTCATTCAGAACATTAAAGATATTATTCCATTGTCTTCTGGCTTCCATCATTCTGTCAAGAAGTTGGCTGCCAGGCTTATTGTTCATTTGAAACATGGACATGTTCTGTTTTCTTTTTCTTCTTCTACTTTTTTTTTGTTATTTTTAATTTTTTGAGATGGAGTCTCGCTCTGTCACCAGGCTGGAGTGCAGTGGCGCGATCTTAGCTCACTGTAACCTCTGCCTCCTGGGTTCAAGTGATCCTCCTGCCTCAGCCTCCTGAGTAGCTGGGACTACAGGCGTGTGCCACCACACCCAGCTAATTTTTTGCATTTTTAGTAGAGATGAGGTTTCACCACGTTGGCCAGGATGGTCTCGATCTCTTGACCTTGTGATCCACCCACCTCGGCCTCCCAAAGTGCTGGGATTACAGGCATGAGCCACCGTACCTGGCCCATGTTCTGTTTTCTTCTCTGGCTGCTTGTAAGATTTTTTTCCTTCAATTGTCAATAGTTTTACTGTGATGTGCCTAGATGAGAGTTTCTTTCTATTTTATTCACTTAGTGTTTGCAACAATTCTTAACCCTTTGGTTTGATGCTTTCAATCAATTAAAAAAATTTGTGGCCATGCCCTCTTCAAATACTTTTGTCCAATTTTTTTTTCTCCTTTATCCCTGGACAACAAGTAGATACATGTGAGGAGTTTCTATTACATCCTGTATGTTTCTTATGAATTTCAGTTTTTTCAATTCTTTATTTTTATCATGATTCAGCTTGGATATTTCTTACTAATTTATCTCCTGCTGTACTACTGCTTCGTTTCTCGCCTAAATATCAGCCACTGCCCCAAGGCATGCAGAATATTGGGCTTACCTCAATGAGTTTGCCTTTTCTTTGGGATCTTGGTCCCCATGATTCCTGTCTTGGAAGCTATTTGAAATTTTCAGACAGGTTTTCTTTTGTACTTTATCTAGCTTTTCTAGGTGTTTTTATTGTATAGTTAAATCACTACATGCTATTCTGTCATAATTAGAAGAAGTGGTCATAACTCGACACATTTCAAATATTTAAAATTTGTAAGGTATCTGTATCCTGTGAGGAATAGCTGTTGAATAATGTTTAGAGAGTAGTTGGGGTAATCTGGCTTGTTATGAGTTTGTTATTTCTGATGGAGTTTTAGTAAATATATGTTATGCCAAAGATAGATGTGTCTTTCTACTATATTCAGCTTACTGTAACCTAAGATTTATAATCAGTTAATTAAAATTTGCAAAAAACACAAACCCTCAAAACTTTATAACATCTCACTTGATATACAATGGAAAATCTCTGGTTAAATTGTCATGTGAATAGGGTTCTATTATGCACTTATTTTGATGCATGTGAAATAATTCTTGCTGAACACAGCATTATCTGGATTTAGGGATTTGTAAGTATTATTTTAATTAATATTTTAAATGTTAACATTTCAGTATATTTATGTATGTGCAAATGCTTGGATTACAAAATGTAAGCAAATTGGTAGAAGCAGCTGCCATGATTCCAAATTGTAGTCTAACACAATGTTATTATTCTTTCTTAAAAACAAGGTCTTATTATTGTAGGGGAGGGAGTTGGGCTTGAAAAAGTTTAGTGAGTAATCTTGTGGTAGTAAGTATTTAAAACTCAACAGAAAACTAACTTAAGCCAAAAGGACTTTATTGGCTCATGTCTTAGTTTGTTCAGGCTGCTATATCAAATTACCATAGACTGGGTACTCAACACACATTCATTTCTCACAGTTATGGAGGCTGAAAGTCCAAAAAGAAGGCACCCAACCGATTCAGTGTCTGGTGAGGGCTCACTCCTTGGTTTATAGATGGCTATCTTCTCCCTGTGTTCTCACATGGTGGAAGAGGTGAAAGAGCATTCTGGGTCTCTTTTATGAGGTCACTGATTCCATTCATGAAGGCTATACCCTTATGATTTTATCATCTCCTAAAGACTCTACCTCCAACTATCATCACATCGGGGATTAGGATTTCAACATGTAAGTTTGGGGGAGGGTGAACACTCATTCCATAACAACTCATACAACTATAAAGTCCAAGAGTTGATTCTGGCCTGAGATCTATCTGGATCAAGGGGCTCGTTAGATGTTGTCAGGACTTGGCCTTTCTTTCCTTATTTCAAGTTAGTTTCCTTTCGTAATTTTTTTTTGGGGGGGGGGGGGGGGGGTCAGGCTTTTTGTATACAATAAGAAAGATTACTCCAAGCCTACTTCCTCATGTTTGGTAGGAAAACAGAAGAGAAACCCTTTACTTACTATTGTTTCTATATTACATATTATGGAAAGGCTCTGGCACAGTATGAGTTGTGCACCCAAACACAAACCAATCTCTTACAAGGATATGGTATTATATTTGGCTGAACTTTGGTCACATAGCCATCTCTATTGTCAGAGGCAGATCACTGTGATTGATAGCCCCTACATTATCACATAGGGAAGGGAGGCTGTTTATTACATGTTTGTTGCCTAGAATTGTCTCAGGAATGATTGTTGAAGAACCTAGGATTCTTCTGTAAATCTATGAGTTACATGTCATCCTAAGAAGTCTGGAAGACGTATTCAGAAAGCTCTATGTAGTGCCTTCTTTTTCTCTGCACTCAGCTACATGGCTGCATTTTGGTGGTTCTTAATATGTTCAAATTTTGGGTTCAGTTCCTCTACATGAACTGGTGGCATAATAGCTTTGGCCTGAATATATTTAGAAATAGAAGAAACTTAGTGAGAGGAGCATCCCTCTCAGCTCATCCTGACGCACTTGGTCTCAAGATCTTCCTTTAGGAGTAATTGTCTACAGTAAGCTTTCACTATCCTTTCCTCTTAGCTCTTGATTTCAACCATGTGCTCCCACTTGGCTCTATTGAAGCTCCCCAGATTATTCATGTTTGGGGATTGGCTAATGTTCGAAAGGGCAGTGTATAAAAACTCTTAGGCCAAGGCAACTCATTACTTAAGTTGTCAGTGTTCTTTGTTCTGCTTGCTGGCTTGTGTTCTGAATATTTTTCGTTAATCTTTTAGTTTATACAAAATTTCTGGTTGCTGATGGTGTTAGAATTATGCTTTTGTTAATCATGGGTGTGATGGAGCGGTTGTGCCCCAGAGTGCTGAATCTTAAAGACTACTTGAACTTGGGAGGTGGAGCAGATACGGATACTAGTGGATTGCCTCAGAGAAGAGAACTAACATTTATTGAGTGCCTAAAATCTAATAGATGCTTTGCAAATATTTTAAACTGTTACATGATCTTGATAGAGGGAATAACACTTTAATTTTACAGAATTTATGGCTCAGAGAGGTGAAGTAACTTGCCTAAGGTTATTCAATTATTCAGTGGTGGAACTGGGATTCAAACTTGCAGGTAATTTTGACTCTAAAGCCTGAGTTCTTTTCAAGGAAACCAGTAATGGGATGAAATTGAGACAGGGAGGGAGGAGAATATGGTCACAGATATATATATGTTCATGCCTTCTACCTTTTAGAGAAAATAAACCCTCTGAGCAACTGAGGACTATGGTGGTAATTAAAGACCAAAATCAGTATCAGGATTTCCAGGATTAAATCTGTAGCAGGGACACATACTGAAGATGTTTAATAGTACAGGTACTAGGAACCCAAGGGAAAGTCAAACAAGACCACTGGGGAAAACAGGTTATAATGCCAGACATACCAAGTCTGTGTGTCAAGCTTAGATACCAAAGGCAGGTCAAGGCAAGGATCAAAGCTAGATGGAAATAGGGTAAGTGCATAGAGGTTCAAAATGAGTAGGATGGGAAGGAGGGAAAATTTCTAAAATTATTGCCCTCCATATAAGTGGGTATTTGTGACTCACCATTAGGTAACATGGTTTATATTTTAAACTGTTACAATGAGTTTAAAGGGCCAGAACACACACAGCTAAAAGAGGCAACAGGTCTCAGTATATTCAGCAAGGAAAAGGTCCAAAAAATAAAAATAAAAAAGAAATAGGTGAATGTCCTGGAAAGCAGTGATTAAGACTGTGTTGCACTAAGACTTGCAGAACACTAATTAAAAGCTGCCAAGTATTCTGTCCCCAGGTCAAACCCTTTGAATGGGGGATGAGAAAGCAGCTCAGCCAAGGCTTTGAACTGGCTAGAAATCCAAGACAAAGAATGACAAATAAGTCTAGTTCCCAAAATAGCAGTTGCTGCCACTAGTCAATGAACAGTTTTCCAGCTTGCCCAGTGTAAAAGGGATTGTTAATCCCCCCATTGTCTTTCTAGCCACACCCACAGATCAGTACTGCCATCAGTCTCTTTACCCACCAAGCTCTGGCAACTCTTAAAAGAAATTTTCCAAGCACTTTAGTTCAGTGCTCTAACTGTCACAGCTTACAAGCCATGCCCTGATTCCTTCTGCACCTGGAAACTATGGGTGGGGGCTGGTTTTCTGGTAGACCTCAATGACTAATGCACACCTGCACATTCTTTTGTTCCTATTGGCAAGAGAAATATTTCACAGAACAATTTGAAAAGTGTGTTGTCAAGAAATTTGGGAAACAATTCCTACATGGGCCTTGTTTTTTCAGGACTGAAATTTTTGAGATTTTGTAGAATCTTAATTAGTATATTTTTTCTCATAACTTGTTTTTCCTTGCATTTAATTTAATAGCCTTTACTTGGAGGAAAAGATTAAGAATTACAGTTTCTTTTAACATGAATGGATCCAGGAAAGTATATCTCCTTTCTTTAGTTAGCGTGCTTGCTAATTTGGGGAACTTGGATATGATTTGTAGATTATTGTGCTGTTTCTGGGAAGTAACTTTGAGGATCACCTTAGTTTGTGTTCCCTACTAATCTACTCAAGCTAACATTAACCAATTGTTAGGTCTTCACAAGGAAAAGCAATCTGCTGTAGCAAAGAGGAGATTTTAAGGTCAGGGGAAATTCTAGTTCTTTGGAATGGAGTGAGTGGGAGCAGAAACCTAGGAATTGAAAAAGAGTGAGATCATGATTTGCATTCAGACACCTAACTCACACTATTAAGAGTCAATCTTAATGCACAGTAGATATCCAACAAATGTTCTATCATGTTACTGCAGTAGATTATGGATGCCCATCAAGAAGCTAGAATGGGAGAAGTTTTGTTTTAAGCAAGGTTTTAGGAAATAAGATCTACTAAAGGACCCAAGAAAGAAAGTCTGAATCAAAGCAGCAAACCAGGTTCAGTAAAACCAATAATCAGGATAAAAGTTTAATCAGAAAGTCGGGTGAATAGAAAAGAACAAATGTACAGTTAATGAAGAAACAATGCAGGATGTACAAAGCTCGTGTTGTTTCCAAGGCAATTGGTAATGCAAGAAATCTAGAGGCATATGGTCCAAATATAGTCTTCAGAGAATATGCGAGTAAATAACCTGAAACTGAAAGGGTAAAATAAGATGGAGGGACCAGACTAGAATTACCAGGCCAGTACCTATAAATTCATGGTAGTTTGTAGGTATGGACAGGTTTTGCTTGGTATGAATGGTTTTGAAAGGCAATGTAAGTTGGCACATGCCATAGTTGGTTCCAGTACTTTATACAGCACCCATTGAGCTGTATAAAGCCAGCTTTACACATTTGCTATTCTTGCCTGGTTTAGGTTTGATATTTGAGTTTATGACTCCTGGTGGAGTCCATCTGCTTGAGGCTCTACCTCCACATCCTTTCAGTTCCTGTAGCCATTTAGTCCCAACCATCAGGAATGCCTTTACCTTCATCTCTGGTAGCACTAAACCTATTTTTAATCAGAAAGAGTTTAGGGAAGTTTGGTATAGTGCTTCCATGCTTCAGCAACATATTGTGATGCTCATCCAGTGTCTGGTATTGTCTCAGTAACTGGGATATTTCCTCATCCTTGTAAATAAACTAAATCTTGTACTTCAATTTCATTATCCAGGCCCTTGAATTGTTCACTAGTGTTGAATTTCTGTTTTTACATCCTGTCTAGTACCTCATTTCTGTTTATTGATATGTTGCAAGAGCCCTTAGTTATGGAATAAGTTTGTGAGTATTTGTCTAGGAATTGTAGTCTTTTAAAAGCCTTTGGTTAACCACCTTCCAATCTTAAATGATCTGACTTAAAGAATATACAGCATGGCAATTTATAAATGAGAGTTACTCATAAAGTTATTACTGAACAACACCAATATTTGTCAAAAGACTGTATTACCAAATGAACAGCCTAGAAAAGATGAGGAAAAATTGGGAAAATGAAACCAAGGAGAAGGGAGAATGATAAATTACAAGTATGTATGTAAAGCATCCTCTTTCACACACATACATGCAGACATACACATGAAACAGCTTTGGCAAACTGAAATTGAAATGATTAAATGAAAAATTTGGTATGATAGTGTCTTAGTCCTTTCTGTGTTGCTGTTGCTAGAAAGGAATACCTGAAGATGGGTAATCTATAAAGAAAAAAGATGTATTTGGCTCATGATTCTGATGCCTTGATGAGTTCACGATTGGGCATCTGCATCTAGTGGAGGACTCAAGCTGCTGCCACTCATGGTAGAAGTTGAAGGGGAACTGGCTATGCAGAGATAATATGGCAAGAGAGGAAGCAAGAAAGAAGGGAGGGGGCCAGATGCCAGACTCTCTTAACAGTCAGCTCTCTTGGGAACTGATGGAGTGAGAACTCACTTACCCTTGAGGAAGGGCATTAATCTATTCATGAGGGATCTGTCCCCATGACCGAAACACCTCACATTTAGCCCCATCTTCAACACTGTGGATCAAATTTCAACATTAGGTTTGGAGGACAGAAAATCCAAACCATAGCAGATAGTCTTTGGTGCTTTTCTGCAAATAGCTGTCATTCCTCTCCCTTCCTGTGCCCATTTTAAGATTGTGCTTCCTGACTCCCTAGTGGTTTGGCGGAACTGTATAGTGTTGGCCAATGGATTGTGTGCAAAGGTGACATACCTCATTGCAGGACCTGAAAGGACAGAACATTTAATTGCCTGAGTGAGATGCTTTCTAGATTTCTTTCCCTCTGTCTCCTTCTGGCTGGAGATGTTCCAGATGGTGGCTGCCTTCTCAGCCTGAATCCCTGAGAGAGCCCTGAGTAACTACGATGAGAAAGTCATTCTTCTAGTACCACCTTCACCTCCAGCAACCCATAATAGAAATGTAGCATCAGCAGAAAATACACATTTATTATTTTAAGCCATTGACATTTTAGTGTTTTTACTTTTGTTATCCCTACTGCAGCATAACCTAGCCTATTTTGACTGATACCTAGCTTAGGTATCAGACTTCTCCCATCATGTTCCTGAAATCATAAGTCATATCTTTACTAGTGATGAATGGCATCCTGGTTTTGAAAGGAAAAGTGTTTTTGAAAATCAAAGTGGGAATTGCTGATTTAGAAGAATGATTCCCATTAGCTATTTTCTTACTTGTTCCTGGACTAGAAATCCGCTGGCCAAATACTGACCAGGATGACACAGCTCAGCTTGATATTTGTGTGAGAGCAAGGATATCAATATACAGGCTGTTTGCTGACTAAGCTTTAGATTCCAGCAGGGAATTGACAGTTTGATTTATTCTACAAAAATGGGCTTTAGGATTTAGTTTTGGGTCAAAATGAAAAAATGCCAGGGGACAGTAGAAAAAATTTATGATGATATATTGTTTAACTGTGAATAAGAAATATTTGAGATTAGAGAACAAGCCTAGCCCCAAAAGATGGGGTAGGCAGCCTTCATGTCATATTACTCCTATCCTTTGCAGAAATTCTCGTTAATATCTTTGTCTCCATATTTGTTATTTGTTTCACTTCAAGTCAACTAGCAATATTATATAACCCACACCTTGTTAAATATACTGATGCTTTCAGAATTAAGTATTATCATATTGGAAAATTATCAAACTACTGAAAATTGAAATATTTTACAACTGCAATATTGACTAAAAATCTGTGTGCAGAATTCTGATCAACCTCTGATTAGGCTATTTCACCTTGCTAACATTTATAGAAATCTACCAGGGAGTCTGGTTAGAAGTGCTTGGCTTTAGCTTTTTTCCTTGTGAGCCAGTCCCTGAACAAAAATTCAGATATCCAATTTTTAAAATAACTTTTTTTCTCATTTAAATATAGTAAATGATAATTATTGAAAATATAGACGAAAAAGTAAATAAAAGCACTCAAGTTTATTAAGAGAAATTAATGTTAATATTTTTATATACTTTTGTAAAAATTGGATAATACTCTTTGGTGACTTACTTTTTTCACTTACTATGTCATGGGGTTTTTCATCTCTTTAAGTAAACTTTTATAGTACATTTTGTGGCCTTATTCTATCATATGGATATATAATAATTTGTTTAACTGATATCCTTATAAATGCACAAATACGTTGTTTCTAACTTTCCTATACCAAACACTGTAATGATTTTATAGTTAATATTTGCTCATTTTTGGACTTCTATAATATTTCCTTATGATACATTTCTAGGTGACAAATCTCTGGAGCAAAGATTGTATACATTGTTAAGGCTTTTGATACATGTTGGAAAATTAAAAAATTCCCTGCTTGTAGTTTACATTTTCTTCCAGTTATGAATAAGAATATCTGTTTCTCTGTACCTTTACAGGCACTGGCTGTGACTATTTAAAAATATTTGCCAGTTTGAAAGGCAAAAGTCACAGATTTTACATTTGAAAGGTAAGCCTCCTGGAAAAAGAATGACTTGTCATACTTTGTGTTCTTAAATAGAGCTATATTTTAGGGTCTAGAAGTGGTTAATTTTTTTCCTAACTCTTCCTTTTAAATTTCCCACAGAGCTTTGTTTTATGCAATGTCATCAATCATAACTAGAGATGTGCTCCATACAGTAACTCACCAATCATTCAAGTCCTGGTAAACGTGTAATATTTGCAATTTGTGTCTATTGCACATATTTATCTATTTATTCCACTGTCATCATCTGTAGGAAAACAGCTATATTTGCCTCTGTAGCATCATTAGAGAGAGAAATAAGTTAGCAGTTTTCACCTGTTTGTATTCCTTTATCTGTTATACTGTGGAATATGATTGTTTGATTTGTGAAGTAATGATGCTGAATGAGGAATCAGCATAGTGGCAAGGAAAATATTTTTTTAACAGAAAGCCTCTTTTTTATTGTTTCACCAGTTGGAAAGGTAAAGTATTCAGAAGGGCAGAGTATGTCATCATAAAACTAAGTTGGATAATAGGCAATAAGGCATAACAGCATTTCCTAACCTCTTGGATAAAACTTGCAAAAATCTTCAAGAACCAATTACACAGAGCAATATATCACTAAGGTGTGAGTTCTGTTTAGTTGCTTTGTGATTTTTCCATAAATGGCAAGCATATTGCTTGGTGGAAATAGTAATAAACAGGAGCTCTCTCTAGTTTGGCATTCTCTGGCTTGCACTGGCACAACTGTGGTTCCTGGATTTTTTTTTTTCAGATTATTTCACTGAAAGAGGAAAAGAAAAAAGAAAGTTAGCTTGTTTTCATGCCCCACCTCTGATAGCATCCAGTGGGAAAATACTGGGGTATGGGGCTTCCTTCTCTATTTCTGTGGCTAACCACGGTTTCAAGTTTTTGAAAAATTGCTAATGCTAGTAATATGTTGGGATCTTTCTTCTCTTCCTTACTTTCACGTGGGACAGATAGTGTTTTGGATGTTGATTTCACCCACTCATTTGTTTAGTACACCCATCCCTACTCCTACTAGTATTTTACTCAATATTTACTAATTATAATACCTACCAAGAGAGACATCTACTTTTTGAGAAGAAAGTAGGTCAAGAAGATAACAATCGACTGTGCCAGCTCATGTGCAAGTTCATTGAAATGAGATCAAGAGTCATATACCTAGTGACAGCTCTAATCACTTTGATTTACTATTTTATTGACACTCCTGAAATTCTGTAGCATGTGAATTAATAGAATCCTTAACGGTGATTGGAAAGATCACTCTTCTTGGTGATTCTTATTTTCTTCTTCAAGTAATATTTAATGTAGCTTTTATAATAATCGATATAAAATTATTAGATTTTTCTACACCTAGACTTCCAGTTTTGAGTCATAGACTCAAAAAATACTTTTGACCAAAGTCTTTCATTAGTGTGATGGTTAATTTTGTGTGTCAGCTTGACCTGGAACAGAGTGCCAAGATAGTTGGTCAGATGTTCTTCTGGGTGTGTTTGTGAGGGTGTTTTTAGATGAGGTGAACGTTTGAACTGGTAGACTGAGTAAAGCAGATTGCCCTCCCTAGTGTGGGTGGGCATCATCCAATCAGTTGAAGGTCTGAGTAGAGCAAAAAGGCTGAAACTCCCATGAATAAGAAGGCACTTCTCATGCCTGACTGATTTTGACCTGGAACACTGGTCTTTTTCTGCCTTTAGACTTGAACTTTAACATTGGCTCTTCCTGGGTCTTGAGCCTGGCAACTTTCAGACAAGAAGTGCACCACAGGCTCTCCTGGGTCTAACTGCAGATCTTGGGTCTTATCAGCTTCCATAATTTTATGATCCAATCCTCGTAATAAATTTCTTTATGGATATATGTACACACATATTAAATATCTTATATATTAGATATTTTAGAAATGTTTTAATATTTATTAAATATTTTATATCTATAATATTTTATAGCCTCCATAATTTTATGAGACAATCCTTGTAATAAATTTCTTTAAGGATATATATGTATATTAAATATTTTAAATATATTTTATATATACATATATTAAATAGTTTATATTAGTATATTTATGTACATATATTAAATATTTTATATCAATATATTCATGGATATATATACATATATTAAATATTTTATATCTGCATATGTGTGTATATATGCATATGAATATATGTTACATACACATATACGCAGATATAAAATATTTAATATATATATACACACACACATATACACAGATACACATATACACACATACTATTGGTTCTGTTTCTCTGGAGAACGCTGACTAATATAATGAGTAAAGAGATCATTTAATTAGAAATGAGTGTATGCTCCATTAGGTTCTTCATTATTTATTCCTCACATGGAATTCAAATCCTTGTGGATATCTTCAGCATGTATGTGGCAGTGGACTGTTACTATCAACAGCACATAGATGCTGGGATAAGGCTGACTCAGGTAGTGATGATTATAGCAAAACTCTTTCCATATTTTGTTTTTGGTAAAGAATAAGAAAACTGTGGGAAATTATACTTTTAGATAAATTTGAATAATGACAAGGTTATTTCTTCTTGTACTTTAATATACCTAGGACATAGATTGCATGGATATTCCATGACTTGTACATAGTAGGTAACAAAGAAATGTGTATTAACTGGATATCCTCAGTTATATAATACTTTTACTTCTTAAGTCATAATGGGTGGTGATTAGGGACTTTGCTAGTTGCACCACACACAGCCTGGCCTTTTGGGTGTAACTCTTTTTTCACTTGAGCCATCTGCCGGCAGTGAAGGGGTGCCGCTTGTTGTCTGTGATCCTCACAGAATCATTCTGTCAGAGGCTTACGCATCTGTTAAGAAAGTATCACCCACTTAGTACTAGTTTCACAGAAGATCATGCAACCAAGAATAATATAATATAATTCTTATATTATAAATATAAGAATTGACACAATTGACAATATAAAAGATCGATTAATTTGGGGATGAGATGGGGTGGGGTAGAGATCCAATTATCATTATCTTCCTTTCATCTGAATATCCTGTTTTCCTAACCTTCTTAGATTCTGCAGCAAAATTCTGTAAGGACAAAAATGAAATCCCTTACAGAATGACAGCAAGGAGGAATGAACTGGGTCAAGGGACTTTAGCTTTAGCCTGATAATTTCAATCTGACCCAAGTCAGTAATGAAACTTGCTAGATGCACTATGGGAAATTTGATGATAGTCTAGGGTCAAACTTAATGGGCAAGTGCATCTGTCAGCACAACACATCACCACTGAGCAATCACATTTATGATCTCAAAAGAATTAAAGAGGCAATGAAGGCAAAATGCTTCTCAAGGAAAACAGGTAGGCTCCTCTCTGTCAAGACTGAGATTAAAATCCTCTGAGCCAAGGTTCTATATGCCACCTTTAGTGCTAGTACTGCAGAAGTCAAATCATGGACTTCTAATTTGATTAAAAACTTAAGTGCCCTCAATTTTACTGCTTTAGGTTTGCATTATGCATCATTGAGTCATAAGATGGGAAGCATCTGTTTGAATTTGCAAGAAAGTATCAAACAGAGACTTTTTAACAGATCTCATCAAGACCCAGCAAAGGCAGCACAACCAGCAGGTCAAATGGGTAATATTATGGACATTTCCAGATTCAGCAGGTGCGAGGAATGCCTTGTAACTTGCCTTGTCACCAGGTTGCTAATTATTATTGTCCAGGTTCCAGGGTCATGGGATGGACACTGAAGCATATACTGAATGAACATCTCTAGTGCAGGTGTGATTGAGGATTGGATGTCTATAAATAAGGTATAATATGGTGTCCAAAAGATAAAGGTGAAGACACCAGAGGACTCTTGTTCTCAATCAATAAGTGAGCATCTATTACAGTGTTTTCATTGTGGGATGGAATGCAATTGGCAAGGAGAAATTGATCAGTCTTTGCAAAAAATCTAATAAAGGCAGCCCTTAGTTTCCCATTTTTACTTTATTCATTGGGAAAAGTATATGAGATGATGTCTGCTTGCCTAAGCTCTCAAAGGCTCTAAGACAGTGGCCCTCAACCTTGACTGCACATTAAAATCACCTAGGGAACTTTAAAAATAAAATCCAGTGCCTGAGTCCTGGGTCACTCCCCACCCTAGGAATTTTGACTTGATGGCTCTGGGATGAGATCTAGGTAAATAACAAATTTAAGGGATACAAGTGCATTTTCGTTACATGAATATATTGGGAAGTGGTGAAGTCTTGGCTTTTAGTGTGTCCATCACCCGAATAAGGTACATTGTACCCATTAAGTAATTTGTCATCTTCTACCTCGCTTCCACCCTCCCCCTTCCAATTCTCCAATGTTTATCATTCCACATTCTTTTTGAGATATCACTTATAAGTGAGAACATGAGGTATTTGACTTTATTTTTTAAAGTTCCTCAGTTGTATTTAAAGCAAGATTTTGAGAGTCTAATAATTCAATTAGACCCATGTATTAGCTCCACCCATAGGCCAAATAGGTGGCACCCAAATGGTGAGATTTCAAGTACTCTGAAAATATGTTTGGTCCCTTGGTATTTTTCTGGCATCAGCCCTGCCATACCATCTAATATGGCTATGTTAGGATTTGTATATCCTAGCTAAATTGCAGGTGTTTTTTTTGGGGAGAGGTGATACATTAATACCTTACTTTGAATTTATTTATCAGATTAGCTAGCAAAGAGAGCATGGATTTTAACAGTGGAACCAAAGATCATTAGATGGAGTGATACCTATGGAAGGAAGTTATGCCTAGAGTGACTAATCTTCCCAGTTTGCCTAAGAGTGGGGAGTTTCCTGGGATACAGGACTTTCAGTTTTAACACTCCTGGGCAAACCAAGATGAGTTGGTATCCATAGGCATGGATATGGCATCAAGACCTATAAGGGCTTTGGGTACCTGGCTAGGAATGAAGGACTCTAAAGGAGAAGCAGAGAAGACATCAGAATGAAGGACCCATTTCTCCTACTTTGCCATTTTGTCTGGTGATGATATGCTATGACAATAGTGGGGCAGGATCGTTGAAAATAGTGTGGGTTATTTATTTTTCTTATTTTCTAGAAGACACAAAAAAGTTATATATTTTTTGTTGTGTTTTCTTTTGTATTTCTAGGAGATAGACCATTCTGTGGCTTTGCATAGGGGTGGCGTGTAGTTTATCTTGTCAAATTCATGAATACGATGACTGGCTTTCAGAAAGCCTCAACTCAAGAGGCTTTCCAGAGAGCTTAACTGGAAGGAGAGGTCTAGAAGTGAGGCCTTTGAAAGTGGGTTGGAAGAAGCAGTAGGATAGTGAAGGAAGAGACTTTGAAACTAGTTAGGGCATTGTGGATTGGATTATCAAGAAAACTGGAGTACTTGGGCTCTTTGTGTGTGTGTGTGTGTGTGTGTGTGTGTGTGTGTGTCTAGAAGGCTGTGTGGTATACATAAGGATGCTAAATCTGAGGCCTATTCTTCACAAAGATTCCTATGTCCAGAATTGTACAGAAGCTATTGAGTGGTCCAATTTTAAAAGACCGATGAGAATTTATAAGTGGTGCCTGGTGTAAACCTATAATCAGTAACCTTCCCCAATGTTCTGCTCTATGGGAGACTGTTGGATGTGCAGTAATGAAGGCCATTTAATTTACTGCAGGTCCAATAGAATGAGGGCTCAGAGTAAAATCTGGTTAAATTTAAACAAAAATTGATGTTTCTAATATGCACAAGTGTGTGGAGAAAAATTTATACCCACTAAATTTGCTATCGAGAACCTATTATAATGTAGGCACTTTATTATTATATATTATTGTTTATAACCTATGAAGGATGTGTATATGTGTATGTGTGTATATAAATATAACAAGTATATATGCATACACATAAAATTATATAATAAATATTTATATGTAATACATACATTTTACAGATGAGGATCAGAGAGCTAAGGCTGACTTACCATATAAGTTATAGTAAGTGGCCATGGCAGAACTAGAAAGTTTAATCCATGCCTGTCCAATTCCAAATCCTGTGCTGACACCACTCATCATGTTACTTCTGTATTGGTTAGATACAATAACAGGAAAATATAATGCTGCAATACTTCTCTGGCTGTTTGTTTCCTTTCTCCAAAGGAAAAAGCATAGGTACATATTAAAGGAGCAAATGTGATGACATGTTTTGTGGAGTTGACCTCACTTCCTTGGATGACATTTTCACTTTTTTCAAAACCTCTGGACGGAACTTAGTCTCTGGGATAGGCAATTCTGTGATAGAATTGTTTGGTGCAGATGTTTTGGGGGTGTGTCTGTGTTTCTACCTGGAAAATACTCAACTTTATTTCTAGACACTTTTAAACATGTTTCATGTGGCTTGTGACCACAATTCATCACCAGTGATTTTTCTCTTGGCCAGTTTCTATCAATCATTCTATTGCAGCAAGAGAAAGGAGAGCAACTCTAGAAAGTGGCATATAGTCTGGTAATTATTTGCTTTCCTATCCTAAATGGAGCAATTTTTAGATAAGTGGTGCCTCTTTTGGCTTCCTAAGGTTACTGCATATAATTTTGACAGGGCCTAAGTAGAGGAAAATTCATGGAGACAATCTAGCTTTAAATAAGGTGAAACCATTAAAGGATTGAACATGAGAACAAGGATGGAAGTAGATCTAGTCACCAGTCATGTTCCTAAGGATTCTTGCTATGGTTTGTCTTCAAAGATATAATTAACACATGTTAAGAGTAGATAGACCTGAGTTTGATTCCAGATCCAAACTTGCTCTGTGACTTTAGGTAAGTCGCATAAACTCTCCACATTGTATTGTCTTCTGTCTTTAAAACAGAGATGATAACATATAACTCATGAGGCTTAAATGAAATAATGTATGTAAGAGTGCAGTATCTGGCATGTAGCAACTGCTCAATAAATGTTAGCTGCTATCATCATCATCATCATCATCATCACCATCATCATCACCACTATCATCATTTTTCTTGTATAGTAAATGTCACATCTGATTTGTAAAGGAATCATATTATTTCCCTTTAGATTTAAAAAGTGCTTACAAGTTTACTTTTCTTATTTTGTGTGTCTACACATTTGTACAATTCTGTAAAACACTTTAGTCTAATGATTTTTAGGCAATGTGTAAATATACACAGAAAGTAAACAGCATGTGTAAGCCTCATATTGTAAATTAAAATATTGCTCTTAATGAGTCAGGAATAGTTTGGAAATAATAGGACAACCTGTCTTCTAGGATCTTAGCTTAGTTTACCTTGTATTGTTGTCAAAACATGTTTTGACCTTTGATTATGTATTTTTTTGCTTCTGTTGAAACTGCATTACCTCAATCAAAAATAGGTGTTCATCATCTAATATGTTCCAGAGTCTGGTGATATTCAGGACATGGTAATGAATTAGACATCATATTTCCCTGAAGAGAGTTCTAAATCTAATAACTGTGCCACTTCAGTAGCAGAAGTTGGTTTTCATGTGGACTTGACCATGTTTACCATGTATACAATATATGAATGATCAAGAAAAGTTTTGATGTACAATGACAGACTGGATTAAGAAAATGTGGCACATATACACCATGGAATACTATGCAGCCATAAAAAAGGATGAGTTCATGTCCTTTGTAGGGACATGGATGCAGCTGGAAACCATCATTCTCAGCAAACTATCGCAAGAACAGAAAACCAAACACTCTGCATGTTCTCACTCATAGGTGGGAATTGAACAATGAGATCACTTGGACACAGGAAGGGGAACATCACACACCAGGGCCTGTTGTGGGATTGGGGGAGGGTGGAGGGATAGCATTAGGAGATATACCTAATGTAAATGATGAGTTAATGGGTGCAGCACACCAACATGGCACATGTATACATATGTAACAAACCTGCACGTTGTGCACATGTACCCTAGAACTTAAAGTATAATAAAAAATTTAAAAAAAAGAAAAGAAAAACTTTGATGTAGGAGGTTAAAGTTTTTTACCAGTTGGCAAGGCAATGTCAGTTGCCTTTACTGACAAGGATTTTCAGATGGAGGAAGGATTAGATTTAGATTTCTCTTTAGTGACTGTTTGGATCCACATCTATCCAAACTCGTAAAGATGAATAAATATCAGGGGGCAGAGTTTGTTTCAAATATAAAACTTGGAACAATTTGAAAATTTAATGTGTGCCTCAGCGCTGTAGAAGTGTTTAAATAAATGCTAAATGACTGGAGGTCTGGGTGGTGGTATAGTTCTTTCATGAATTTAGTAGGAGATTGACCTCAATGGTCTTTCAGGTTCCTTTTAGCACTGAGGTTCTATAAAACATGGAGAACTCTCTAGTGGATTAGATTTCCATGTTGTTAGCAATAATCATTTTTTCAGCATTTCTCTGTTGGCATGATAAAAAAACATGTAGTTTGTTGGGCAATTTAATTCCTTAATTTCACCCTTGCAGAGTATAACTTGGATAATTTCTTATATAAAGGTACACATGACTCTTGGGATTCTAATGTTTTCTTATTGTCAAAAGGAAGTATCTATAATGGTACTTGACTCACAGTAAACAGCAGAGTAGTATGTGTCTATTGCTATGCGCAAAGTATTTTCTCTTACCGAAGAGCGCATCTTTATCTTAGTTCTTACCAAAGGAATCTCATTTTTTTCTGCTTCTACCTTCTGGGATTCCCCCAGTGTGGAGTAGTGAATTACCGCCCTGTAGTTTCAGCTTTGTTTCAGTTCCCAAACCAATCCCTCTTTAAGGCTTACGATTGTTATTCTCCCTGCTAGTCTTCTCAGGACACGATTGCCTAGCACTGATCTCTGGGCTCCTATAGTGTTCTTAAGTCACTTTGTATTTGTCTGTACTATACAGACTAGTGGCCTATAGGACCTATGATACAGTATTCTAATGTTGACAACTGTTCTTCTGTATTGACTCTTGAGTTCCAGCTTTTCCTTCCTGAGTACCCCAATTTACAGATTGAAACTGTTGATTTGGACTATGCTCAGCAGTCATGTTCTGATAATTGGTCTAGTGTATCTTCCTTTTTCATCTGGTATAATAATAGTAATAATAGTTATCATATATTGGTGCTTACTATGTGGCAACTTCACCATACTTTTAAAATAGAGATGCAAAACTGAAAAAATCAGAGAAGAGTAGTAAAAAAGGTTAGAGTGGGTTTTTCTCTTCATATGAGAACATGCTTCTGGGATAGGGATTTCACTTTAAAGGCAAGAGGTAATTGGAATCTCATCTTCAGTGGTTGTTATGGGGAGAGATATTTAATAGCATTTTTATTCAGAGATTTAAAAATGGAAAAGTGCTTACAACAGAAGCAGTAGAAATTTCTATTGAGCGTAATGAAAACCTTTATGGTTATCAAGGTGTAGAAAACTCACTATGGGCAACCAAAGACTTTTGATGAACCTGTTCCTGGTTTAAAAACTTGCTTCAAAGCTGGCTACAGGAGGCTGTTCAATTCACAAAATAATCTAACACAGCTGTTTTAGGTACTGTGTAAACATGGAGAGAATGAAAAACACGTGAAAGATTGATATTATTAGAAGTAAAATATTTTGCTGATTGACTTCAAGAGACTTGATAACTGCTCCTGGAATGTTTCCTATCCAGCTGCCTGAAGGCTGGAAGATGGACCCTCTAAGATTCATCTAACCCTCAGATTCTCGACATTGTCTGAAGTTTCAATAGGGAATGAAAGCTCTTCTGGATCAGGCAGAAAACTTGGTTACTTCTCTCAGCATCAGAATTCAAAAATGCACATTTTTCATGATCTTTGTGATGAACAGGCAATTTGTATGTTTTATCACTCTTAATGATCATAATTAAATATGATTCATCATTGTAGTTTTACTAATAAATCAAAGTAGATCACAAGACAAAATCATTTGTCCTATATAGCCATTTGTGTACTTTTATTGAGAAAAAAAGATTATACAAGGGAGAAGAAAAATACTTAATTTAGATTCCAGTGTTACAACACCTTACTCTACAAGACCGTGGTAGCCATTTTCCCAATATCCACAGGAATTCTAAGAGTTGAGTCTGGGACTTCAGTTTTCTCACATGTAAGATGGTGCTAAACATATATAAATAAATTTGTGTACATAAATATATAAAACCTATATAGGTGCTATCTATATGCTAAATATATTACTTTATGTGATAAGATATTGGAAGCTTTGAATGAGATGTATGTATAAAACATTTAATAAACTGCATGGCACTCAGAAAAAGCCCAATAAATGTTAGTTACTTGTTCAGTGTATTATTTTTCAGTACATTCCTGGGGCATCTTTGCAATAGTATTGCAATGCTGATTCATACTTAGCTTATAGTCAGTTATGAATTCCAGGTCTCTCAAGCTATACTAATTTTTAATGGGGGCTCTTCCATCCTGTATCTGTGGTTATCATTTTTTGATCTTTAAGTCCAAGCTTGTTCCTAATGCTTTATGTTTTCTCCTGTTGGCATTATTCCCCTTTGTAGGACCATTTTACCAGTTTATCAATGCCAATTTGTATGTTATTTCTGTATCTATAACACTGCCAGTTTTAAGATCGTATAAAGGCTGGGCATGGTGGCTCACTCCTGTAATCCCAGCACTTTGGGAGGTTGAGGCAGGTAGATCACGAGGTCAGGAGTACAAGACCAGCCTGACCAACATGGTGAAACCCCATCTCTACTAAAAATACAAAAATTAGTCGGGCGTGGTGGCATGCACCTGTAATCCTAGCTACTCAGGGGGCTGATGCAGGAGAATTGCTTGAACCCAGGAAGCAGAAGTTGCAGAAGTTTCAGTGAGCAGAGATCGCACCACTGAACTCAAGCCTGGGGGGAGGAAGAAACTATTTACTCAAAAAAAAAAAAAAAAAAAAAAAAAAAAAATGTATATATATATAAATTTGATTAACATACTCTTACTTTCTTAGTACTGGAGACTTAGTCAAAAGTCCCAATCCCTTTGCCTTTGCTCAACAGAAATGCTAGCTCTGCTCAGAAGTCCACAGATACCTAATAAGGGGCTATGAAAGAAGGTGGAACATGCTAAATCATTTTGCAATTTGAACTTTTATTCTGACTTCTTATGGGCCCTGGATGCACAGTTACAGTGTTACTTCTATGGCTAGAATTAGGTTGTTCATAGATGGTTTCTGTTTCCCAGCCACCCAAGATTTATTAATGTCACTTTTACTTTCAAACTACGTGGACAACAGTAGTCCTTGGGATGTGACTGTTATTACAACTCAATTAAATCCTCTTATAAATGTATAATAAAATACAAAATCAAATGGGATAAGATTTAGCTACTCAGTTTTAATTTGCTGGTTGATGAATTAAAATAAATCAATTTGAAATGTTTTCTAGTTTCCGTGAAATGTAAAATGTAAAAATTTAAAAGTAACTATTGTTCATTGAAGATTGCTTGTGCTTAACCTATCTTCCAAAATACAGTTTGTTTTTATGCAGGTAATTGAAAGAAATTTAGAATGAATCATTGAGTTTAGGTATAGCATGGGGCTGTCCAAAAGTTCATCAATTCATATTACATTTAGGGGTGTAAGTAATTTACAAATTACTTAGCTTATAGTCAGAAATTGGGAAAGTAAGTAGGTATCATTTAGTCTAGTCTTCAGAGTAATTATTCAGTTGATTTAGCATACTAGATAAAAATGAAGGTTAATTCCTGTGCTAATTGAGGAAATTTTGTTAGCTTTTTTATTGAGTATTGCAATGCACATAGATTATAAGCTTTAGTATGTTGCATTCAGATCACTATTATATATAAAACACATAGATCAGAGCATGTCAAAATTTAGCTTATAATATGAATTAATGCAAGACACACTTGATCTTTGTAAGATAAAATATTTCACTGGAAAATAATAAATAATGAGGAAGGTAGCTTCTGAAATATTGTGTAGGGTTATTAGGGGCCACAGGCAAAGAAGAGGTGGTGACAGTCCTGCTTCTCCCTTGTGTTAATGAGAAAATAATTGTTTGAGAATGTCTTTGGTTTCAAGCAAAATCCCAGCAGGGAGGGCTTTGAAGATTTGTTCTTCATACCCTTTGACAGAAGAGAATGCTAAAAAGACCTTAGAAAGATGTTAATCAAAATTGTTAAAGTTCCAGTATTCTAAATCTCCTTCACTGGAGGAAAGAATACATTCAAATAAACTTTCTTCTGCATACAGATTCCAGTATTGTTTGTTGAAGTTGTCATTGTGAATGCATTGTAATGTACTTAATGTAGATCCATCTTGAGTTCCCTAAGCACCTTGATTCCACTTCATAGAGAAGCCATTCGATTTATGCCTCAGCACACCAGGATGGCTCTAGTGTTGTCTTCCAGTACGTACCCCTTTCCTCTCCATAATGTAGATTTGATACCCATTTCAGTATTTCAGTAAATAACAAGACCCTGTGATTTTCTTCTCGAGAATAAATAAAAAGCTTCACCTGCTTATTCCAGGATCCTGATAGAGGACTCAAAAAAATGGAAGAAGTTTTCACTTGACCCATGGTTCTCAGTTCATTTACGTTTTGCTTAGTATGGTGACTCGGCTTTGTGTCTCCATGTGCTGAAAAGGAGATCAACTTTCACTGAAATATATTTATGTATTGCAGTAAAGATTAAATTCATCAAAATCACTAACAGATTTTTTTTTTTGACCTTGACTCCAGGAAGAAAGAAACAAATAAGATAATAAACTTTCATCAGTGATTTATTCTAACAACTTCCTTGGAGTGTCTTGAAGTCAGTATAAATTTGGTTTGGAACTCTATACATTTACTTACACCCCTAAATAATAATAATGAATGGCCAGAATGCTGCTTTAAGAGGCCCTGCAGTTTATCAATCAACATATATTTGTTTAGTTTACTACTCAAGTCACTAAGGATTTTTTTATGTGCCTTATGTCCTATGTCACAAAAATGAATGAAAGCACATTATAATTATGGACAACAACAACAACAAAAAACGTTGAAACGAAAAAGGATTTCAATAACCAGAAGCCCTGTTCCCTGAGCATTTTGGCTTATCAAACTTCCTTAAATACAGAAGTCTCACTGGTTCAATCCAGGTTAGCTTAGATGAATATTTATTCTTCCTGAAAAGAAATTTATTTTTGTCCAAGACTACCATTTTCGGTGCTTTTATAGGTTATTTTAAATTTTTATTTTAGGTTCACCAGTACATGTTCAGGTTTGTTACATAGGTAAATTGTGCATCATGGGGGTTTGGTGTACAGATTTAGTCACCCAGGTGATAGGCATAGTACCAGGTAATAAGCATAACAGCATTTTGATACTCATCCTCCTCCCACCTTCCAGCCTCAAGTAGGTGCTGGTGTCTGTTGTTCCCTTCTTCTGAATAAAATCTTATAATCAACATAATAACTGAAATATAGAAACTGGACCTGGCATCTGAAGACTGAAGCTCAAATTCAAATTTTGACATTAATCAGCTATGTGACCTAATCAATTTCTCAATGTTTCAGTTTTCTGATCTGTAAAATAGGGATGACATACTTAAGGTACAAGGCTGCTGTAAAGGTTAAATGAAGCTGGGCATGGTGGCTCACACCTGTAATCCCAGCACTTTGGGAGGCTGAGGCAGGAGGATCACATGAAGTCCAGAGTTTGAGACTACCCTGGCCAACATGGCGAAACCCTCTCTCTACTGAAATACAAAAATTAGCTGGACGTGGTGGTGCGTGCCTGTAATCCCAACTCCTCAGGGGGCTGATACATGAGAATCACTTGAGCATGGGAGGCAAAAGTTGCAATGAGCCAAGATTGTGCCACTGCTCTCCAGCCTGGGTGATGGAGTGAGACTCTGTCTCAAAAAGAAATTAAAAAAACAGGTTAAATGAGATAACGTGTAAGAAAATGCTTGCAAACTGTAAAATGTCACATATAAGTTTTATTCAAACAGTTGATGTTTTAAAGTCTGGAGAATTGTTGCATTGATCTTATGCTCTCTGGAGTATCTAAATCACCTTGGTGCTTAATTCTTGTTTATTAAAACACTTGAGTGTTCCTGTACTACTCAAACTGCCCTTGAGTGGTGATAATAATTTCTATATGACTGGTAAAGGTAAGAGATCAAGAAAGATATAAGCATACTTCGCTATATGATATTAACAGAAGTGCAATATATAATGTATTTGTATATGTTAAAGCCTCACACATCACAAAACTGCCCTCTTAACTAGATGTTTAGATACTTATGTGATGGTTTAGTTCTTCAAAGTCCAGATTCACTACATAGTTTCTTTTGTTTGCTTTCCCTGTAGTACCAGGCCAGTCTGCCTGTTTCTGATTTATATTTATTGAATATATTGTATGGGTGAATGGTAAATAGGCATTCTGGTTTTTTGTTTGTTTGTTTGTTTTAGTAAGTTCATTTGGGCATTCCAAAGGGAAAGTATTTAGTTTCCTGAGGAGCAAAGAACGTCTCACTGCATTTACCTGCCTGCTCCTCTGCAGGGGAGCTAAATATTTCCACTGGAGCATTATTAGCTCCAATGTACCCCTTTCCTCTCCATAATGTAGATTTGATGCCCATTTCGGTGTTTCAGTAAATTACAAGACCCTGTGATTTTCTTCTCTAGAGTAAATAAAAAACTTCACCTGCTTATTCCAGGATCCTGATAGAGGACTTAGCTTGAGCCCGGACAGTTTTCCAAAAGAAGTCATGAAGGCTTTTATTGTCCAAATAATTTTAGGCTAAGCAAAACCTGTCTCTGGAGAAGGTCCTGGGGGGAACAGTGGTGCAACATTGTTTTCACACCAAGAAGTAAAATTGATCTTTAAATGAGCTTTTATTTTGCTTCCCATCTGCTACAATTTTAAAGTTCACTTTTCTACTATTTGTTTTTATTCTTCACAAGTAACTTATGATATTAAACTGTCAGTTATCTGTGGAAATAAGGCTAAACTGTATAATTGAAATCCATTGATAATCATAAAGACTTGTTTTTAGCTTCTGCCTTCAATCTTCTTCTTCCTAAATCTACTTTAAATAAAGACAGATCTGCTAATAAGCAGCCAACTGTGGTGCTGGTGCTTTCCTCCTTCCCTTCTCACCCTGCATTGGAGATCTTAATGAACAAAGACATTCCTAAAAGCTAGGCAGTCAGGAGGAGGAGAAGCGGAGGTCACAGATAATCTGGAAAATGAATAATCAGTGCCTCGATAATGAGAGGTGACTACACTTATGTTTACGTACGATTCTTCTCAAGTGACATTTGTGTCTTCCATCCCACCTGCTACTCCAGGAATTTGGTTTTCTGTCCTTGGGAAGTACAGAGTCACATAAGTTAAGAACTGCCTGCCTTCTTGTCTCAAAACCTTTATTTATAGCCATAGAATGACAGAGATAGAAGGGATGTCACAGGTCATCGAGCAACTCAATATATTTTGCAGATGAGCAATTAGGATCCAGAGGGAGAAATGACTCCTCCAAAGTCACGGAGCTTGTTAGCAGGAGAAATGGGATTGAAAGCCAGGTTTTTGGTCTCCTAAAGTTTATTCTGTCACATCTCACCTTTCAATTTCAAACTTTATTACTCTAAAGCAGAGTTCCCCAACCTTTTCGGCATCAAGGACTGGTTTTGTGGAAGACAGTTTTTCCATGGACCAGAGGTGGCAGATGGTTTTAAGATGATTCAAGTGCATTACATTTATTGTGCACCTTATTTCTATTATTACATTGCAATATATAATGAAATAATTATATAGCTCATCATAGTGTGGAATCAGTGGGAGCCCTGAGCTTGTTTTCCTGCAACTAGATAGTCCCATCTAGGATTGATGGGAGACAATGACAGATCATCAGGCATTAGATTCTCATAAGAAGTGCATAACCTAGGTCCCTCGCATGTGCAGTTCACAGTAGGGTTTATGCTTCTATAAGAATCTAATGCCACTGCTGATCTGATGAAGCAGAGCTCAGGTGGTAATGCAAATGATGAGGAGTGGCTGTAAATACAAATGAAGCTTCACTGGCTCACTCACTGCTCACCTCCTGCTGTGTGGCCCGGTTACTAACAAACCACAGACTGGTACTGGTCCATGGCCTGGGAGTTGAGGACCCCTGCTCTAAAGTAGTCTCTGTGAAGTCAGTTCTGTTGATCTCATCTGTTCATACTCTCCCTAGGATCGAAGATGCTAGACACTCTTTCTCCTAACTTTCTTTTACTGTGTTCACTTCCCTTTCACTCCATCCTCAATGTCACTGCTTTAGTTCAGGCTCTCATTGCCTCTGAGATTTTGCACATATTATTCCATGGAGTGATCTCTTTTCCTTTGTCTACCTAGCAAATGTTTGTGCTTCAGGATGATGAAGCCTTTAGAAGAAGACTTCTGATCACTTGGACAGAGTTAATTATCCTCTTCGTGATATCACTGAACCATTTACATAGCTTCATTGTATTACCGTATGATAAATATTTGCATGTATCTCCTGTATTGCACTGTGAACTTCTTGAAAGAAAGAACTTTGTCTAATTTTCACTCCCTTCCTACTGTACACAGTGCCTGAATGTAGGGCTCAATAAATAAGCACTCAATATGCCACTGTCCAATATACTTTGTAGGTCACAGTGATGGCCAGACATTTAAGTTAATAAATACAGATGACCTTTTTTTATTAGTTGGATATGTTATTTTGGTTAATATAGCCTTCATGTTCATTTTTTAAAGTGTCAATCAGTCATACTTTTGAAAATCTTGCATAGGAAGCAGAGTTTGAATTAATGAATCTGTTTGGAAAGCACATTTACAAGGTAAGCCCACAACAGAAAACTGTCTGTGTAATGTATTTTTTTTAAAAAAATTTAAATATATAAATACTAGAGCTGCCTTTTCAATCTTTAGTAGTGAAGCCTTACATCACTATCAGGAGAAAATATAATTCGGTATATGAAATGTAAAAAATTATAGTACATTAACATGAGAGTATCAATACATTGTTTTTCTTGGCATATAATTGAGAAACATCAAGGGAACACAGTGTTATTCATTCATATCTTGAGCTGGAAACAAACCTAATGCAATGGGATGATTTTCTGTGCTAAGACCTAAACAAGATATTTAAAGAATGAATACTTGGCTATTTTTGCTTGTTTATATTTCTGTCTGAAAGTTTACATACCTGAAAAGTTGCTAAGTATTGCAAATATGGGACTATTGCATGCAGGCAGATTTTTTTTGCCTGTTCCACCACTGCTTCTGCTTCTCTGCTTCCTTCTCCATCTCTTTTATCTTCTTACAGCATCATTTGCTTTGTTGTTACAATTGCAAAAAGTTGTGACAATTGTAAAAAGAGCTGCATGGGTCATGGTCATTTTAACAATAACTTTATGTATACAGCTGAGGTTCAAGTTTAAGCATCATTCACTGTGAATCTAAGGTCTTGCCTCCTATGTCACAGAGGTTGCTGCATCTCTGGACAGCTCTTGTGGTACTGTGCAGGGAAATCAGAAATGAGTCCATGCACTCATTTTGCCAGAGTCGTGGTCAAAAGCACATCAGTAAAGAATCAGCACCACCAAAGAAGCAAATTTGTCATCCATAGTTTAAAAGGAACAGATGATCCAACAGTAGTTGTTAGTCACTTCATTAACTAATTGATGGATTTTTTAAATTTTCGGAGTGGGTTCAAACTACCAACATTTGATACTGTCCTAGTGATCATTTCCTGCACATTCACATATATCCTCAAGATGTTAAAAATCCCAAGGCTCATTTATCGGAAAAATGTAATTAGGTCTTACCACATTGGAGTGCCATGCCTAATAGATCTGTGACTCCCATACTAAGGTTTATGATATGTATATATATAAATGAAAGCTGTCTATCATTTAATTTTCCTCATATTGTTATGAATTTTATATGCCATAGGATAAATCCAACCATTCAACATTGTGCCCTTGGTGTTTTATCAGTCAAATCATAGCTTGGAGCAATTTGAGAACAGATTAGGGGATAGCTTTAAGGTATAATGCAAACCAGAAGGTCTAATTCCTCTAATCCCACAAGTCTACTTCTACTTGCTTGAGTGTCCAGAGGGGGTTTGCTTAGCCTTTTGTTCTAGAAATAGATGACCTTAGAAGTGAAATAATAAATGAGTGAATAAATGAATGAATGATTGATGATGACAAATCTTTCATCCAATCCTAGCATGATAGAATAATATAGAATGTGGGGTCCATTTAGCATTAAAGGAGATGAGTAATATATACTAATTGGATCCTATTTTTGGGAAAAGTAAAGTAGCACCTAACTGTATTCAAGGCCAGTCCTGAGCATGATAGAAAATGTAGCACCATTTGACTTGAATTCCCCTTTGACCACTTTTATGCATAATTTTTATATTTTTTCCTTTTTATATACACTTATCCCTGGGAAAGACTGTGGCTCCCTAAAAGCTATGTATGCTGATCTTCTTCAGCTCACATCCTTTCAATGCTCCAGACCTTTCCAGATCACTTTTCATCACCTAAACACCTTGGGATCCACCCTTTTGGGGTCTTGCTCTGTGATGGGGTGACTGGGATGGCCTAAGTAATGCATTAATTGCTGAGTGGGTAATTAACCATTAAATAATATTTGCATTTCAATTGAGACCTTCCAAGTGTTAACCTTATGAAACAATTATAATGGCAAATATTTTAACAAATGTGTAGCAAAAAATGTGTGTCTTGGCACAATTCTGGATATAAAGAGATGAGGAAGATGTAGTCCCTATACTCCAAATGTAATGAAGAAATAGATATATAAGTAGATGCATAACAGTGTGATATATTAATTGCTACAATGGAGAGGTGGGCACAGAAGGAGAAGACTATGCCTGGGGCATTGGGGTAGATTTCATAGAGTGAGTGAAGTCTGAACTATCATAAATAGTATTTTCCAGATTCGTATTTTAAAAGTTACCCTGGTAACAGAGAAGAAATTGGATGAGGCCAAGATTAGAAAATGTTTAATCTTCCAGAAAAGAGATGACAATAATGTGAAGTAAGGGAATAGAAGGAAAATGGAGGAGAGTTGGCAACTTTCATTTTTAATTTTGTAGATAGAATCAACAGGACTTGACTGGTGATTGTTTTGTATATGTAGTATGATGAACAAGGTGTTGAGGACAAATCCAAGGATTCTGGTTTTGGAAACTGTAAATGGTGAAACTATTAAGTAAGATTCAAATTATAGGTGAAGTAGTAGATTTAGAATGTGGGGAAGGAAGACAGACTTTTCCCTTCCTGTTCAAAGGATGAGTAATTTGTAACGGCCACAGTTGGTAGGCCCAGGTAAGTCCATTCTTTGGCTCTTTTCCTGTTAGAGAGTTCTGTCCAAATTGTTCAATCTGGATAGCATTATCAATATTGTCCAGAGCCCTGCACTTGTATTCTTGATTGTCATAATCATACTATATATTTGAAGCAAGTATACCCAAGACTAATCTTCAATAATGTAGACTTGGGAAAAAAATCAACCAAACTTTTTTTTTTCTTATCAAAAAATATTTTGGTACTCTATTTTGTCAGTTTATGAAATCTGCCATTTATCGCATCTCTTTGGGATTAAGATACTGTGGTATCTGGTAACAATTAGACAGAGTTAAGTTTATTTCAGTAAATGAATGCTACTACCCTGAGGGGTTAGATTTTGGGAGTTGGGAAAAGGGAATTTGAGAGCATAGGATGGCCACCTTCTAGGTCCAGTAGGGCCTTTGTGGCAGGAAGACATGGGTATATGGGAGTAGCTTGTAGGTCCTTGGTGCCTGGAAGAGGAAGGGTACATTGAAGAAATTATGTGCCAGTTTCTCAGTTTTGATGAGGGCTGGGTTTCTGTGAATGTTTCTTTTTATTAGAAAGCTACCTACAGGAGTGTTATGAGATTTAATTAATGGTTGCCAAATGCTTTGCAAAGATAATGTTGCGTGTAAATGATTAATAATTGCAGGCAAAAGCAGCTAAGTCTCTTGTTTGTGAATGTACCCTGAAGTATCATTTTCTGCTCTAGATCATGGGAGCACATATGAAAAGAATCTAAGTAAGGAGCAGATAAATCTAAGTAAGGAGCAAATTACACATCTTACTTTAATCAGAGGGTAAATTCCTTGTCACGAGAAAGTTGAGGGATAGGTAGTAAAAGAGGGCTTGGTTCTGTTTCCTAATCCAACTACACTGATGTTCCAACAGTTGGCAAGTCTGTCGTTCTGAATAACCTGAGTCCTCCAACACTGACCTTATTCAAATTGGCTACAGGATGCCAAGGCAGAATCACTAGTTTTCTTGACTCATTCTCTCAAACAAATTAGAAGCATTTTCTTACCTTCTTTTTTTTTTTTTATTTTATTTTATTTTATTTTTATTATACTTTAAGTTCTAGGGTACATGTGCATAACGTGCAGGTTACATATGTATACATGTGCCATGTTGGTGTGCTGCACCCATCAACTCGTCAGCACCCATCAATTCATCATTTATATCAGGTATAACTCCCCAATGCAATCCCTCCCCCCTCCCCCCTCCCCATGATAGGCCCCAGTGTGTGATGTTCCCCTTCCCGAGTCCAAGTGAGCTCATTGTTCAGTTCCCACCTATGAGTGAGAACATGCGGTGTTTGGTTTTCTCTTCTTGTGATAATTTGCTAAGAATGATGGTTTCCAGCTGCATCCATGTCTCTACAAAGGACGCAAACTCATCCTTTTTTATGGCTGCATAGTATTCCATGGTGTATATGTGCCACATTTTCTTAATCCAGTCTGTCACTGATGGACATTTGGGTTGATTCCAAGTCTTTGCTATTGTGAATAGTGCCGCAATAAACATACGTGTGCATGTGTCTTTGTAGTAGCATAATTTATAATCCTTTGGGTATATACCCAGTAGTGGGATGGCTGGGTCATATGGTACATCTAGGTCTAGATACTTGAGGAATTGCCATACTGTTTTCCATAATGGTTGAACTAGTTTACAATCCCACCAACAGTGTAAAAGTGTTCCTATTTCTCCACATCCTCTCAAACACCTATTGTTTCCTGATTTCTTAATGATTGCCATTCTAACTGGTGTGAGATGGTATCTCATTGTGGTTTTGATTTGCATTTCTCTGATGGCCAGTGATGATGAGCATTTTTTCATGTGTCTGTTGGCTGTATGAATGTCTTCTTTTGAGAAATGTCTGTTCATATCCTTTCCCCACTTTTGGATGGGGTTGTTTGTTTTTTTCTTGTATATTTGTTTGAGTTCTTTGTAGATTCTGGAAATTAGCCCTTTGTCAGATGAGTAGATTGCAAAAATTTTCTCCCATTCTGTAGGTTGCCTGTTCACTCTGATGGTAGTTTCTTTTGCTGTGCAGAAGCTCTTTAGTTTAATGAGATCCCATTTGTCAATTTTGGCTTTTGCTGCCGTTGCTTTTGGTGTTTTAGACATGAAGTCCTTGCCC
>NC_045445.1:53741710-53873219 GCF_002776525.5 Piliocolobus tephrosceles
GAGAGACAGTTTGTTATAATTTCTGTTCTTTTACATTTGCTGAGGAGTGCTTTACTTCCAATTATGTGGTCAATTTTGGAATAAGTGTGATGTGGTGCTGAGAAGAATGTATATTCTGTTGACTTGGGGTGGAGAGTTCTATAGATGTCTATTAGGTCCGCTTGGTGCAGAGATGAGTTCAATTCCTGGATATCCTTGTTAACTTTCTGTCTCGTTGATCTGTCTAATGTTGACAGTGGAGTGTTGAAGTCTCCCATTATTATTGTATGGGAGTCTAAGTCTCTTTGTAAGTCTCTAAGGACTTGCTTTATGAATCTGGGTGCTCCTGTATTGGGTGCATATATATTTAGGATAGTTAGCTCTTCCTGATGAATTGATCCCTTTACCATGATGTAATGGCCTTCTTTGTCTCTTTTGATCTTTGATGGTTTCAAGTCTGTTTTATCAGAGACACATGTCTCTGCATGTGAGATGGGTCTCCTGAAGACAGCAGACTGATGGGTCTTGACTCTTTATCCAGTTTGCCAGTCTGTGTCTTTTAATTGGAGCATTTAGTCCATTTACATTTAAGGTTAATATTGTTATGTGTGATCTTGATCCTGCCATTATGATATTAACTGGTTATTTTGCTCATTAGTTGATGCAGTTTCTTCCTAGGCTCGATGGTCTTTACATTTTGGCATGTTTTTGCAATGGCTGGTACCGGTTGTTCCTTTCCATGTTTAGGGCTTCCTTCAGGGTCTCTTGTAAGGCAGGCCTGGTGGTGACAAAATCTCTAAGCATTTGCTTATCTGTAAAGAATTTTATTTCTCCTTCACTTATGAAACTTAGTTTGGCTGGATATGAAATTCTGGGTTGAAAATTCTTTTCTTTAAGAACGTTGAATATTGGCCCCCACTCTCTTCTGGCTTGTAGAGTTTCTGCCGAGAGATCTGCTGTCAGTCTGATGGGCTTCCCTTTGTGGGTAACCTGACCTTTCTCTCTGGCTGCCCTTAAGATTTTTTCCTTCATTTCAACTTTGGTGAATCTGGCAATTATGTGTCTTGGAGTTGCTCTTCTGGAGGAGTATCTTTGTGGCGTTCTCTGTATTTCCTGAATTTGAATGTTGGCCTGCCCTGCTAGGTTGGGGAAGTTCTCCTGGATGATATCCTGTAGAGTGTTTTCCAATTTGGTTCCATTTTCCCCCTCACTTTCAGGCACCCAATCAGACGTAGATTTGGTCTTTTTACATAATCCCATACTTCTTGCAGGCTTTGTTCATTTCTTTTTCTTCTTTTTTCTTTTGGTTTCTCTTCTCGCTTCATTTCATTCATTTGATCCTCAATCGCTGATAGTCTTTCTTCCAGTTGATCGAGTCGGTTACTGAAGCTTGTGCATTTGTCACGTATTTCTCTTGTCATGGTTTTCATCTCTGTCATTTCGTTTATGACCTTCTCTGCATTAATTAGTCTAGCTGTCAATTCTTCCACTCTTTTTTCAAGATTTTTAGTTTCTTTGCGCTGGGTACGTAATTCCTCCTTTAGCTCTGAGAGGTTTGATGGACTGAAGCCTTCTTCTCTCATCTCATCAAAATCATTCTCTGAACAGCTTTGATCTGTTGCTGGCGATGGGCTGTGCTCCTTTGCAGGAGGAGATGCGCTCTTATTTTTTGAATTTCCAGCTTTTCTGCCCTGCTTTTTCCCCATCTTTGTGGTTTTATCTGTCACTGGTCTTTGATGATGGTGACGTACTGATGGGGTTTTGATATAGGTGTCCTTCCTGTTTGATAGTTTTCCTTCTGACTGTCAGGACCCTCAGCTATAGGTCTGTTGGAGATTGCTTGAGGTCCACTCCAGACCCTGTTTGCCTGGGTATCAGCAGCAGAGGTTGCAGAAGATAGAATATTGCTGAACAGCGAGTGCACCTGTCTGATTCTTGCTTTGGAAGCTTCCTCTCAGGGGTGTACTCCACCCTGTGAGGTGTGGGGTGTCAGACTGCCCCTAGTGGGGGATGTCTCCCAGTTAGGCTACTCAGGGGTCAGTGACCCACTTGAGCAGGCAGACTGCCCCTTCTCAGATCTCAACCTCCGTGTTGGGAGATCCATTGCTCTCTTCAAAGCTGTCAGACAGAGTCGTTCGCGTTTCACAGGCTTCTGCTCCTTTAGCTGAGCCCTGTCCCCAGAGGCGCAGTCTACAGAGACAGGCAGGTTTCCTTGAGCTGCTGTGAGCTCCACCCAGTTCGAGCTTCCCAGCGGCTTTATTTACCTACTTAAGCCTCAGCGATGGCGGGCGCCCCTCCCCCAGCCTCGCTGCTGCCTTGCGGTTAGATTGCCGCAGACTGCTGTGTTAGCAAGGAGAGAGGCTCCGTGGGCGTGGGACCCTCCCGGCCAGGTGTGGGATATAATCTCCGGTGTGCCGGTGTTACAGCGCAGTATTGGGGTGGGAGTTACCCGATTTTCCAGGTGTTGTGTGTCTCAGTTCCCCTGGCTAGGAAAAGGGACTCCCTTCCCCCTCGCGCTTCCCAGGTGAGGCGATGCCTCGCCCTGCTTCAGCTCTCGCTGGTCGGGCTGCAGCAGCTGACCAGCACCGATTGTCCGGCACTCCCGAGTGAGATGACCCCAGTACCTCAGTTGAAAATGCAGATATCACCGGTCTTCTGTGTCGCTCGCGCTGGGAGATGGAGACTGAAGCTGTTCCTATTCGGCCATCTTGCTCCGCCCCTCTTACCTTTTTTTTTAATGCCTTCATTCTTCACAATCAATTACCACGAGTCTATACATTCAACCTGCAGAATGTCTCTCTTATCTGTCCCTATTTTCCACTTCCTTTCTATCCTTTCTCAGGACCTCAGAATGTTTTTTTCTGAGGTATTGTGATAGTCTTCCTCTTCCTCTATAGGTAACAGAAAGATAACAATTATCCACTATGCAGATAGCATGGCTTTAGTTGGCTATCTTGGATTTCTCCCTGCAGATTCATCTTCCAGCCTTCTCCACCCTCCTTTGTGCCTTGGACGATGGGCTTCTTTGGACTGTACCAACAGTCTCCACTCTGCTTTCACTTCTCGTTGGTTATAGCCCATGCACTCACAGAAGATCAGAAGGCTGGAGAAAAGAGAGATCAGGTTACAAGTTGACTGTGGGTTCATTTTTTTCCCAAAGGCTAGAGTCTCAGCTTTATTTGGATACCTGGAACCATTTTTTTCTCATTATCCCATTAGCTTTAGGGTGGTGATGCATCTGTACCTTTGCTAGTCTGGAGTATTAATGAGAACTTGGTTTTTCTTACCATATTATTTTATTTTAACCCTGTCAACAATTTTTAAGTGTCCCTTTATTAAATGGTCCTCAATTATTCCATTTGAATATACTGCCTTTTTACTGCCAGTATGCTGTCTGATACAGTGGCTTTCCTGGACACTGGCTTATTTAAATACTGCCAGAAAGAAAGAATTCACAGAATTCCCCAAAACCAACTTTGTTTGTTTTTGTTTATTTTGTAGAAATTACCGAACATTTATCTGACATAAATAGCGAGCCTATGGAGTGCATTCCTTCAGTTATTTAGAAGTGTGTTTTGCAGCCAGTTTATCTGGGTATTCATCAGAGAACTATACTTTATATGGATGCTGTATTAGTTACGATAGTCTAAACTCATGCTACAGTAACAGTTCTTCAGTGATTAACATAACAGAAACTTATTTTTACTTTTTTGAAGTCTGCTGGATGTCCTGGGGTGATTCCCCAGGAATGTAGATCTTTCAGGAAGTTACTTGGCAATCTAAGGATCTTGTTATTCTGCGACCCCAACCTGAGGTCTTCTCCAGTATTATCCTAATAGGATAAGAGGAAGATTGGAGAGTTATCCAGGGACTTTTCATTGCCTCAAGCCATAAATGTCACATATCACTTCCAATCACATTTCATGGATGAGTGACAGTTAGATTGCCTTGCCCAACATCAAGGGGGCTGGGGAGAGGTTTTTGTTTACCAATGAAAGAGGGCCATATGTCCAGGAAATGAGATTTGGTAAACAAATCTGCTGTATAACAAGGTTGGCTTTATACTTAGGTGGGTATTTGGTTACACATATGTACCTATATTATTTTTTACAGATTAAAATTATTGTAGCTTTGATCTTCCATTTGTTTCCTAGGGTAAAGCCAAATGTTTTAATGAGACAGAACCTTTGACTTGCCTGTAATACTTTCTTGGCATGTTCCCAGGCAGAGTTATAGTTTTCTTCTATTAAGGTGAGTGTCCTTGGACAATACATAGCATGTACCTCTGCACTTAAATGAGCATGATACAATAGCTCCATAGCTCTATTCAGCTAATCATCAGAAAGTATAGGCTTGGGCAGGGTGGGCCAAAAAAAAAAAACAAAACTATAGGCTTGAAGTCCTTATATAAGGAATGTTGTAATAAACTACCCCTTGAAAGTAGTAGTTGTATTTCATGGAAGGTTGCTGTTAAGTATTCTTTACTACATTTCACAGCATCATAAAGAGGACCCATAGATGAATTCTTCTCTTGATAACAGGAAAAGTGATACTTTCTCTGAATAGCTTAAAATAATCTCAAGGACAATGAAAATTGCGTAGACAGACTTGTTTCCCTTTCATGTTCGCTGCTATTTCCTTAGAAACTAAATTTGTTTCCTTCTAGCAAGTATAATTTGCTTCACAATGTGCATTTGGCTTCACTCCTTGTTTCATTTTATTTATCCATTTTGGATATGTTGTATTGAGATACTTCTGCAACTAAGCTAACTTTTCCCTTGCTATCTCACAGATTCCTATATCAGTTTGTTAATTGGAGCTCTTTATTTATATCTAAGTCCCTCCTGGATTTACAACTCACCTAATAAACAAAGTTAATTATTAATAATAACATGCATATAAAATCAGAGAATAACAGAAACATTAAAACAAGAAGGAACTTTAGAGAAATTAACTAGTCCAGCCTTCTCATTTTACACGTAAAAAATCTGAGTCTCAGAAAGGTTCGATGACTTATCTGGGGTCATAGATGTAATGGAGTAAGCAGAGAAATAATATTTTTTATTTTATTTGAGTGACTTTTAAAATTACACCATCCTATTCTATGCCTGTATGTGTACCAAGAGATATGCAGATACACATGCAAATACACTATTTCATACAGCAAAGCAAATACCATGGCTAATATTCGGCTGAGTTCAATAGCTAGATAACTCTTTTTTATTTTTCTTTTCTTTCTTTTTTTTTTTTTTTTTGAGACAGTCTCACTTTGTCTCCTAAGCTGGAGTACAGTGGGGCGATCACGGCTCACTGAAATCTCCACCTCCCAGGCTCAAGCAATTCTCCTGCCTCAGCCTCCCCAGTAGCTAGGATTATAGACATGCACCAGTGTGTCTGGCTAATTTTTATATTTTTATTGGAGACTGGGCTTTGCCATGTTGGCCAGGCTGGTCTTAAATTCCTGACCTCAAGCGATCTGCCCATCTTGGCCTCCCAAAGTGCTGGGATTATAAGTGTGAGCCACTGCGCCCAGCCAACTCTTACATTTAACGGAAACTGAACCAACAGAAAAACCTCCATGAAGTATTTTTATGGTTGTACTTTTCATAACTGATCCAATAAATTGGACTGATTTTTACATCAAAGAGAAATAATTATTTCATGAGTTTCAGATTATCTTAAACATTAACCATTTTTTTTGCTAACATTAGCCATTTCCCAATCATTGAGCATTAGCTGCAATATACTTACAACTTTAAATATATTCCTTATACAGATAAGCTTATAAATATTATTGAAAATTTGAGAAGTTCTGACTTACAAATAAGTACCCCTCGATTTAAAATAAACATTTTTAAAGATTTTGTCAAAATAAAGATTTTTAACAAAATTCAACCTATTCTCATATAGAAAGGTGATTCCACAGAATTGGAAGGATCTAGTTTGGGTTTATTTAAGTTATTTGCAGATGGGTGTGTGTATTAGTCTGTTCTCACACTGCTATACAGACATAACTAAGACTGGGTAATTTATAAAGAAAAGAGGTTGAATTGGTTTACAGTTTTGTGGGTTGTACAGGCTTTTGCTTCTGGGGGGACCTCATGAAACTTACAGTTATGGCAGAATGTGAAGGGGACGCAAGGACATCTTTACATTGCCAGCATAAGAGAGAGGATGAAGAGAGAGGTTCTATAAGCTTTTAAACAATCAGATCTCATGAAAGCTGTATCACCAGAAAAGCAAGGGGAAAGTCTGCCCCCATGATTCAATCACCTCCCACCAAGTCCTTCCCCCAACACTGAAGATTATGATTTGACATGAGATTTCAGTGGGGACACCAAACCAAACCAAATCATTCCACCTCAGCTCCTCCCAAATCTCATGTCCTTCTCACATTTCAAAACACAGTCATGCCTTCCCAATAGTACGGCAAAGTGTTAGTTAATTCCAGCATTAACCCAAAAGTCCGAGTCCAAAGTCTCATCTGAGACAAGGCAAGTATCTTCTGCCTATGAGCCTGTAAAATAAAAAAAAAAGTTAGTTACTTCCAAGATACAATGAGGGTACAGGCATTGGGTAAATGCTCCCATTCCAAAAGGGAGAATTTGGTCAAAACAAAGGGACTACAGGCCTCATGTAAGTTTGAAACCCAGGAGGGCAGACATTAAATCATAAAGCTCCAAAATAATCTCCTTTGACTCCATATCTCACATCCAGCACACATTGATGCAGTGAGTGGGCTCACAAGGCCTTGGGCAGCTCTGCCCCTGCGGCTCTGCAGGGCTCAGCTCCCCTGGCTGCTCTCAAGGGATGGTGTTGAGTGTCTGCAATGTTTTTGGGTGCATGGGGCAAGCTGTTGATGGATCTACCATTCTGGGGTCTGGAGGACAGTAGCCCTCTTCTCACAGCCCCAGTAGGCAGTGCCCCAGTGGGGACTCTTGTGTGAGGGCTCCTAACCCATGTTTCCCCTCTGCACTTCCCTAGTAGAGGTTCTCCATGAGGGCTCTGCCCCCTCAGCACACTTCTGCAGGGACATTCAGGTGTTTCCATACATCCTCTGAAATCTAGGTGGAGACTCCTAAGCCTCACCTTCTTCCTTCTGTTCACCTGCAAGCTCAACACCATGTGGAAGCCACCAGGGCCTGGGGGTTGCACCGTCTGAAGCAATGGCCAGAGCTATACACCTTGGCCCATTTTAGTCATGGCTGCAGCTGGAGTGGCTGGGACAGAGGGTGCCATGTCCCATGGCTGCACAGAGCAGTGGAGCCCTGGGTCTGGCCCATGAAATCACTTTTCTCTCATCTGGCCCTTGAAACCACTTTTTTCTCCTAAGTCTCCAGGCCTATGATGGGAGGGGCTGCCACAAACGTCTCTGAAATGCCTTGGAGGCACTTTCTCCTTTGTTTTGGCTATTAACATTTGGCTCCTCTTTACTTATGCAAATTTCTGCAACAGTCTTGAATTCCTCTACAGAAAATGGGTTTTTCTTTTCTACCACATAGGCTACAAATTTCCCAAACTTTTATGCTCTTCTTCCCTTTTAAATATAAGTTCCAGTTTCAGGTCGTTTCTTTGCTTATGCAAATAAGCATAGGCTTTTAGAAGCAGCCTTGAACACTTTGCTTGTTAGAAATTTCTTTCGTCAGATACCCTAAATCAGGGTACAATGGCACCAATCTCTTTGCTAAAGCATACCAACAGTGACCTTTACTACAGTTCTCAATAAGTTCCTCATCTCCATCTGAGACCACCTCAGCCTACACTTCATTGTCTATATCTGTATCAGCATTTTGGTCACAACCATTTAACAAGTCTCTAGCAAGTTTCAAACTTTCCCTTATCTTCCTCTTTTCTTCTGACCCTTCCAAACTGTTCCATCCTCTGTTACCCAGTTTCAAAGCTCCTTCCACATTTATAGTATCTTTATAGCAATGTTCCACTTCCAGTACCAATTTTCAGTATTAGTCAGGTCTCACACTGCTATGAAGACATACCTAAGACTGGTTAATTTATAAAGAAAAGATGTTTAGTCCACTCACAGTTCTGTAGGCTGTATGGGATTCTGCTTCTGGGGAGGTCTCAGGAAACTTATAATCATGGCAGAAGGTGAAAGGGAAGCAAACAAATCTTCACATGGCCAGCATGAGAGATAGAGAGTGATGCAAGAAGTGCTACACACTTTTAAACAACCAGATCTTATGAGAACTCTCTCATGAGAATAACAAAGGGGAGGTCTGCCCCCATGATTCAGTCACCTCTCATCAAGCCCCTTCTCCAACACTGAAGTTTACAGTATGACATGAGATTTGGGTGGGGTCATAAAGCCAAACCATATCAGTGTGTGTGTCTGAAAATGAACACATCTTTGTAAATGGGATGTAATATAAATTATTTTATGTGTCAACTTGACTGAATCATGGAGTGCCCAGATACTGGGTTAAACATTATTTCTGGGTATGTCTGTGAGGGTGATTCTGGATGAGATTAGCATTTGAAGCTGTAGACTGAGTAAGGCAGATAGCCCTCCCCAGTGTGGGTGAGCATCATCCAATCCATTGAGGGCCTTAATAGAACGTTAAGACAGAGGAAGGTAGAATTTACTCTCTTTTCCTGACTGCTTAAGATGGAACATCGGTCTTTTGTCTTTGGAGTAGTACTTACACCACTGGCTCTACTGGTTCTTAGGTATTCAAACCTGGGCTAGAACTTACGTAATTGGTTCTCCTGGTTCTCGGCCTTTGGTCTTGGACTGGAACTACACAACTAGCTTTCCTGGGCCTCCAGTTGGCAGGTAGAGATTGGGGATTCCTCTGCCTCCACAATTGTGTGTACCATTTCTTTAAAATCTATCTATCTGTCTGTCTGTCTATCTATCTATCTATCTATCTATCTATCTATCTATCTATCTATCTATCTAATCTATCTGTCCGTCCATCCACCCACCCATCCATCCATCCACCCATCCATCCATCCATCCATCCATCCATCCATCCATCCATCCATCCACCTACCTACCTACCTCCCTATCTACCTACCTACCTATGTATGTATCCATCCATCCTCCTATTCTGTTTCTCTGGAAAACCCTGGCTAATGAAAGGTGTGTGTGTGTGTGTGTGTGTGTGTGTGTGTGTGTGTACTTTTTGTCTTTCAAAATTAGCATTTAGAGAAGGAAACCTTGGATTCATGGTAGAAAGAAATAATTCTCAAACACTTTTGTTATTTGTAAGGGAGAAAATTTTAAAAGGCAGTAGAAGAAAACTAAGACGTTTATGTGATATTCCTGAAATAACCATTGCCTATGCTGACACTTCATGAGTATAATGTCTTATTTAATTGATAGTTTTTCCATTCTCATTGGGAGGCTTTAGAATATGTGTTTTTGGATGTTAATTCTGGAAATGTGATATGTTCTGTCTACACTTATTTTTTTGTCTCTAAGGCTTAGTTTAAAAAGAACTTCCTTGGGGTGCTATATTAAGAACTCTAAATGACACCAAAATAAAAAATAAGTATGAAAGTGGACTATTAATACTTGTGGAATTTATAATGTGTAATAAATTACTGAGTATTTATCAGAACATGCATAATGTAAGCAATTATGTATAGACATTAGTTTTATCTTTAAAGCTGCCAAGTGTTTTTCTCTTCAGTTTTAACAGCCTTAACAAGATGTCTACCTCGTTCTCATGCTGTCAAATTAAATATAGACAATGTTATTATCTCTTGGGTCTTCTTCCCAGTTTATCTCCCAGTGTGCATACACCCAATTGCAATTGGAATTCTCTTTCACTGTCATTTTCCTTGATTCCTGAAGCTATCATTTCTCTGGGTTCATTCTTCATCTGGTGACAGATGATATACCCTTTCTGAGATTCAGTTGGTTCCTACCTCGTTGATTGCTTTCTTACCTGAGTTCAGTTTTTTTCCTCACTCCAACATGGCTGTTTTCTACATGTTTCACCTTCTTTTACAATTTCAGTTAGTCACTATTAGTACCAAGGTCTGAAAATTGATTTTCCCACAATAGGAAAACACTCTCCATGATTTTAGTCAGTCTTTCAGAAGGAAGGTTTCAGTGAAAGCATGATTATTCTTTTTGTCTCAATTTTTCCAGCTTGGATAAGTTTACAGCATAGCATTTGAAACACATGCCATGTTTTATGCATCTGTTGTTCATCATATAGTTTCAAACAAGAAATGAGAAACTCATCTTTAACCTAATGTTATTTAGCTTAAGAAAAGGGCATAACAGAGACAGATAAGATTTTTCAAAACTTCTCCTTTTTATCCTTAAAAAGTCTGTAGTTTCCTCTCTAGTTCTGAGCAGGTAGATACCTTGTCAGCTTTATTGGCCTGGAACACAGTTTTTAGGTAAAAATCTCTTTTTGATTGGAGCCTACTTCATCTACAGGAAGATTGAAGAAGTCTATTTTTTCTAAATAAATACAACATGTCTCATGGTTTCTTTAACCAAGAAATAATGATTGAGCCAATCTGGACTGAGCTAAGAACAGGTCTGACTTCCTTTATGTTTTTACTTTTTATAATTAAGAGAAGTAAAACTAAATTTATAGAATTTATTGAGGTACTTGACACAAATCAAAATTAATTTTAGCTTTCATACAAGGTATAAATTAGTGAATCTTTGTTAACACCTAGACAGCAATTGTCTGTGTATACTACTTTCAAAGGAGATCTTTTTCCTCACCCAAAGAGTCTTCCTTTGTTTCAAAGCCAAAGATGTTGAATTGCACAAAGCTTGAATATTCAATAAAGGGATGTGACTTTCACAGTCAAAATAGCCTTTGCATATGAGAGAAACTTTTAAGGAAGGATTCTGATGAATTTTTGGTTCTCTTCTATCAAATATTTGGTGGTTATCTCTTGATAGGCTTGTTCAGTAGACATACCTCTTGAAGTAGCTGACCATAACCGTTAATATGTGACTCAGTATTCATGGCAGTGACTCCTAATTTATGCCTTTTTAAAATTACAAATTACTGGCCATCTGGTCTCTCAAAAACAATCATCTTCTTTGAAGGGTAAAAAAATAGGTTTGACAAGGATATTCTGAAAATATTTCTGCCAATATGTAAAAGTCAAAAAATTTTCTGCTTATCAGTTTTTATACCTATATTATTTGAATACCTTATCTGACATGAGTCTGTGTTAGTTCACTTTTCAGGCTTAACTTGTTTCTGTTTTACTTGTTTTGTGAGAGATGATGTTTCATGAAGGAATCAAAACTCTTCCATAAAGAATGTTTGTTTAATTTACTTCCATTCCTTTTCTTTGGTTATAAATTGTGCTTTAGCACAGGGGCATTTTACCTTTCCACTTTCTTACTTTTTTTCAGGGATTTTTGTTACTGCTGGTAGGCAAAAGAATGCTCCAACTGATTATAAGAATGTTAGGCTAAAGCTGGGAGTGGCACGCTCTCCAAGAAAGTTAATGGAGATGGGGCTAAGGCAGAAGCAACATGAAGTTCTGGGTTTATGCAGAGTTGGACAGTTCTGCGCCAGGAGGTATCCGAAGAAGGAGCAAAGTGATGGTGAACAAGCTTGATATTTTCAATACTATTCTGTAATCAAAGAAACCAGGGCTTCCTGGAGAAATGGTGAATCCTGGGGCTGGGGCACAGGATGTATAAGATGAGCCTGTCATTTCTTACAGAGTCGTAAATTAAGGAAGTATTCAAAAACAGAATGATGAGGATGTCAAAGGACATAAGAGCCAATCTGAAAAGGCTCACAATGGCCAAAGCTGAAAGAATTTGTTCAACACAATAAATAACAGTATTAAATTATAATCATAGTATTAAGTAAATATACACAGACCAAAAGGATATAAATTATTGAATAAATAGTTATGTTCGTGAACAAATAAATAAAGGAGTACAGATAAGTCTCTAATGAATAGTTTATGTAGATAAATTCTTTTCCAAAAGGTGGAATTAATTCTATCCTCTTGAATTAGTAACTTGCAAAATTGGTACCAGAAAAGTAGAGCATTGCTATAAAGATACCTGCAAATGTGGAAGTGACTTTGGAACTGGGTACCAGGCAGAGGCTAGAATAGTTTGGAAGGCTCAGAAGAAGACAAAAACGATGAAGCAAAGTTCAGAATTTGCTGGAGAATTGTTGAATGGTTGTGGCCAAAATGCTGAGAGTGATGTAGACAGTGAAGTCTGGGCTGAGGTGGTCTCAGATGGACATGAGGAACTTTTTGAGAACTAGAGTAAAAGTCACTCTTGCTATGCTTTAGCAAAGAGACTGGCAGCATTGTGCCCCTGTTCTTGGGATCTGTTGAGCTTTGAACTTCAGAGAGATGATTTAGTGTATCTCATGGAAGAAATTTCTAAGCAGCGAAGTGTTCAAGATGTGGCCTGGTTACTTCTAAAAGCCTATGCTCATTTGCACAAACAAAGAAATGACTTGAAACTGGAACTTACATTTAAAAGGGAAGCAGAGCATAAAAGTTTAAAATATTTGCAGCCTGACTATGAGGTAGAAAAGAGAAAACCATTTTCTGTGGAGGAATTCAAGCCTGATGCAGAAATTTTCATAAGTAAAGAGGAGCCCAATGTTAATAGTCAAGACAATGGGGAAAGTGCTTCCAAGGCATTTCAGAGACCTTTTTGGCAGCCCGTCCCATCACAGGCCTGGAAACCTAGGGAGGAAAAGTGGTTTCATGGGCCAGACCAAGAGCCCAACTGGGGCACTGCCTATTGGAACTGTGAGAAAAAGGCCACCATCCTCCAGACCCCAGAATGCTAGGTCCATCAACAGCTTGTACCATGTACCTGGAAAAGTTGCAGGCACTCAACACCAGCCCTTGAGAGCAGCCAGGGAAGCTGAGTCCTGCAGAGCTATAGGAGCAGAGCTTCCCAAGGCCTTGCACGCCCACTCACTGCATCAATGTGGCCTGAATGTGAGACATGGAGTCAAAGGAGATTATTTTGGAGCTTTATGATTTAATGTCTGCCTGCCCTGCTGGGTTTCAAACTTACATGGGACCTGTATCCCTGTTGTTTTGACCGGATTCTCCCTTTTGGAATAGGAGCATTTATCCAATGCCTGTACCCTTATTGTATCTTGGAAGAAACTAACTTGTTTTTTGATTTTATAGGCTCATAGGCAGAAGGGGCTTGTCTTGTCTTCAATGAGACTTTGGACTTGGACTTTTGAGTTAATGCTGGAATGAGTTAAGACTTTGGGGTACTGTTGAGAAGGCATGATTGTGTTTTGAAATGTGAGAAGCACATGAGATTTAGGAAGAGCTTGGGTGGAGTGATATGGTTTGGCTCTATGTCCCCCCCTCCACCAAATATCATGTTGAATTGTAATTGTCAGTGTTTAGGGAGAGACCTGGTGGGGGGTGATTGGAACATGGGAGTGGATTTCTCACTTGCTGTTTTTGTGATAGTGAGTGAGTAATCATGAGATCTCGTTTAAAAGTGTATAGCACTTCCCCTTTTCGTCTCTTTTCCTCCTGCTCCAGCTTTGTAGGATGTGCCTGCTTCTCTGCCTTCTGCCATAATTACACGTTTCCTGAGGCTTCCCCAGCCATGCTTTTTGTACAGTTTCTGGAACAATAAGCCAATTAAATCTCTTTTCTTTAAAAATTACCCAGTCTCAGGTATATGTTTATAGCAATGTCAGAATGGACTAATACAGTCACTAGCAAAGAATACTTGTGTATGAAAAGAGTCAGGGAAAAGTGATTTTCTAGAAGAGAAAGCTGACACACATCAGGTGGTTAAGGCTAACATCATCAATGATAAGACATGTACCTCTCTATATGATGGGGTGAAAATGGCACGATAGCTCTGTATTCTTTCTCCCCAAAAGCCATACCGGACAGTTCTCCTAAAAACTGGGAGGTTCATCAGGCAAAACAAGCAGACTGATAAACTGTCATAGGTCAGTGAAAGCTAAAGTGACGTACACGATTACTAAGTAAAATATGGGATCTTCAAACAGATAAAAGACAATAATGAAAAACTAATGAAATCTGAATAAAGTGGCTTTTTTTCCTTAAGCCAGGGTTTTACTCTGTTTCCCAGAATGAAGTGCAGTGGCGTTATCCTAGCTCACTGCAGCATTGAGCTCCTGGGCTCAAGAAATCCTCTGGCCTCTGTCTCTCAAGTAGTTTGCACTACAGGCACGTGCCACCAGGCCTAACTTAATAAATACATATATATATATTTTTAAAGAGATGAGGATTTGATTATGTTTTCCAAGCTGGTCTCAAACTCCTGGCCTCACATGATCCTCCTGCCTTGGCCTCTCAAAGTGTTAGGATTACAGGTGTGAGCCATGGCACCTGGCCTGAATAAAGTCTTGAATTTGGTTAGTAGTAATGTACCAAAGTTATTTCCTTAGTTGTGACAAATGCATCATGGTTATGTAGATGCTAATAGTAGGGAAGACTAGGTGAGGAGTAAACGGGAACTTTCTGTAATGCCTTTGTAATTTTTCTCTAAATTTAAAATTGTGTATATAAAAGTTTGTTTAAAAACTGAACTGTAGTAACCTTTTCCAAAATGAATAGACCATGGGACAAAAACTGTGCACATGTTCACATTGTCATTTTATTCACACCTTAGTTGTTGTGTTTGTCTATGAGATTTATTAGTCTTATATTACACGTGTCCTCAGGCCAGTTCCTAGAGAGAATGGTGAAATTCCTAAATAATGGATGTCAGAATTGTTGAAAAGGTGGTGTGTATTTCCAAGTACTTGTAACATGTGGTATGAGAAAAGTATTAAGTAGAATGAGGCTCTGTATAACTAGATGACTATTTGTAGGTTCAAATTCAAGGATAGGATCTGTTGGAGACAAACAAAGTGGAGGGGAAGCAGAGGGAAGATGAGAATAGTGCCCCCACAGGAATAATTTTGCCATTATGGTAAGTTTGCAATCAAATAGGAGACAGAGGTGGCTGAAGTTGGGGCCAGTTGGTGAAGGGAGGAAATTTGGAGAAAAGGAACAAAAATTTAAAAGGTGCATATGCAGGTGGGGTATAGGGGAAAGCTGATGACACTTCCATTTCTTTCCAGACTGAATGGAGGAGAAAGGGGAAGAGTGAATGATATCAGTCCCTAGGGAAAAAAAAAAAAAAAATGGTTGTTTAATTAAGCTACAATGGGAAGCCAACCAAACAAAATTTCTTCTTCTGCTATATCAGACATTTAAGCAAGTGATTCCATATTTACCAAATTTGAACTGATTGACATCTTTGGAATGATCTCAAGGTGTATGTTGTCATCTAGTTACTAGGTCTCGAGGAGATTGAGACATATTTAGATCTGTGGTGAGTTAACAGGGAGAGACAAAATTATTGGAACATTATGTTGAAAATCTCTGAAATAGATCTTTCTGCTTTATTTAGCAGTGGGAGCAGTGACATTAGGAAAACTTGTGATTGAGATGATATTGGAAAAAATATACTGCCAGAGCATTTGGATTAGGGAGTAAAAGCATAAGCGAGAATAGAGGGTACTAAATTTCTTCTCTGGTGCTAAATTTCTTCTCTGGGAGTTGGAATTAAGAATATAATCAACAGTTTACATGTAGCATGATTGACAAGAACAAACATACTTAATAGCCAGCTTTCACATTTGGGAAACAGCCAAATTTCAGGATAACACTTTGTATTACTTTTGCCAGAAAGAATACACTTAAGTGCAAAAATTGTCCAACAGCACCAAACAAGCAAACACACAAACAAACAAACAGGCAACCATAGTGGGAAGCAAAGTAATGTGTGATGCAACAATGTTTTATCCAAATGTTATCAAAGACGAGAGCAGTGTACCTCAACTTTTGATGCTTCATTGACTCGTACCAGAACCATGATTAAACTCAGAGTAGAGCTAACTCCAATTTCACACACTCAGTGTGATATTTCTCGACAATTGTGTAGTGGCTGAGAATACGAATTGGTAAGTTCAGTAACTTACTCTGAATTGTCTATGATGTTATAAGGAATTCTTTTCAAAACAGTTTATGTTTTTTGTGTTACACTATTTCTACAAAGAGTTATGTTTTTTCTGTTGTGAAAAAGATAATTGAATAGCAAAGAACATTGTATCTTCTTTTCTCATTCATAGAGATCTTGGTTATTCAGGCCAAATTCCCAGTCAAGGTACTGCAGTTGGAGATAGCATGTCTGAATTGATGACAATTTTCACCAGTCATGAGTAGGTGAGATCATAATCCTAAATCATAATCATAATTGACAATCATGAGCATGTTGGAAATAATTCACAGAGTATTGGTCTTGCAAATTGTATAATCAGAGCAAACACAGGAACTTTGTTTAAGTACTAGTGGAGTGCATTGTGTATTCAGAATATGAGTGGAAGAAGGAAGTATTACAATGAGAGACTAATTGGTGGTGATAGTAGAAAGAGTTTCAAGTGGAACTGGAAGAGAAGACGAGAGAAAAAGATGCAAAGAGAGGCTAAAAAAAGAGAGCTGCAGGAACTTAAGTTGAAATCTTTCCTTGTCAAAGCAGAATCATGGATGGGAGGAATGAGCTGATGTGTCATTGGTGGCAGGTGTATGAAGATGGAGCTAGGTGAGAAAAGGCCCAGATAAAGAAAGCCTGGCCACAATCTTCAAAGAACATTCTGAGTCATTACATGGATGTTTCTTTTTTTTTTTTTTTATATTCAAAAAGAGAATTCTAATGCAACTAGTTGGGTTTTTGCTTTTTGGTTTGTTTCTTTGCTTTAAAAACTTTCTTTTATTTTTTATTTCAATAAGTTTTTAGGGAGCAGGTGGTGTTTGGTTAGAGGAATAAGTTCTTTAGTGATGATTTCTAATATTTTGGTGCACCCATCACCTGAGCAGTGTACACTGTGCCCAATGTGTAGCCTTTTATGTTTCTTCTTAAAATTGCAACCATTTTTATTTTAATGGGCCCTTAGGGCCACTCTTGAAGAAATTCCGTCAGATGTACAATTGATAACAAATTACAAAAGCATTTTGAAGATTTCATCTTGTCCTTACCTGATTGGCACTGTCTGAATTTCACAGTGCCCATCTTTCCTTCCCACTTGTCTTAGATCCCAAATTGCAAGGTTATTTAGTGAATACGAAGCAATAAGGAAAAGAAATCGCAGCAGCTTGAGATTTATGCAGAGACTGTGTCATCCAGACTTTTGTTCCCTCTTCCGACTTCGCAAAAGTGATGGATTACCAGACAAAGATCCATAGGATTTATAAATCAGCTCAAACATAATAGTGATGTTTGGAACTGGTACCAAGTTTACTGGAGCTACTTCTTTCAATTTTAGAGCTTTATATAACCCTTTCTTGCATGCACTGTGATTGCCTTTATAGATGGATTAATAAATTACTCCTCGTATACAGAATACATGGGAGGCTGACTGTTTGCACAGCATGGGACCAAGACCTGAGTGTTCAAATATCAGAAGACAGCTGGAACACAATCTGTGCAAAGGCAATCAGAGCCACCAGGTCTATTCAATACTAACTTAGAACATCTAGTGAGAACTGGGAAAATCTCATTGAGTTACACATTTATAAATTTAGTAACCTGACATCCTCCCCTCTTTTTCCTTCTCTTTCATATATTTTGATCTATAAGACTAGCTCACTAGAGCAATTTGTCTTTGATATACTGAGCTCCATTTCCAAAATATGATATATGATAAGACAAATTTTTCTTTGCAAGAATCATGTATATATGTCTCTTTTATAAGGAGGAAGAAATCTTGGTTTTGATATGGGATTCTCTGCTGCCAACAATGGATAGCAGAGACTGAAAACAACAGTATTTAAATTAAGCTAACTTTTGTGTCTCTCTTTGTTTAAAATAATCTCTCCAAAATTATAGATGAGACAGTTGCATAGGTTTACATTGCTAGCTTTTATATTTTTAGTGGTTTCTGTTAGTGTATTAATCACTCAATGTGTGGAGGATAAATGATGTTGGAAACAATATTAATGCTTTCAGGTCTTCAGAAGACTATATACACCAAGAAAAAAGCTTCACAGTGCTGCTTTTTATCCATGGGGAAGGCCCCAGAGTTTTAGATTACCACAGACCTGCCTTAGCGTTATTCTGGTGAGGGATGGTCAGTGGTTCATTCCCATGGTTCAGTGGCTCTTTGGCTTGGGCTTAACTGGCTACAGATAGAGCTTCTGGAGGGATCCAGGTTGTTGAGACATTGAATATAAATTTTTAATGAAGTTGTGGAAATTCTTATTAAATGGTAAATCACCAGATTAAGAAGTCAGGGGTAGATGGGAGTAGTTGTTTTTGCCAGAGAAAAAGCAAATCTAAAATCCATAAAAGTTACTCTTTACCTCTAAACTTCCCATATAATTATCATTACAGACCATCATCATTGAAAATTCTCTTTGAAATTAGTTATCTAAAAGTCATGAGCCAATAAGATACATGCACATGTTTCTGAGGAATACTGTCTTTTGAAGGGAGTTTTGTACTATAAATGCGTACTAACAGAGTTTAAAATAATACTATCAATGATAGACTGAATTAAGAAAATTTGGTACATATACACCATGGAATACTGTGCAGCCATAAAAAAGAAATAGATCACTGTACTTATGTATGTTTTTGTTTAACTTATGGACAAAGACTTATGGATAAGTACAAAAAATAAATCCTCTTTTGCAACCCAGAACTCATTGTTCAATATGAGTTTTGATACATATAAGAAGGGATATTATTATACCTGAGACAGTTAATTGATGGGAGTATTGATAACCATAAAGATTGGTTCCAGGCCGGGTGCAATGGCTCAAGCCTGCAATCCCCACACCAAGGTGGGAGTATTGCTTGAAACCAGGAGTTCAAGACCAGCCTGTGCAAGAAAGCTTTTATCTTGAGAACATGATGTCTGGAATTAAAGGTATTCCACACATCTGTACTATTCTTGAGTGATCGCTTAGGAATGAATGTGATTTGAACTCATTCATGTTAAGAGAAGGTATCAAATTGAGAACCAGGCAGATCCCCACCACCTACAGTAAAAAGGACCCTGAAGTAAATTGGTTGAAGAAAGTAGGTCCCAAAGATTCTTGGTGAATTTTGAAGACTTCATCAGTATACCCATATTAAAAGGAGATGACAGAAGCCAAAGTAATTACGGGCTGACAGGACAACTGGATCAGTTTCATTAAAAAGGGCTAACATGAAGATAAATCTTTTGACTCCAGCTCTTTAGAGTATCTAAAGTGACCTTGATGGACAGTGGAAGAAATCACAACATGGAATTCCTTGAATAAAAATTTATTGACTTAAAAAAAAAAAAAGAAATAGATCATGTCCTTTGCAGGGACATGGATGGAGCCAGAGGCCATTATCCTAAGCAAAGTGATTCAGGCACAGAAAAACAAATACTGTATGTTCTCACTTATAAGTGGGAGCCAAATGATGAGAACACGTGAACACATAGACAGAGACAACATAAACTGGCCCTACCAGAGGGCAGAGGGTCAGAGAACGGAGAGGATCAGGAAAAATAAATAATGTGTACTAGGCTTAATACTTGGGTGATGAAATAATCGGCACAACAAACCCACATGACGCATGTTTACCTATGTAGCAAACCTGCATATGTACCCCTGAACTTAAAATAAAAGGTAAAAAAAAAAAAAAAAAGACTTAGAGCTTTTAAAAACTTTTTTCGCTTTTCACTCACCAGTCTGATTTCTTTGGCTTCATCAAGATAAGGTGTTTCAGAGTCAAATGACCAAAGATAAGCAAATAGAAAGTTTCCAAACACAGGATTACAAAGATTTTTTATGTGACTCTTCAAATAAAATTGTGAGTGGGAAAATACCCTAAAGTTAAAGCTGATTAGCTGTTTGGGTCCCCTGGAGCTGATGCTTTTAGTTTGCCAACCTTTCATGAATACCTTCAGATTGATTCATTCAGCCATTTTCTCTGATTACATGTATTGTTACCTTGCAGTGTGTAAAACTATGAAAAAAGTTAAGGCATCTGTTTTGTTTGTGTGAATATATAAAAATACGTATATACTCACACCTCTTATCATTTCTGTGCTATAATAATAAATTTCCTTTGGTAATTTAACTCAGAACTTTTGCAAGTTTTTATATAATGTAGTTAATGTGACATTTCAACTATATTAAAGTATGAATATTAAGGACTATATGCTGTCTAAGTCCACATGGGCAAAACCTCAGTGTATACTGAAACAAGTTGTGCATGTCAATCAAGGGTGAAATGAAAAACTATCAATGCTGTATTAGGGAAAGCATTTGGAATTTTGTTTTCTTTTTTTTATCTTTTCTTTGATGATGGTTTGTACAAGCAGCCATTGAGTTTCTGTTGAACCTCATTGTTCTACAGCAGCCCTATGATCATTTAACTCTTCTGAGATCCAATTATCTCACCTTGATGCATGTTATGTGTTTGGCAGAAATAATGCCACATATTATCTTTCATGTTTGCCCCATGACTGAATTGTGGAAACAGCTCACATTTCTTAGGCTCGACCTGTTGAGCTTATATAAGTTCAATACAATTTATTTAATGCTTGAGTACAATACCTCTACATTTCATAGCCATTTATAGTTAAGTGTGACTTTTATCGCCTATCAGGATGCAATAAATATTTGCTTCTACTGACTTCTGCTGGGAAGTAATATCTAGGCATTTCATAAAATCAGCACGCTAATTTTGTCTGGAGGGCCATGCTTGTTAAAGCTTTTAATGCACTGTATACTGTAGTTCACTTTTCATCATTTATACCTATCCAGGGCTGGAAGGGACTTAAAAGGTCATATAGTCCTCATAGCAGCCACATCAGCCTTGTCCCTGACTTTAAGTAGCACCAGAAAGCCTTTCAAATTAGGAGGAATTGATCTGTTTTCTTAAAGATCTAAAGGAGATTCCTGACACCCATCAGTCACTAATTTATGTAACTAGCAATTCTTACTTTTGGGGAATTCTTCTTTATGTTAAACAAGCTTGTTAAGTTGCTGTTAAGAGCAGCCTTTTTTAATCCACCCTCAGTAGGTGTGGAAAATTGTTACTTTTCTGTGATAAACAAGATAAAAGAGAGCAAAAACCCTGAAAACAATTATGAAACCACCATTCTTAGCCTACTCTTCTCTAGACTGAAGAGTTTCAAATTTTCCCTAGACCTTATTTGAATATATTTTAGTCACATATGTCACTCTTTTCCAGATACTATTCAAGCTTTTTATGCCATTAAAAAATTGTGTATTCCAACACTGGTATCCTAAGATTAATATGTGGGTGCAAAGGAATCACATCTCAAAATCTCAATTCCCCAAAGCACTTTTGCTCTTTAATGAACCTCAAACTTCTGAACTCAAATTATATAGAGAAAAAGGCAGTTTCTGCCACTAGTACTTGCTTTGGTCCTCCTCAATTTCTAGTGTGGATATGGGTCACTTTTTCCATTTTCATTTTTAATACTCCTTTAGAAAAGAATTTCTTCTACATATTTTCTTAATTTGTCTCATTTGGCACAATAGTGAAATCACTCTTCATTGTCTGCTAAGTCAGTCAATGAACAATAATTTATTAAACTCCAAACTATGTGTATGGCACTGTGCTCACTGCATCCCTATGATGGCTTAAATAGTATGGCCACCTCGTTGCTTGAGCTTGAATCCAGTCTTGGAAAATTTTGATGTAAGCCTGCTACTGGGATCCCCTGGCATTCTACAGATGTGAGAGTATGGACTCTGTTTCTCTGAATCTATATATGGAAGTAAAGGGTCATTCATTCACTGATTTATTCACCATTTATTCAAAAAATATTTTTTAAGCATGTGCTACGTTCTAGGCTCTATGTTCTGTGCTGGTATTCAATGGCAAACAAAAACACACACTAGACCTTCTCTCATGGAGCTTTCAGTCTAGTAGGAGAAGAAGACATTAGAGAATCGTACAAGTGCATGTATGATCACAAGAATAAAAATGCTGTAAAGGAGAGGTGTAAGTGTCATGAGAGCATGGGAACTGACCTGTCAGGGAGAGAGGGGAAAACTTTCCTGAGAAAAGAACACCTGAGTTGAGATGTAAAGGAAGAGCAATGGATTCTTACTAACCCGCATAATGTCACTATACTTGCCTCCAAAAGCGATTAGATTTGTTGGGAGAAAGATGGGGGTCAGGTAGGGAAGGGTAGAGACAAGATGGTAGTTGTATGGAATAATGCAGGATCCCCCCAGGAACTGAAGGATCAGAATGCAAGCAGCAGATATTTAGGCAAATTGCTGCTTAGCTTAAAAAGAAAAAAAAACTGAGAAAAAAGTAAAAGTCACTTGCCTCAGGTTTTCAGGCTGGAGGGAAAAAGGAAGAAATTAAACCCTGATACACAGGTGTGAAGACCATGACTCAAGTAGTATTGCCTGGCACAGGATTTTGTGATCACTGCTTTTTCTTTCTTAATTGATAGTGTTGATAGGTGATGAAGCACTTTGGGGAATGTAGTTTTTTAATTTAACTTTTATTTTAAGTTCAGGGGTACATGTGCACATCTGCTATATAGTTGAACTTGTGTCATGGGGATTTGCTGTACAGATTATTTCATCACCCAGGTATTATGCCTAGTACCGATTATTTTTCCTGATCCTCTCCCTCCTCCTACCGCCCCTCCACCCTATGGTAGGCCCCAGTGTCTCTTCTTTCCCTCTATGTGTTCATGTGTTCTCATCATTTAGCTCTCACTTGTAAATGAGAAAATATGATATTTGGTTTTCTGTTCCTGCATTAGTTAATGGCCTTCAGCTCCATCTATGTTTCTATAAGAGACATGATTGCATTGTTTTCCATGGTTGTGTAGTATTCCATGGTGTATACATACATTTTCCTTATTCAGTCTACCATTGATGGGCATTTAGGTTGATTTCATGTCTTTGCTATTGTGAATAGGGCTGCAATGAACATACGTGTGCATGTGTGTCTGTGATAGAATGACTTTTTAAAATAATAAAGTGATCCCATGGTTACTACTACATAGAATCCAATAGGATGGTAGATTTACATGTGGGAGTTTAAAGCAAAATAATTCAGAATGAGTAAAATAATTGTAGAGTGTTCTCTATAATGTTACAACAGAGGGTTGAAGACAGTGATTAAACAGAACTGACTCAACACATTAAATACCTCATAGGGTTATTTTAAGGCATAAACATGTTGATATATATAAAACCCATAGAAAATGCACAGCCAACAATAGACACACTATGAGTAGTATTGTTATGTGCCAGACATGATTCTAAGTCCTTTTGTATGTATATTCTCATTAAATTCTTAAACAATTGCACTCGGTTAGTATAATCCTCAATTTATAGATTAGGAAGCTGAGTCACAAAGAGGTTAAGTGACTTGTCTAAGATACACAACTGGCAAAGCTTGGTTTTGAACCTAAATAATTTGAATCAAGAACCCATACTCTTGTATAGTAGATTGTATTTTATCCCTTCTAAGTTTCATTTACATGTTTGTGTTCTATATAGTCTTGATTAGGATATATATGTAAAATTTATTTTTTCTATTTTTAGTAAGCATTGTTTTGTGAATAATTTTTATGATGCTACATTGTGCCCTTAATTGGTATTTTTAATTTATAAAAATAGTCCATTATGTTGATGTGCCCTAATTCATCTCCCTATTACATTATTATGAAGCTGTTAGGTTGTTTATAGAATTTTGCTTTTATAAATATCACTATTATGGATAACTTTGTGATACAGCTTTTTCTTCCTTTGAAGATCAGTTCTGAGGAACTAAATTGCTGGGTTATATGGTATAAACACTTTGAAATATATAAGAAACTGAAACATACAAAACACATACACAAAATTAACAATCACCTATAAATAATCCTTTATTGTTTTTTATTGTATATGAATTGAAAACATTCTCTTTTCCTCACTTCTAGAACCATATCACATTGGAGACCACTGTCAGCAGTTCAGCATGCATCCTTTTCAGGACACATGCACATTTTCACATCCCAAAAGATATTTCCTCCCAGGTGACATCAATTATTACAGAGTGCCTGTGAGTACATTCGTGACTCTGTCTCAGAGGTGCTTAACACTGGTGGTACATCAAAATGACATATGGCATTTTAAAACATACATATACCTGGAGAGACTTTGCTAAATTTACTGAATAAAAATCTTTGGATAATAGGACTGAAGTATGTTTCTTAAATCCCATAAGTGATTCTGAGAGTATCCAATTGGTTGAGAACCAATTATTTAATGAATAATATTATCCAGCTCACATTTCTCTATCTTGTCCACAAATATATCATTAGTTCAATAGATATTAATTGAGCCAAATTATGTATGAAAATCCTAGATACTGGGCCAATAAGAATGATGCAAATGTACCCTACTCTTTAGAAGCTCATATTCTGTCAAAGAAAACCAAAATTTAATTGGATAAATTAAAATATAACTTGGTAAGAAATAAAAACAAAGTGTTTTGGGAATACAGAAACTGGAATAATCACATATGACAAAAATAAGTAAGACATAATTGAGGAACTAGCATTTATGCTGGGTCTTGAAGATGTGAGTAGGAGTTTGTATAAAGGATGTCTCAGGCAAGGAGAACAGCATCCGAAAGGTGCGGTGTTACAAACAAGGCTAGGCATATTTAGCAAATATTGATAATTAAATATGACAGAAATGTAAAGTGAATACATTCTGAAAGGTGGACTGAGTGACAAATTGAAGGTGATAATTATGTAAATAAAAGTTGATGGCAGCTTGTGAAATATTATCCATCGTGTTTCCAAGTAGGACAACCAGGTGGGTATGTCCAGAGGACACTTGTATATAAAGATGTAGAACTCATGGAAGAAATTTGAGCTGTGAACATCCACATGTAGATGATAGTTGAAGGTATGGTAGTGGATGAAATCATCCAGAGAGACTGTGTAGTGAACTAAAGGCAGAATTTAAGGTAACACTAGCCTTTAAGGTGCCAAAAAAGTGGTAAAATAAAAACAGAAGGAATGGTCAAAAGAGGAATCAGGAGAATCCAGAGAGGATAATTTTGCCATGAAAGTCAAGTAAGAAGAGCATTTTAAGAAAGTTTTTTTTTTTTTTTTTTAATGTTTTTGCATTCAGAACAGGGATGAATTGAACATCATTGTAAGCATAGGAAAATAGCCAGTGAGATGGCAGATATTGAAGATTTTCACAAATGTCTTCTGGAAATTCAGGTAAACTGTGTCTAAAGTGCATCTATGAGCTTCCAGCCTAATAACTCTATTTAAAAGGGAAATGAGGTGTAAAAATATGAAATAACAAAAAGACATAAATAGAGTGTTTTTTTTTTTTTTTTTTCTGATCTTTGAATGGGAAAGGACTTTTAAAGTATAAAGGCAATGGAAAAAAATCAACGAGAAGACCAATAGATTTGACCATAGATTTTTAAAACTTCCATATGCCAAAAATATAAATATGAAAACAACATAAAAAGAAAAATTTGGGAAACATTTATGAAAAATATGACTGGAAAAGTGCTATTTTCCTGTATATTATATGAGCTTGTGCAAATCATTAAGAAAACATTAACGCCCAATGAAAACTGTCAACAAGCATGATCACACACATCAAAGAAGAGGGATTAAATGTAATAAATATAAAAAAGATGTACAATCTCACTGCAGTTCAGACAATTGCAAATTTTGAAATTAACATATTATTTGTTTTAACCAATCTATCTGAGAAATAAATGCTGTGTATTGGCAAGTGTTCAGTGAGATGGACATCCACTTATAGTGATGGGACTAGAAATTGGTAATACCTTTGTAGGAAGCAATTTGGAAATATATAGTAAGGGTATTAAAATGCTCATATCCCTTGACTTTGTAATCACATTTCTAAGAAATACATCCCAAGGAAAAATTCAAAACACAAAAATAGCTTTGTTGCCAGTGTATTTAATATAACATTGCTTATAATAGTGAAAAAATATACAATAATTTAAAAAATCATAATTGGGAGAATAAATAGCGACACACATGCATAATAGACTATCAGTCAAATATTAAATTTCAAATATTTAAATATTAAAGTTGAATATGAATAAATTTTAATAAGTGGGGAAATAGCCTATAATTCAGCATTCTATGCTCAGAGCACAACACAGTGTTTGGCACGTAGTAGAAATCAGGTACATATTTATTGGATGAATACTGAGAGAAATAATGTTAAATAAAAAGAAAGACATTAAGCTACGAATTTATAACATATCAACTATGTAAAAATAATAGGTAATTAAAAAGATCCTAAATATACCAGTTGGAGTAAGGGGCAAATTATAGGTAATTTATGTAGACTTGGCATGACATGGTCTTGGTGAATCCATGTTGGCTCTGAATAAATCACAGCTTCCTTTTCTAAGTGCCCACAAACTGTTTATTTAATATTCTATTTTAGAATATTGCCAGGAATAAACATCAAGCTCATTGTTTTTAATATTTGAATTATGTATTCTTGTATATACCGAAAATTAGAATAGTTGCCTGTCTCGAGACTTCTAGAATGTATCTATCCAGATTTTCATAATTTCTCGAAGTTAACAGTAGTATTTGGTGATTATATGGAAGTTACGTAGTCACTCAGAATCCTTTGGTGTAACTCCCTTGGGCCAGGAGCTTTAAATCCCTTTAGAGCTACAGGTGTTTTTACTTATTAAGGACTTCAAACATTTTATCTTAAGGAGATTTATTCTACCAGTTTCTGTTGGAAAATCATTATCTTTGATGGATAAAACAGGAGTGGAGAAGTTCTTTCTCATCTAATCCAGGCAGGGGTCTATCTCAATTCTTCATCTTGTTCCAAAGGGGGAAAAACACAAAAAGAACCCAAAATCCATTTTCTTATTCAAAATTGACTCTCATCTTTTACCTTTCTGACTGTTCTTATGAGTCCAGATAACATTTCATTTTTCTTTTTTCCTATTGAAAAAGTGTAAAGAAAATTTTAATGAGACGTTAATTCTGCCATTTGTAAGGAAATTGCTTTCACTCCTAATCTGAGCTTCAGTTTCCTTGGCTGTAAATGTGGATCATAAAAATTTCCTTACCTGTTTTTCAGGTATATTATAATGATCAAATCAGATAATTGATAAGTAAATGCTTTGTAAATGTTATATCAGCACACATGCCGTATTCTTTTCATGAAATGATTTGCTGGCCTGCTTCCTCTTGTCAGTCTCATTGATTCCTAATTATCATACAAGTAAGTGCCATCTCTCTGAAACTTCCTCAAACATTTGCATGCATTTAATCCTCTAACTTCCTTAAAGGAGCAGTTATATTTTTGCTTTCCTCTGTGCTCCTGTTACTTGACACATATTTTGAATGCTTAAAAAAACCCTCATAACTGACAACATTAATTCATTGTGTTATAATTGTTTATGTCCATGCCTGTCATTCGTCTCTAAACTCCAAACCTCAGGCTGAGCTTTGGCTCCTTGAGACAAATTTGATTCATTTTTGTAACTCCAGTCTAGTGCTCCATACATACCAATGTTTGCTGAATGGATGAATAAATCAATTAATGAATGAATGACAATACCAACTGTAAAATACTATGCACTTGGCTCCATAGCTCAAGGGTTAGAGCACTGGTCTTGTAAAATGCTATGCACCCATAAGGAATTGTTCTCGGTTGTTTCATCTTCCTTTCTCTTTTTTATGTTATTTAAAACCTAATAAGCTACACAATATTATTCAGGCAATTAATACTTTTCCTTCCTTCCTTCCTTCCTTCCTTCCTTCCTTCCTTCCTTCCTTCCTTCCTTCCTTCCTTCCTTCCTCTTTCTCTCTTTCTTTCTTTTTCTTTCTTTCTCGCTTTCTTCTCTCTTCCTTTTTCTCTCTTTCTCTTTCTCTTTCTCTTCCTCTCTCTCTCTCTTCCTTCCTTCCTTCCTTCCTTCCTTCCTTCCTTCCTTCCTTCCTTCCTTCCTTCCTTCCTTCCTTCCTTCCCTTCTCTTCCCTTCCGTTCCTGTTCCCCTCCCCTCCCCTTCCACTCCTTTTTGACAGAGGCTTCCTCTTTTGCCCAGGCTGCAATACAGTGATACAATCATAGCTCACTGCAGCCTCCAACTCCTGGCCTCAAAGTATCATCCCACCTCAGCGTCCTAAGTAGCTAGTACTGCAGTTGCGCTCTACTATGACTAGCAGATAGATAGATAGATAGATAGATAGATCTCTCAGTCTCTCTCTGTCTCTCTCTCTCTCTATATATATATACATATATATGTGTGTGTATGTATGTGTGTGTATATATACACACACACATTTTGTAGATATGGAGTCTTACTATATTGCTCAGACTGGTCTCAAACTCCTGGGCTGAAGTCATTCTCCCCACTCAGTCTCCCGAAGTGTTGGGATTATAGGCATGAACCACCGTCCTTGACCTTGTTATTTATTGATTGTACTGTTGATTTCACTTCTCACAAACTTTGAGCCAAAGACCCTCTTCGAATTTCCTGTCACAGAATTATACACAGTTATTGAAATCTGCCCACCCATTACTTCTTTGGCTGTCACAAAACCCTGAAATGATAGGATCACTTACTTCCCATTTCCAAGATTCATTTCCATTTCACTGATCCTTTCTAGTGGAATTGTATTTGGACTAACAAATCTTCTCTTTGCTTCTTTCACCTTCTGAGTAAAAAGCTTGACAAAAGGTCAAAGAAAACCTTGGCGTTACACCCTTACTCCAGCTTGGCTATTCAGATATAATAAATGGCGTTATTCTGAACTCATACTTGGGTACGGACTCTTTACTCCATCTTGAACATGTGCTTCTGATGACTTTCATTCAGTGCACTCTAGTGCCTATTTTATATTCTGTGTTCTCTGCATGAGCTCAACTGTCCTTGTCCTGGCTTCTCACTCCTACACTTGGTACTTATGTTTTTGACTCTAAATGTTAAGGTTAAAACCAGGAAGGGTAAATTCTTTTAATTTATAAAAGCTGTATTAAGACATAATTCACATACCATAAAATTCACTCATTTAAATTGCACAGTTAAGTGGTTTTTAAATCATATTCACAGAGTTGTTGTGCAACCATTGTCACTGCCTAATTTTAAAATATTTTCATTAGCCCCCTGAAAAACCTCTTACCCGTTAGCAATTACTCCTTATTCCCCCTTTTTGCCAAACTGACAACCACCAGTCTCCTTTCTATCTCTATCGATTTGTTGTCTGGACATTTCAAATAAATGGAATCACAAAGTATGTGATTTCCTTCTTAATTTCTTCACTGACCCACCAGTAATTCAGGAGAATATGATTTAATTTCCACGTGTTTCTGTAGTTTTCAAAATTCCTCTTACTGATTTCTAGTCATATTGCATTGTGGCCAGAGAAGATGCTTGATATTATTTTCATGATAAGATTGTTTTAAGACTTGTTTTGTGACATAACATATGGTGTATCCTTGAGAACTATCCATGTGCTGAGGAGAAGAATGTGTATTTTGCAGCTTTTTGATAAAATGTTCTGTACATATATATTAAATTCGTTTGTTTTATAGTGCAGAATAAATTTAATGTTTCTTGGTTGTCTTTCTGTCTGGGAGATCTGTCCAATGCTGAAAGTGGGGGTGTTGAAGTCTCTAGCTATTAATGTATGGGACCTATCTCTCTCTTTGTCTCTAATAATATTTGCTTCATATATCTGGATACTCCAATGTTGGGTGCATTTATATTTACCATCATTTTATCCTGTTGCTGGATTCATTTCTTTATCATTATATAATGACTTTGTCTCTTCTTACAGTTGCTGTCTTGAAATCTGTTTTGTCTCGTATAAGCATAGCTACTCCTACATTTTTTGGTTTCCATTGTTACGGAATATCTTTTTCCATCCCTTTATTTTCAGACTATGTGTATCTTTATAGATGAAGAGTGCTTCTTGTAGGTAACATATCATGGGGTCTTGTTTGAAAATCCTTTCAGCCACTGTATGTCTTTTGATTGGAGAGTTTAGTCCCTTGCGTTATTATTGATAAGTAGGGACTTACTCCTGCCATTTTATTATTTGTTTTCTGATTGTTTTGTGGTCTCTCCCTTCTTTCTTTCTTTCCTGTCTTCCTTTTAGTGGTGGTGATTTTCTCAGGTGGTGTGATTTAATTACTTACTTTTTCTTTTTTGCATATCAATTGTATATTTTCCAATTTGAGGTTACCACGAGGCTTGCAAATACTATTTTGCAACTTATTATTTTAAACTGGTGTCAACTTAACACTGATAGCACAAAAAAACTAATAAAAACTCTGTAGTTTAACTTCATCCCCACCACTTTTTACCTTTTTTGTTTCTTTTTGTTTTAATTATATTGTCTATGTATTGAAATGTTGTAGTTACTATTTTTCATTGGTTCATCATTTAGTCTTTCTACTTAAGAGTAATTTACACAACACAATTACAGTATTACTGTGTTTCTCTGAGAATATATTATTACCAGTGAGTTTTGTACATTCAGATGATTTCTTCCTGCCCATCAACAACCTCTTCTTTCAAATTGAAGAACTACCTTTAGCATTTCTTGTAGGACAGGTCTAGTGTTGATGAAATCTCTCAGTTTTTGTTTGTCTGGGAATGCCTCTATTTCTCATTCATGTTTGAAGGATATTTTCACTGGACATACTGTTTTAGGATAAAATGTTTTTTCCTGTAGCACTTTAAATAAGTCATTCCGTTCTCTCCTGACCTATAAGGATTCCACTGAGAAGTCTGCTTCCAGACATATAGGAGCTCCATTGCATGTTATGCTTTTCTTTTCTCTTGCTGCTCTTAGGATCCTTTCTTCATCCTTAAGCTCTGGGAGTTTGATTATTAGATGCCTTCAGGTAGTCTTCTTTGGGTTAAATCTGCTTGGTGTTCTATAACCTTGTACTTGAGTGTTGATATCTTTCTCCAGGTGTGGAGATTTCTCTGATATTATGCCTTTGAATACACTTTCTACCCATATCTCCTTCTCTACCTCCTCTTTAAGGCCAATGTCACTTAAATTTGTTCTTTTGAGGCTGTTTTTTAGATCTTGTAGGCATGCTTGGTTGTTTTATATTCTTTTTTCTTTTATCTCCTCTGACTGTGTATTTTCAAGTAGCCTGTCTTCAAACTCACTATTTTTTCCTTGCTCAATTCTGGTACAAAGAGACTCTAATGAATTCCTCAGTGTGTCAATTACATGTTTCAATTCTGTAACTTTTTCTTGATTTTAAATTATTTCAATCTCTTTGTTAAATTTATGTGCTAGAATTCTGAATTTCCTCTCTGTGTTGTCTTGAATTTTGTTGAGTTTTCTCAATATAACTATTATGAATTATCTGTCTGAAAAGTCACATGTCTCTGTTTTTCCAGGATTGTTCCCTGATGCCTTATGTAGTTTCTTGTGGTGGGGTCACATTTTCCTGAATGATCTTGATGCTGGTAGATGTTTGTCAGTGTCTGGGCATTAAAAAGTTGGATATTTATTATATTCTTCACACTCTGGGCTTGTTTTTGTCTGTACTTCTTGAGAAGGCATTCCAGGTATTAGAAGGGTCTTTGGCCCCAAGCCCAATATTTCTGTGCTTTGTGTAGACACATATACTGCCTTGGTGGTCTTGGATAAGACCACTCAAAATTCTCTGGATTATCAGGTAGAAACCATTGTTGTTTTTGCTTCCTTCTCCCAAATGACCTCTCTTTCTGTGCTGAGTGACCTGTAACTAGAAGTGTGGTGATGCTAGCACTCCTATGGGCACCACCAGTATACCCACGCTGGATCAGACCTGAAGCCTGCACAGCACTGGGTCTTGCCCAATGCCCTTTCTAACCACTACCTAGCTACAACTACCTGGCTACCACTTACATTCACTGAAGGCCCTAGGGCTGTAAAATCAGCAGGTGGCAAAGTTAGCCATGTTTGTGTACTTCCCTTCAGGGTGACAAGTTCTCCCAGGCCCCTGGTGGGTCTGGGATGCTTTCTGGAAGCAAGGGATTGTAGTAAAAACCTTTAGAAATTTGCCTGATGTTCTATTCTACTGCAGCTAAGCTGTCACTCAAACCACAGTGTAAAGTCCTTCTCGCCCCTCCTCTTTCCACAGGCAGGAGAGGGTCTCCCTGTGGCCACTACCACCACTGGCAAATGGAGTGTTTTGCCAGGTGATCACCAATATTCATTTAAAGTCCAGAAGCTCTTTAGTCAGCTTTTGGTGAATGCTGCCAGGCCTGGGACTCATCCCTCAGAGCAGGGGGCTTCCCTCTTGCCCAAGGCAGGTCTGGAAATGCTGTCCAAAAGCCTAGGCCTAAACTTAGGGACCCGAAGGCCTGCTTGTTGCTCTGTCCCACTGTGGCAGAGTTAGTACCTAAGGCGCAAGACAAAATCTCCTTTACTTTTTCCTCTGCTTTTCTTAAACAGAGGGAGTCTTTCATTGTGGCCATCACAACTGGGAATGTGCTGGGTCACACGTGTAGTCAGCACGTCTCAGAGCTCAGGGTTCACAGCGTTATACTTGTATATTGCTGCTGGTTATTCAGGGCCCTAAAGACTCTTCAGTCAGCCAATGATGAATCCTGCCAGGACTGCGTCCTTCCTTTAAGGCAGCAAGTTACCTTTTGGCCCAGGGCATGTCTAGAAATGTCATCTGGGACCTAGGGGCCTGGAATGGGGTCCTCATGTCTGCCTGGTGCCCTATCCTACTGTGGCTGAGCTGGTATTCAACATACAAGCAAAGTTCTCTTTACTCTTCTCTCTCCACCTCTTAAGGAGAAGGAAGGAGACACTTTCGTTGCTGTGCACGGAGCTGCCTGGGGTTGGGGAAAGGGTGATGCAAGCTCTACTTTAGCTGCCCTAGCTGGTGTCTCCCTAAGTCATGTGCCAGCGTAGTCCTCTGGCTCTGAGGCCAGCTCAGCACTAGGAGTTGCCTAGGAGTTTCAGTCCTTGTGTTTTAGATTGCCTTTCAAGTTTACCTAGGATCCCAGAGCACTTTGACCTCCAGTGGAGAGGCTTGCTAAGAAACTAATGTTCTAGCTAGTGGAATGGGCAGTTCCCCTCTGGCTAGGTCTTGTCCAAATGCTCCCTCTGTGCATGGGCACTGGCTGAGCTCAGCATGGTTTTACCCTCTGCTATGACAGGGCAGCACTGAGTTCAATCTAGTGATCCCAATCACTGAGCTCTCACTCCCTCAAATCTGCAGACTCCAGGGGATAGGGGAAGGATGACATTGGTGATTCAAGATTGTCTCTTTGACCCTTCTCAATGGCTCTTTCAATGATATAAAGTCAAAACCAAGTACTGTGATTGTTCACCTGATTTTTCTTTTTTGTGATGGTGCTTTTCTGTGTGCAGATAGTTGTTAAAATTTGGTGTCCCTGTGCAGGTACAAAAAGTGTAGGTTTCTATTCCACCATCTCATTTCACCCTTTCTGCATACAAGTTATAGTATGAACATATATTTTTAGTTCTTTTGGGTATATTACTACAGTGGAATTGCTAGGTTATATGGTAATTGTATATTTACTTTTCTGAGGAACTGCTAACGTATTTTCTGCAATGGATTCATATTTCTACATTTCTACCAGCAGAGTATAGTGATTTCAATTTCTTCACATCCTCACTAGCACTTGTTATTGTCCATCTTTCTGATTATAGCATTATAGCTATCCTACTTGTTGTGAAGTTGCATCTTGTTTTGGTTTTGGTTCGCATATCTCTGGTGGCTTATGATATTGAGCATCATTTCACATGGTTATTGGCCATTTGTGTTTCTTCTTAGGATAAAGCTCTATTTAGATTCTTTGCCCATTTTTAAATTGGCTTTTCTTTTGATAATTGAGTTTTAAGTATTCTTTATGTATCATGGACACTAGTCAATTATCATATATATGATTCGTAAATATTTTCTTTCATTCTGTTGATTTTTTTTTATTTCATTCATGGTGTCCTTTGAAGCACAAATTTGAAAATTTTGATTAAACTCATTTTATTTGTTTTTCTTTTGTTGCTTATGCTTGCAGTGTTTTATCTATGAAACTATTGTTTAATCCAAGGTCATGTGAAGACTTTCTCTTATGTTTTCTTCTAAGAGTTTTATAGTTTTAGCTCTTACATTTAGGTCTTTGATCCATTTTAAGTTTTGTATATGGTGTGAGGTGGGGGTCCACCTTCATTCTTTTGCATGTTGATATTATACTGCCACAGCATTTTGGTTGTTGTTTTTGAAAGGACTATGCTTTACCCATTGAATTGTCTTAGTACCCTTGTCCAAAGCAGTTGACCATAAATGTAAGAATTTGTTTCTGGATTCTCAATTTTATTCTGTTAATCTATATTCCTATCCTAATGGCAGTATTATACTGCCATGATAACTGTAGTTATTTAGTAAAGTTTGAAATTAATGAGTGTGGCTGGGTATGGTGGCTGACACCTGTAATCCCAGCACTTTGTGAGGCTGAGGTGGGCAGATCACGAGGTCAGGAGATTGAGACCATCCTGGCTAACATGGTGAAACCCTGTCTTTACTAAAAAATACAAAAAATTAGCCAGGTGTGGTGGCAGGCACCTGTAGTCCCAGCTACTTGGGGAGGCTGAGGCAGGAGAATGATATGAACCTGGGAGGTGGAGCTTGCAGTGAGCTGAGATCATGCCACTGCACTCCAGCCTGGACAACAGAGAAAGACTCCATCTCAAAAAAAAAAAAAAAAGAAAAGAAATTAAGGAGTGTATGTCCTTCAACTTTATTCTTTTTCAAAATTGTTTTGACTCTTTGAAGCCCCTTGCATTTCCATACTAATTTTAAGATTAGCTTGTTGATTTCTGCAATAATCTAGCTGGGATTTTGATATGGGTCGCATTGAATCTGTAGGTCAATTTGAAGAGTGTTATTATCTTAACAAAATTAAGGCCTCCAGCCCATCAACACAGGATGCCCTTTTATCTACTTACATCTTTACCTTCTTTCAATAATTCTTGTAGTTTTCACTGTATAAGTCTTATACTAATTTTATTAAGTTATTTTCTAAGTATTTTGTTCTTTTTCTTGTATGATAAACATAATTTTTTTTTTCACAATATTGAGTCTACCCATCCATGAGCATGGGATATGTTTTCAATTGATTTTGTCATCTGTGATTTCTTTCAGCAGTGTTTTCTAGTGTTCCTTGTAGAGATCTTTCACCTCCTTGGTTAGGTATGTTCCAAAGTATTTTGTTTTGTTTTGTTTGTTTTATTTGCAGCTGTTGTAAAAGAGGTTGAGTTCTTGAATTGATTCTCAGATTGGTTGCTGTTGGTGTATAGCAGTGCTACTGATTTGTGTACATTGATTTTGTATCTGGAAACTTTACTGAATTTATCAGATCTAGTGGCTTTTTGGATGAGTATTTAGGGTTTTCTAGGTATATGATTGTATCATCAGCGAACAGTGACAGTTTGACTTTCTCTTTACTGATTTGGATGCTCTTTGTTTCTTTCTCTTGTCTGATTGCTCTGGCGAAGACGTTTACTATTCATATTTCACTTATTTCCACTTTAATATTTATTATTTACTTCTTTCTGCTGCCTTTGATTTTAGTGTTCTCTTATTTTCTCAGTTTCTTATGGTGAAAATGTTGGTTATTGATTTGATACCTAATTTTTAAAATTAAAAGAGGCTTTTAAGATGTAATTATAAATTTCCCCATAATCACTGCTTAGCTGCATGCCATTTGGGTATGTTGTATTTTTATTTTCATTAATCTCAAAGTATTCTATAATTTCCTTGTGATTTCCTCTTTCCTCTATTGGCTATTTAGTAGAGTGTTGTTTAATTCCCTATATTTGTGAATTTCCTAAATTTTCTTCTTTTATAGATTTATGATTCAATTCTATTGTAGTTGAAGAACATGCTTTTTATAATTTCAGTTATGTTAAATTTATTAAGAACCGCTTTATGGCCTTATATATAGTTTACCATAGAGAATGTTACACATACACTTGAGAAGGATGTGTATTCTTTTGTTGTTGGGTAGAGTGTTCTATTGACTTCAAATCTGCTGTTGAATCCTGTAGCATATTTTTCATTTTAATTATTGCACATTTTAATTCTGAAGTTTCTATTTGGTGTTTCTTTTTAGTTTTTATCTCTTATCAATATCCTTTATTTGGTGAGAGATTGTTTTCTTAGTTTCATTTAATTCTCTGCACATAGTTTCCTTTAGCTTTCAGTATATGAAAGGCAACTGATTTAAAGTCATTGTTAAGTATAGCCCATGTCTTGATTTTCTCAGGGATTGTTTCATTGACTGCTTTTATTCTTGCGTATGCATCACACTTCCTGTTTCTTTGTGATTTTTGTTGGAAACTAAGTATTTAGAAAATATAATGTGGTAATTCTGGAAACTGGATTAACTGAATCCCCACCCCCCGAATTTTTTTGTTGTTTGTTTGTTGTTACTGCTCTTTGTTAGTTTAGTTTTCTGAATTAAATCTGTAAAATAAGTATTTTTTGTCACATGTGATCGCTGATATCTATACTTAGTTATCTTAGTTGTCAGCTAATGATTGGCTAGAGATTACCTTAGGTGTCTTGAAACAATATGTCCCCCTATCTTTGCAAAGGCTTTGTATGTTTTGGGGGGCATGTTATCTGCTTACACATAGAATCAACATCAATCAGATGGATAAATTAAGGCCTTCTCATGTCTGGTAATGGGCACAGCCCTAAATATGCATGTGGCTTTCTAGATTCATAGGCATGTGTTGGAAGTTTTGAAAACTCCCTGTGACATATTGTTTTCCAGTTTTCCTTTTATGTTGTTTTTGTCATCTTGTTATTACCCCTAACTGGAATTTCTACTGCAGGCAGCTATAATATTAAACAATTGCTGAAGATTGTTTTGGACAAACACCCTAGGGATAGAGCTGTTTGCACAGAATGAACTCTGAGTCAGGTCAAATAAAGACAAGTCTTAAGAATGTAGCTGTTTAGGTGGTTGCCTGATGGATTAAAATGTGACAATTTAGAATAAGGCTTTTAAGGAACTCCAAACCCATTTTGACACCTCCAGTGTCTGCTGGGCTGTTGGTAGGCACAGATACAGCAGTTGTGAGGCTGTTAGTTTTCAGGTTAGTAGAGAACTAGAGAGCGATAGATGGAAATAGAGCAAGTTGAAATGCCATAAAACTCACTGTTCTTACTAACATTAAGTCATTTTTCTTGAGTAAACACTTGTAGAATTGTTGCAAATGATAATTTCCATTGTTCTTAAAAAGTTGAAAACTTTTGCAGGTATTCTCATGCTTTTATAGAATAGTGATTTTCAGGAGATTTTACTTTAGAAGAGTTTCTTCAGAAATGGTAAGTTCTGTTCCTAGAAGTAAAATAAATTACTGTATTAAGGTGCCATGGTGAGTAAAAAACTCATAGGTTTTACAATTAGATGTGCAGTAGATTGAATCCTAGCTCACTTGCTTGCTTCTTACGTAATCTTGAGTAAGTGATTTATCCTCCCAGAATCGCAATTTTCCCATTTATTCAATGGGGATGATAATACATACTTCATAAGATTGTTGTAAAAATTATGTGAAATAATGGATGTAAAACTTCTAGTAAAGCAGGTGTTCAATGCATGTTAAATTTGCTGCTTACCTTTCTGCTTAACTGCAAACTCAATGATTTCAATCTTAGTTTGTTCCTATGCTTCACATTGGAGTTTCCCAGTTTATTTGTCCCCAAAAATATGTGGTAATGGTGTTAGGGTGCTCAGTCAGTTGATACCACCCCATTAGCTGTCACCTTTTAGCTACAGATTTATTTGCAAGGTACCTTTAGGACTTAGTTGTTGCATTGCAACAACATTTTTATTTGTACCTCCCAGCTTTACAAACACTGATACTACATTGTGGACTTATTTTCAGCCTGTATTCATCACCACACCCCATAGATCTTTTTTAGACCCACTCACACATAGCCAGTTATTTCTGTTATTTATTATTTATTTATTGTTAGATTTATATAGTGTTTTCCTCCCTAAAAGCTTAAGGCACTGTACAGAGAACTTAAATACATGGGCTATCGAACATTACAAATCTACAATAAAATTGAAAATGGGGAAAGTAGACAAGCAAACAGAAATGGAAAATCTGAGGGAAAATGGATGATCGGGGAAAGGGAGGAAGGTTATTTTGGTCAACTCAGTTTGTCTCTTTTAGTATGCCACCCTGAGAACTTTTCCCTTGTGAGCCTTTTATTTTCAGGTCTCTGATCAGTCTCAAGATGTTTGAGGTAATGTATAGTTCAAAAGAGATTAGTATTTTTTACATGTACACATTTGGGTGACAGAAAGTACAAGTAAGTTTTTTTTTTTCTATACCCCAAGTTACAGATTTAAATAGTAAATAACATTAGTCTCAGAACAAATTTCTTTCTTGATTGGGGGAATGTGCTAATGAAGTATGAACTGTTAGTGGAAAACTGTATTTTGCATGGAGAAGCTTATTACATTTTATGCTTAATGGTGATAGTGCTAAAAAGAACAGGGTACTTCATATGCTATGAGTCACTAAGAGCATGTAAGGGGGTAGTGAATTGCAAATATTACTAGGGTCAAAGTTATAAGACAGAATGATAATAGTGACTTTGCTCATTATTCCTCCAACTCTGGCATCCCAGTATGCAGTTTTAGTTTATAAGTAGAAGTCAAATAAATCTGGTATTCATTGTACAGGCCTGCTGTTATGGAATTTTGAGGGGCATGTATGAGTGAATATTGGTCTACTCCCTCTCACATTGCCTTGCTGAGAAGTCAACATTTGAGTCTACTTGGAAGACTTTCTTTGTTTATATAAGTATTTTACACACACACACACGCACACACACACACTTTTCCTCCAGTGTATTAAAATGTGGTTTATATGATCAGAGTTTATTATTCATTTTTGTTATTTTGATTACCTTTAATATTTATCCCAGAGGAGCTAAAATAAACTCAGATAATTCAATAGCTTGTTAGCAGATTAGTAGGAGAAGCTTTCAAAATTAATTTTTTCCTCAAACTTCTGTTATCACAAATGAGGGCAAGTTAACTTTGACTTTTTTGTGTGTGATTCACAGTGGGTTGAGGGCTCTGGGGTTTTGCCAATTATTTCATTAAATGACAAGTTAGGTGAGATTTTCTCTGAATTTTACCTAGAAGAGATGTCTTCTGAGAATCTTCAGAAAATACAAATCAAATTTATTTTTTAAAAGTAAACAGATCACAAGTCTTCTACTGTGACAAAAGCCCTGGATAAGGATCTTATCTAGATATTCTTGGATCCAGGCCTATTTCTTTTTTTCTTTTCCTTTGTTGGCACCCAGTACCCTATTACTGCTCTCTGTAGCGTCCTATCCCTTCAGGAAAAATTATTGCATCCTTTAGAATTTGGTTACTGTCCCGAGGGGCATCCTGCTCATGATATCTGTAATTATGTTTCAAAGTCTTGGCTGTTTTCCTGAGTTTTGTATTTGATTCCTTTTTTTTTTTGTTGTTGTTGTTGTTGTTTAAGAAAGTTGAGTCATGTTTTGGTAATACTTTAATTTTATTGTAACATTTCTATAACATTTAATATAGTAGTTATATTAATTATTTTGGTTAAGTCAAAAGAGTTTATCCCCTCTCCTCACTCAAACAGCACACAACATAATACATTCATCTTGAGGGATACAGGGTAGAAGACATGGTAAAAACATGGTTTTAATATTTGTGATGTGACTCTTTTTTTTTTTTTTTTTGAGACGGAGTCTCGCTACGTTGCCCAGGCTGGAGTGCAGTGGCGCGATCTCGGCTCACTGCAAGCTCCGCCTCCCGGGTTCACGCCATTCTCCTGCCTCAGCCTCCCGAGTAGCTGGGACTACAGGCGCCTGCCACCTCGCCCGGCTAATTTTTTGTACTTTTAGTAGAGACGGGGTTTCACTGTGTTAGCCAGGATGGTCTCGATCTCCTGACCTCGTGATCCGCCCGTCTCGGCCTCCCAAAGTGCTGGGATTACAAGCGTGAGCCACCGCGCCCGGCCTGTGATGTGACTCTTATATGGTGAATTAATGCTGTGTGTAGTATGTCTTTGAAAAGTACACTAATGTGGCCTCAGTACTAAGGGAAAAACAAAATTACTGAGTTTTTAAAGTTTCATTAGTAAACTATATGATGAACTAATATTATAGATTATTTTAGGAAATCTTTTCCCCTAACAACATTCTTTGCCAGTCCAAGGAAGTTTTACATCTTCTCTCCCTTCCATCATTTATTTGAAATTAGCAATCTCTTTAGAATGATCATTTTCTGGTTTTCTGTTTTTTGATAGCATTTTCCTTGCCCTGATTGATTTCATTTTAGTGTGGCCTAATTATATTTAGGTGCAAGATGTTAGACTGCTGTAATTAGTCAGGTTGGAGGGCTGGGAATGCGTTGGCTGTAACATTTTAAGCTACGGCTACAATAACTTGTATTTTCTTTTTTTTTTTTTTGGTCTAATTGTTGTCCCTGTATTAGTGCATTTTCACACTGCTGATAAAGATAAACCTGTGACTGGGCAATTTACAAAAGAAAGATGTTTGATGGCATTACAGTTCCACATGGCTGGGGAGGCCTCACAATCCTGGTGGAAGGCAAGAAGGAGCAAGTCACATCTTACATGGATGGCAGCAGGCAAAGGGAGAGAGCTTGTGCAGGGAAACTCCCATTTTTAAAACCATCAGATCCCATGAGACTTATTCACTATTGAGAGAACAGCTTGAGAAAGACTTACCCCCATGATTCAGTTACCTCCCACTGGGTCCCTTGCATGATACATGAGGACTGTGGGAGTTACAATTCAAGATGAGGTTTGGGTAGGGACACAGCCAAACCATATCATTCCACCTCCAGCCCCTCCCAAATCTTATGTCTTCACATTTCAAAACCAATCATGCCTTCACAACAGTCCCCCAAAGCCTTAACTCATTGCAATATTAACTCAAAAGTCCAAGTCCAATGTCTCATGTGAGACAGAGCAAGTCCCTTCTGCCTATAAGCCTGTAAAATCAAGAGGAAGTTAGTTACCTCTTAGTTACAATGGGGGTATAGGCATTGGGTAAATACAACCATCCCAAGTGGGAGAAATTGGCCACTCCTTAGATATAGTAGGGGTATAGGCATTGGGTAAAAACAGCCACTCCAAATGGGGGAAATTGGCCAAAACAAATGGGCTACAGGGCCCATGCAAGTCTGAAATCCAGTGGGGCACTCAAATCTTAAATTAAGCTGTAAAATGATCTCCTTTGACTCCATGTCTCACATACAGGTCATGCTGATGCAAGAGTTGGGTTCCCATTGGGTCCCCATTGTCTTGGGCAGTTCCACCCCTGTGGCTTTGCAGGGTACATCCTCCCTCCTGGCTGCTTTCACAGGCTAGCATTGAGTGTCTATGGCTTTTCCATGTGGACTAGGTAAGCTGTAGGTGTATCTACCATTCTGGGGTCTGGAGGACAGTGGCCCTTTTCTCACAGCTAATCTAGGGAGTGCCCCAATAGGGTGGGGACTCTCATCCCACATTTCCCTTCTGCACTCCCCTAGCAGAGGTTCTTCATGAGAGGCCTACCATGGCAGCAAACTTCTGCCGGGACATCCAGGAGTTTCCACATGTCCAGTGAAATATAGGTGGAGGTTCCCAAACCTTAATTCTTGACTTCTGTACACCCACAGGCTTAACACATGGAAGTTGCCAAGGATTGAGGCTCACACCCCCTGAAATCATAGCCTGAGGTGTACCTTGGCCCCTTTTAGTCATGGCTGGAGTGGCTGGGATGCAGGGCACCAAATCCCTAGGCTGCACACAGCATGGGGACCCTGGGCCCAGCTTATGAAACCATTTTTTTCTTCCTAGGGTTCTGGGCCTGTCATGAGACAGGCTGCCGTGGAGGCCTCTGACAAAGGGCTTGAGTTTCTCCTCAGAAAATGGGATTTTCCTTTTTATTGCATTGTCAGGCTGCAAATTTCCCAAACTTTTATGCTCTGCTTCCCTTACAAAACTGAATTCCTTTAACAGCATCCAAGTCACGTCTTGAATGCTTTGCTGCTTAGAAATTTCTTCTGCCACATACATTAAATTATCTCTCTCGAAAGTTCAAATTTTCACAAATCTGTAGGGCAGGGACCAAAATGCCGGCATTCTCTTTGCTAAAACATATCAAGAGTCACCTTTGCTCCATTTCCCAACAAGTTCCTTGTCTCGATCTGAGACCACCTCAGCCTGGATTTCATTGTCCATGTTATTATCAGGATTTTAGTCAAAGCCACTCAACAAGTCTCTAGGGAGTTGCAAACTTTCCCACATTTTCCTGTCTTCTCCTCTGCCCTCCAAACTGTTCCAGCCTCTGCCTGTTACCCAGTTCCAAAGTTGCTTCCACATTCTTGGGTATCTTTTCAGCAACACCCCATTCTACTGATACCAATTTACTGTATTAGTCTGTTTTCACACTGCTGATACAGATATACCCAAGACTGGGCAATTTACAAACAAAAGAGGTTTAATAGGCTTACGGTTCCACATGACTGCAGAGGCATCACAATCATGGTAGAAGGCAAGGATGAGCAAATCACGTCTTACATGGATGGCAGCAGGCAAAGAGAGAGAGCTTGTGCAGGGAAACTCCTGTTTTTAAAACCATCAGATCTCATGAGACTTTTTCACTATTGAGAGAACAGCATGAGAAACACCTGCCCCCATGTTTCAGTTACCTCCCAGTGGGTCCCTTTCATGACATGTGGGAATTGTGGGAGTTACAATTCAAGATGAAATTTGGGTGGGGACACAGCCAAACCATATCAATCCTATATCTTGGAGTCAGATTATGTGTGCCTAGGTGTTTAGCTAAGTGATCTATAAAGATCAACCTGATTTTGGGATAAACTTTTAAGAGGCCTGTCTCCTAGGTAAGACTGACCAGGGAGATAGGGGCACTGTCTTTGCCCTTTCTCTCTCCTAAAGCAGATTACCACCCTAAGGCACAGAACTGCTGTTTAAGTGAAACAAGCAGCTGATAATAGGAAATGCCTCCTGGTTTGGTAAAGGGCAGTGTAATTGCAGCTGACACATCCTTGACCTCCCCGCCCAGCTTAATTTAAACAAGTAATAATATTGCTTTTCTGTTAACATATCCACAATTATTCTGTCCTCTGGCTCATAGAAAAAGAAAGATTCTAATAATTGCTATGGAGACTTTGAGTTTAAAATGGCACCTGGCTAAGCATCACTTAAAATACCTCTCCTGGTTCCTACTAAAATGCTAATAGAAAAACAAACTAATGGAAGCTCACAAAAATTTGGAAAACTAAGACAGACTGAAAAATGGCTGCTGGAAGTAAAGTGAAATGACATCATCTTATGTATGTTGCTGTAAACTTCTTTTTCCATTCAGTACTATGTTGTGGAGTAGATATATTTCTATGTCAACAAATAAAATCCACATCAACATTATAATTACTAAATAGGGCTGGGTAAACCATAACTATGTCAGCCATTGACCTTCTGTTGGTTGTCCTCTGTGTGTGTATGTATGTATGTATGGATGGATATATGGATGGATGGATGTATATATTTCACTTTCTTCTGGGCTAAGCCAGTCTTACAGTGGCTGACATTGATTTAATTCCTCACCCATGCCATGTGAAGGATACTGGATGGTACTGAATTCTGGTGTAAATTAATGTAGGACTCCATAGAAAAGAAAAATAATTCAACTTTCTTGTCAGTAATGCTACAAGAGCTTTATTTTATTTTTGTTTTCTCTTTTAAAAAAATTTGATTTTTTTTATTCATACATGATAGATGCACATATTTTGGAGGCACATATGATAATTGAGTGCATTCATATAATTTGTAAAGGTCAAATCAGTATAATTGGGATAAACATTACCTTAAATATTTATCTTTTCTTTATTCTAGAAACATTTGAATTATTCTCTTCGAGTTAATTTGATGTATACAGTAGGTTGTTGTAATCTATATTCATCCTGCTGATCTATCAAACACTAGGTCGTATTTCTTCTATCAAGCTGTATATTTGAAGAGCTTTATTTTAACAAATACTAGAGATTATTTTTAGTGTTAAAATGCCATTAAAGGTTCCAGATAGGAAAGATAATTCCGTTAACATTATGGTGTTTATACTGGCTTGTAAGTCATTTTCATTTAAACATTTTAATATATTTCTATTGTATTAGTAAGAAAATAAAAGATAAATGTGAACAAGTAGTAGTACTAAAACCTAAAATTTTACTTCAATTTATCAGTAAGGAAGAAAGATCTTTCTCCCTTGGTGGTTTTGTGGTAGATGAGTTAAACTGGAGAGTCTCAAACACAAACAGAAATCAGAAAGGTAATACACATGAGTACTGTGGACCTGGTATTAGGGAAATAAGAGAGACTGGTGAAGATTGTGGTGAGCCCCCAAAGCGTATATCTACCTAAACAGAGTCACTGTTTCTCAGCTGTAGTGACTGCTAAATGAGAACTTGCACCCATTGTTGCTAGATTTTCAGGAAATCCAGATTATTTTGTGTACTCTTTTGAGTTCTGAATATTGACAAACAACTTAAAAATCATATCAAAGTGTGTGTATATGAAGGGAAATGGGTGCCCATGGAACTCTTGTTGTCTAAATGCCTTAAATTTGTGACTTCAGATTTAGTCTTTTCCTCTATAGTGAATGAATGAGTTTCTATTTTTTGTATAGCTTTTTAATTTCCACTTGTAAAATTCTGTTCATTATGTAGGATCATTGATTAAATGCCCTAGATGTTATGGGGGGAATATAGAGAAAAGAAAAGACAAAAAGTAAAAACTCTGTGCAATACATATTACTATTTCATTTAACCAAGAGCCAGTTATGGGGGTCAGATGGTACTAATTCCATGTATAAGTTAAAAAACTAAAATTTGAAGGTTTTAACTAATTTACCAGTGTCGCACAGCTAAGAAATGGCAGAACTATGATTCGAACTCAAAGTGTGTATGAATCCAAAGCCTCTTGAGTTTTTTTCTTTTTGTAAAAGCAATACAAGCTTACAGTAGAGAATTGCAAAATGTAAAAGACAAATTGTAGAAATGTCACCCCAAATTACTATTATATAGAGACAACTACTATTAATATGTTAATGTGCATTAAAATGTACACACACCAAAAAAAGCATAATCGGTATCACACTGTCATATATAATTGTATCTTGATTATTGTTCCTTAACATCATATCGAGAACACATTACCATTTTATTAACTATTTTTTATAACAATGCTATGTTAGCGACTAATGCTTCTTCCAATAGCTGCACCATTGTTTGTTAAGCTGGATATTTTAGACGTCTAATTTTTCACTATTATAAATAATGCTTTAATGGACATCTTTGGGATATAAATCTTTGTTTTATTGAGACTATGATTATTTTATAGGATACGTTTCTGAGAATTAGATTACTCAGGCAAAGCATCTAAGCAGTTTTAAGGTTTTTAATAACATATGCTCAATTTTCAAAAAAGCTTTACCAATTTACACTCATGTCAGTCTATTAATGTCTGTTTTCTTATCTCCTTGCTAGCGTTAATGATCATAAAATAGTTGTAAATAATATAGACAATACTCATACCTCATTTTAATTGTATTTCTTTGATTAGTAGCGATGCTTGATGTTTTTTCTTCTATGATGAGTAATCATTTGTATTTTGCTTCTGCAAATAATCTGTCCCACTTTATTTACCTTCTAAATTTCTTGTGTCAAATCAACCCATCTTTTTCTGCATTTTTTTCACTGCTTTTATACAGAGTGCTTTTCCATCTTAGGTCAAATAAATATTTGCTTTTATTTTCTTGCAGTATTTTTATCTATTGTTTGATACTTATGTTATTGAAAGGCTATGCTCTCTCAGTTATGCTACATTTCATTCCCCAGAAAAGGACAACTGTTCCTATACTTGGGGTATATGGCACATAAGGCAAACACTAATGTAGCAATCCATTCTATGACCTTTATATTACCAACTTCTTAAGCTAAAACGCTGACAGGGTGCTGGAGTGATAACAGTAACCGATGCCAGGAGGAGTTAGTCTGGACTCATGTGGTAGAGGAAATGAGTCTTGAGCAGAGGTAATTTAGAAAAGGACATAATCTGGTAAAATGGCATACTCCACACATGGAGAAAATTTGTACACCTAAAAAAGTTTGTATCTATTTCTCTGTAGCTATTGCTTTACATGTATTATGTATGTGTGCATTTATGCAAGTGGCATTTCAACTATTTTAATCCTCATATTTTTCTTTGTTTTGGTCCCTTTTTGAATGCCATCAGAGAGTATTGGTATAATGAAATAAGACTTACAGAATGTCACAGCTAGTATTTCAGATATTATTTTATGGAATATTCATAAATTAATTTCTGCAATGATGAAATTATTTGCCTCAAATCACGCAGCTAGAATTGACCCTGGAATCCAGATTCCTGATTCCTAGTTAAGTGCTTTTGCTATTACAACAAACCGTTGAAAGGCCCTTTTAATTAGATGTAGATACTCATGGTGAAATGATTATATTTAATTCAAATGCTGAATATGCTTTGTTTTTATATATCTTATCACATGCATTTATGATTGAAGATACAAAATATAAAATATGTAGAAATAAAACAATTGAGTTTGTCTATAATAAAACCATGTCAGCATGCTAGCAAGCTTTCCCCTCTTCTTGAAAGAATATGTCAAATTCTAATTAATCTCATCATCATTTCTGCTTTAAACTCTTTTAATTGCCATAATGATCGTGATGTATGGTTAGACTACCTGTCAATTTTTAAGCTTTGTGAGTTTCCAGCTTGGTAATTTTAGTTATTTTGTTTTTATTTGTTTCAGTTGTACAGAGACAACATGGTCTCAGCTTTCAGCCATGCTCTAGATTTTAAAACGCCAGTGTCCTGAGCTCTGTTGTGTGTGTGTGAGTGTGCGTATGTGTGCACGCGCCTGACATTTCTGACACAAATCAATAATTTGGCAGGTATTTTATGTACATCTTCTATGTGCCTGCTACGGTACTTGGAACTCTTGGGAATGCAATATTTCTTGCTAACTTTTTATGAGGTTCTTCTTTTTCATTATAAGGATTGGCTTTGGATTTTGATGTTACTGGAAAGTCACCAAGATTCAATTTAGGATTACATCAGGAAAGCCAGATGAAGGAACTTACAAAATTAAACATAATCATTACCTCCATCAACACTGACAACTACAAACATTTACTAGATGCTTAGTATGTATAGGGCATAAATAAGTGGGACAAATTCATGCTTATAAGAGGTTTATGGCCGGGTGCACTGGCTCATACCTGTAATTCCAGCACATCGGGAGGATAAGGCAGGTGAATCACTTCAGCCCGAATGTTTGAGGCCAGCCTGGGGAACGTGGTGAAAAACCATCTCTACAAAAAACTACAAAAATTACCTTGGCATGGTAGCATGCACCTGTAGTCCCAGCCACTGGGGGGCTGAGGTGGGAGGACCACTTGAGCCTGGGAGGCAGATGTTGCATTGAGCCTTGATGGTGCCACTGCACTCCAGCCTGGGTGATGGACTGAGGCCCTGTCTCAAAAAAAGAAGAAAAAAGCTTATAATTCATTCAGAAAAAATAATGGTTTCATAAAAGAATCAGTAATAATCTTAGGTAGTATATACTGGGAAAAAAAACTGAGTTGAACACATGTGATCATGTGCATGCTCGGCTTCAAAAGAACGCTCCAGTACACATGGGGTGAGTCAGTTTTTGGAGTAAGTGTTGAGAGGAGGTGAAGAGGGCATTTCTGACAAGCAAATCAGTATGAATAAAAGGGCAGAGGTGAAAGGTTCATGACTTGTTTTGAAAAAGATGAAAACACTAAGTGAAAGGTGCTATGAAGAGAGTACTGATATAAGAATAGGGCAGATATGTGTTAAAAATCCTGTATCAGTCAAACAAGTATAGTATGACCTTGGACAAATCATTTCTTTTATCTGATCCTCAATATCTACTTCATCAGAATACTGATAATAGGATTTCCTTTATAGTGTTGGTGTGAGGATTATGTTAAATATATGTAAAGTGCCTCACACAATGTTTGGTACATGTAGGCACTGATTAAATGACAGTTCCATTTTTACTTGTTTTAGTTGGAATAGAGGTAGGTATAGGAGGATAGTGAGAGATATAGTTGTGGTAGGCCTTATGCTTTAGTCCATGGGGAGCCATTAAAGTTTATGAAGGAGGAAATAACATATGTACAGTGCCATTTCATGATAATGAATGTCTTCATCATTTAGAATGTGGTTTGGAGAGCAGGAAAAATGGAGACAGAATAATTGTTACTTTAGGCAGAAGGTGAAAGTGATCTGTTCCAGGGTAGTGTGGTTAGACTGGAAAGGAAGCCATAGGCAAAAAGATATCAAAATGAAAGAATTGCTGCATCTTGGAGAATGGTTGTAGAGGGAAGAAAATGAGGGATAGGACTGAGTGATAGGGAAAGTAAAAAGATGAGGGGAGATGATTTTGGAGGAAATATAATTGTTTTGATAAATAATAACTTAGCAGCAATCATATGGTGTTCAAATGGAGAAGCGAGAGTATTTGCAGTGCAAGGGTGAGAGTAGAATTGGCAATGCCAAGGGGACGTTTGGACTTTCAATGTACAAAGAGACTGTGCTGATTTGTGACATGTGTTAATACCCATGTTCATGTTTATGTATCGTATTTAGTTGATTGGATCCTTAGGGCATAGTAATCCATGTTAATGTTATGAGCACTCTCTAATTCACAATTAGAAGATCCATTCATATGCCAACCTTAACAAGGAGAAAACATTGACTTTTTCCTACCAGCTGATTTCTCCACAGTAGGAAAAGATCTGTACTGGAAGAGGAATTTAGGCACTTAGGATAATAATAAGCTAAATGTGCAGGCTAGGGTAGGGGGAGCTGCGGTGACAATGTGTCCACTAGAAATAGAAAAACTGTTAACATGAAAAAGGATAAATCTTTGAGAGGCTTTTTGTGCTGGTGGGACAATGGCAGTTACTTGCTAGATGTGTTTGAACTTCGCACTTCGATGGATTCATTTGGGATTTTTTTTTTTTTTTTTTTCTACTTAGAAGCTTGGGTGCCATTCCTAGGCATTGGGAGGTGTTGAGTTGTTGAGAAGGTGGCCCCTGTGAATTGCTTTAGACAATAACAGCCATAGTGTGATGTTTTGTGCATTAACAGAAAACTACTCCAAATAAAACTCTATTTGCATAATTTCTGTTTTAGAAGAGATCATAAAATTGGACAAAATTAGCTAAACACAAAGTGGTTTTGCTCAGGGAGGTCAGGCTTAAATGTCCCAGTATGTGTGTCTACCAATGTGTTTAATGACAGCCTCCTACACCTTCAGCATGTTTAATGGATTTGTTCAGCTTTGGCCTTAAAAGCTGCAGCTTTTCTGTTAATTGCACAGAGGCTTTCAGATGATTTTTTTTTCCCGGCAATTTATGCCCAAATAAATTTATCTCCTTTTTACTTCAGCTGGTTGGGGAAAGCAGTGGGGTAACCTTTTTTTTTCTGGGGTGGGGGCACTCAGCATCTCCAGAAAGGAAGCAGGCATTCAGGGCCAGTTGGTTTGAAAGGAACAGTTTTTTTTTTTTTTTTTCCTGTAGGTTGTATTCATGGCAGTCAATTTGGGATCCATATCGTATGGGATTGAAAAGAGACTGATTTTAACTTGCTGAGTTATCTTTGTCACCTGTTGATTGATCAAAAGGAAATGGGACTTGGGGCAGTGCTACATATATTCAAATAGTGTCATCAACCAGGAATGTGACTACATGCCTACCAAAGACTGCAGAATACCTTCTGCCTGTTTTTATCTACTTAAAGATATTGCTTTGTGTTGCTAGAGAATAGCTGACCCCGTCATCCTAGTCACATTTTATACTTGAATAATGAGGAGAAACTCTCCCTGCAGTAAATGTTCAGTTTATGCTGTATTTTTCCTCACTTCAAAAAGAAAAAAAGAAGCTTTATGAAATAATGATGCTATCCTCAACTGAACATAAGGGTTTGTTCTTAATATGATAATCAATAGTTAGAGTTAGGAAGGGCAGCTCATCTCTAAACTCAAGCTGGAATCAGCTGTTCAGCACAGAAATAAAATCTGGTAAAGAAGGCCGCAGGCTCATCTAGCAGCTCCAGGTCTGCATCTCAAATGAATGAGTTTAATAGTCAGTTTTCAGTATTTATCTTTGACATCTTGATTAAGGGTCTTAAGAACTTGCATAGCCTACCCACAGACTCCTGTAAATCCCCATTGGTGTTTCTATTTCAATTATTCTGCTCAAAACTGTGAGCAAAAGTTTAAAATCTGTCCCTGTAAGACCCCACATATCAGTTTATGAAAATCACTATGGCATTTATTAATTTACTTATGCAATCAGGTATTTTTTGGCAAATATTTTTTGAGAAATTGTTATATTCCAGGCATTTAAATTGACCTAAGAATGTTAAATTCAGCTGCTTTCTTTATTCTATACATGTTTAGTCCTTTCTTTTCCTGATTTTGAGATGTGGTATTGTCTGAATATGAGTTCAAATGCTAGTTCTGATATTGATCAGCTACATAATCTTGGGAAAGTCACTTAATCTTATTTATTTTTCTTCCTTGTCTTTCTTGTCTGCATGTCCTTAACCATAAAACACGGAGAGTAACAGTATCTGCTTTACAGCATTATTGTGAAGATTAAATCAGGTAGTGTTTGGCATAGCATTACATACAATTCAATAAATATTAGGTAATGTTAGATCTTTTACTTTGAAAGGAAATCATTTTACTTCTCCTCTGTTGTTCACAAGAAGTGGGGAAAAGAAAATTAGCATACTGGAAAATAGTAAATTCTTACTCCTTTCTCTTTAAGAAAGTCAAAGACTTAATGTCCAAGAGCATTAATGCCATTTTAAAATTCTGGTTACTTTAAAATAAGTAAGGCTATGTGATAATGTCCAGCTCAGTGACAGAATTACTCAAGTTTTATTAGAGGTTAAGTACTTATGTTCTTACTTTTTGTCTATTGACAACAATTTTCTCATGATTTCTCTTTCAAAATCAGAGAGCTTGACCAATTTACCTAATTTCTACTGCCTCACAACTTATGTCTACCCCATAAGCTTTGAGAGGCACATATATGAGTGATATGTTTTCTAAAAGTGAGAGCTGCTAGAACTTTGAAAATTATCCCTCTTTCTTTCTCACTCCCTGCAAAATGTTTTTATTTTAACAAGGCAGTTTTTTACTCATGATATCTAGTGATGAAAAAGGAGATTACTATTAGCTCATTCTAAAAGGAGATATAAGATATTTCCTTTTTTTTTTCATAAAGAAGCAATGACTTTTAGTGTACGTCAACATAATTATCAAGGTAGCAACCTTTCTGTTCCTTATAAACTCTTACCTGTATTCCCTCAAGCCACAGTCAAGTACTGGAGAATAATAAGTGTTTCAAATCAAGTTGGTAGTTTTATGTGAATGAATGTCATTTAGAAGATAATTTCCTTTAAAAGCCAACACGTCCTCAGAGCTATTGTATGACCTGGTTGTTTTATGGTGTTAATGAGCTTTCTAAGGGTAACATTGGGGTAACAAAAATTGTGGAGTTTTCTTTCTGTGAATTTTAAATTGTATCATAAGGCTCAACAATCTTTCATGTACAGTGTTCAACTTAATATTCTTTGGTTCAGTCCAGATAATTATTCTTATATATCTGCCTTTAGGTACATGTTAATACATATATGTAAATTTTTTTGTCTGTATTCAAAAACTAGCCTACTTGAAGATAGATATGTCTAATCTGCAAATGAAGCAGTAGGCCACATTCTAATGTGATGAAATATCAAGGACCATTTAAAGCTATCGGCACAGTTGGTTCTAACTTTGGATAAATGGGCCAAACAAGATGATTTCCCTTACTTAAAGGAAAATCATCTACCGTTTTTGGCTTTTCTAATTAACTTAGGAAAAGTTCTCAAATCTTAGTTTACTCAGGTACCATTGAAAGTGTTTAATTGCTTTGTTCGTTATTCCTGAAAACTCCAAGTTTTCATCATTAGTAGACCAGTTCAACAGATGTTGATATTCAAGTTGTCATTGGGTTAATAATTTCTTTATTTTAGTGAATCTCTAAAAATAGACTAGTTTTCATATAGGTAGTAGGTAGTAGTTGTGGGCTCGGATCTAATTTTTGCAATTGATGGCTGTAAAATTTGGGAAAATAAATATATGTTTGAGACTAGTTACTTTATAGAGCTGTTGTGGTTACCATTGGGATGCCCATATAAAAAACCTAGAATGGTGCCTAATACTTAATGAGTACTCATTAATTGGTAGCCATTATCTTTATTATACCTTCAAACTGGCCCCAGAGAGAATACTTAGTATTAATTCTATCACATGGAAGATAAAAGCAGGCATTTTTCCTTCCTGGAGAACTGGGAAAGAGCAAGGCATTCAGCATACAGAGTTGATCAAAATTTGCACAAATGGGCATATTGTAGATGGGGTATTATGGCTCCCCAGTAGGATAGATGCCCATGTCCTAGGCACACAAACATGAAGAAATGAGGCACAGAAATCCACAGACCAACTTCAAATATCTTGAAAAGCATACATCTCCAGAAGCATATTGAGGAGCTCAATTACATGGTTAGAATTTGCGGTCACCAGTGAGCAACTGGTTAACATAAACTTGAATGTTCTGTGATAAGCACAATTAAAAATTCCAGGAGTAGTGCTGTATAAAATAAATGAGTTTTATAGAACTGTGTGACTATAGGTTGTGCACGTCAACTCAATCATGTTTCTCACTCCTTATTATTAATTTTAAACTCTTGAAGCATTTTGTGTTTCTGGTCTTAAAATTTTTGTTCACAAAGAAAAAGTAAAGAAAAGAAACATGAAAGCAAAGCCCCTAACAATCCATTAAGACACTGCAAAAAGCAGTGATGGCTAGCTGCATCTACTAATCCATCATGATATACTACTTATCAGCAGTAAAATTGTCATCCCTAAAAGGTGATTATTAGAGCACAAATGTAGTTGAGTGTTCACACTAATGTGTTACGGTGCTGTTGGAGCTGGAGTGTTTTGGGAGCAGGCACAAATGAGACTTTCTGTTCACACTAAGGTGATAAGGTATTTTCAGCAGGTCTTTGTGAGGCTGTGGCTGTTGAGAAAAACAAAGGGAACCTGTGTTTGTGCTCACACATGTGTGCGGGGGTGGGGGAAGAGAGAAAGATTTGTTTTCAATGGAATAAAAAAGTAAGATATGAGTACTGATCATTTAAGAAACCTCTAAGGGCTAGGACAGTGTCCTATTCACTGCTTTACCATTACATTCACGGCTATACCATTACATTTCCAGAAGCAAGCACAGTGCTTGCCTCATAGTACATAGCTGACATGTGTTGGGTTGAATTTTTTAAAAACTTTGACTGATACACTCAGTGTTTCATTTTGTCCAGTATGTGAGGCAGTGGGATGGACAGTAGAACTCTTCCTACTGACATCTTTGGAATATGAATTTCCTTACTAGTCCCTAGCCCCACAGGAGGAATCAACACTGCAAAAGTTTCCCATGTCACGTCCTCTGCCAACTTCTTGGAGGTCTTAAAATTCACAACTCTTAACTATCTGGAAAAGAAAAAGAAGCTGAAAGCTCAGATATGAGCTCTTCCACATTTTATAGATGAAATATTTAGTGTTTTAAATTAAACATGCCTAAAAATCTTATTCCAGGGAGGCTTTTGCAACCATCCTGCTTACAGAGCTCTAACCTTGGAACAGAATCTGCATATGAATCAAGGTCAGCCTGTTGGAGTTTCTGTAACCAAAGTCTAAATTCAAAATCTCAACCTTAGGGAAACAGCAGGGGCTGAGTAGAGAGTCAGAATGGAGAAAAACAGGGGGATAGCATTTAGGGAACTATTGCAAACTCTATGTGATATTTGACTTTGATATATTTTGGCTTCTTCTATTCTCTTTGGTATTTTTTAATTCAAATCAAGACATTGTAAATGAAAGAAAAAATAATTTTTAGAGGCTGCTGAACAAAACAAATCAAAACTTAGTTTGTGTTGATGAAAATGTAGTGTGTAGTTTAAAGAAATCCATGGTCCCACTCTACTCTGCAATTGGTCAGCTTATATATTTAGTGTAATAGTCTGTTCTGGGTATCACATTTTATGTGGAATATAGGTCAACCAAGAAGTATTCAGAGGAAGGGGACTGTAATGAGGATGGGTTTGAAAATTACACATGAGAGGAACTGTTGGGCCATAACAAGAATCATTCATCTTGTTTAAACTCTTAGTTTCTTATTTCATTTAGATAGAGACTAAACTCACTATAGCCTAAGGTGCTTTAAAGTGAGGAAGATAGGAAATTGTATTTCTGGCAAGGCATTCTGCTCCACAATCCTACCTGTTTTTATTTGGCCATTCACTGCTACACCCTCCATCCATTCTTTGCACAGCTTACTTATCATAAAATAAAAATAAAATGGAATACAAACCAATATTTGCATGATCTAGTTCTTGCCTACATTTACAGCTGCATGACTTCTCTCTTTCCCCATCACTCTCTCTTATTCTTCAGTCACAGTAGTGTTATTTCTTTTTTTCTTTAGAAAGATGTTCGTTCAGTAGTTAATGAAGGGCAAAATAATTAAATATTGGCATCTAAGCATATATTGGATGTTTCAATACTATATAATAAGCTGATTTTGAAGACAAGCGTAGGCTGAAGAACATGTATTCGATGTGGTTTTCCTTTTTTGTTTATTTCCCAGCCTTGACATATACTTGACAAATAAAAATTGTATATATTTGTGGTGTACAATGTGATGTTTTGATATACACTTATACATACTTTATGAAATGATAACCATAATCAAGTTACTTAATATATGTATCATCTCACATAGTTTTTTTTTTTTTTTCTTTTTCTTTTTTTGTGGTTAGAACACTTGAGGTGAAACCCTCTTGGGAATTTCAAGTATACAATATAATATTGTTAACTACAGTCAACTATAGTCAACATGTTTTACAGTAGGTCTCCAGAAGTTATTCATCTTGCATAACTGAAACTTTGTATCCTTGACCATTATCTCCCCATTTCCCCCACTAGAGACCCAGCCCAGCACCTAAAGACCACCCTTCTACTGTCTACTTCTGTGAATTTGACAATTTTACATTTTACACACAGGTGAGATCTCATGCAGTGTTTGTCTTTCTGCGTCTGGCTTATGTCACTTGACATATGTTCTCTAGGTTCATCCATGTTGTCACAAATGACAGGATTTTCTACTTTTTATGGCTGAATAGTATTCTATTGTATTTATACCAATCATACCTTAGAGATATTGTGAGTTCCATTCCAGAACATCACAATAAAGTGAATATCACAATAAAGCAAGTCACATGAATTTTTGGCTTCCCAGTATATATAAAAGTTATGTTTATACTGTTCTGTACTCTATTACATGTCCTACAGCATTATGTCTAAATGAAGTACACACTTCAAAAAATACTTTATTGTGAAAAAATGGTCACAATCCTCTGAGCCTTCAGTGAGACATTATTTTTTTGCTGGTATTGGGGGATCTTGCTTCAATGTTAATGGCTGCTGATGATCAGGGTGGTGGTTGCTGAAGGTTGGGGTGGCTATGGAAATTTCTTAAAATAAGGCAACAGTGAAGTTTGACACATCAACTGACTCTTCCTTTCATAAAAGATTTCTCTGTAGCATGCAGTGCTGTTTGATAGCGTTTTATCCATAGTAAAGCTTCTTTTCAAATTGGAGTCAATTCTCTCAAATCCTGCTGCTGCTTTATCAAGTAAATTTATGTCATATTATAAATCCTTTCTTGTTATTTAAAGCAATGTTCACAGCATCTTTACCAGGAGTAGATTCCATCTCAATAAATTGCTTTCTTTCCTCATCTATAAGAAGCAACTCCTCATCCATTCAAGTTTTATCATGAGATTGTAGCAATTCAGTTCCATCTTCAGGCTCCACTTCTAATTGTAGTTCTCTTGCTATTTCCACCACATCTGCAGTACTTCCTCCACTGAAGTTTTGAAAGTCTTAAAGTCATCCATGAGAGTCAGAATCAAATTCTTCCAAACTTCTGCTATTGTTGATATTTCGACCTCCTCCCAAGAAGCACAATTTTTTTTTTTAAGATGGAGTTTCACTCTCGTTGCCCAGGCCTTGGCTCACTGAAACCTCTGCCTCCTGGGTTCAAGTGATTCTCCTGCCTCAGCCTCCTGAGTAGCTGGGATTACAGGTGCCCACCACCAAGCCTGGCTAATTTTTGTATTTTTAGTAGAGATGGAGTTTTGCCATGTTGGCTAGCCTGGTCTCGAACCTGACGTCAGGTGATCCACCCGCCTTGGCCTCCCAAAGTGCTGTGATTACAGGCATGAGCCACCGCACCCAGCCAAATGTTCTTAATAACATCTAGAATGGTGAATCTTTTCCAGAGGGCTTTCAATTTACTTTGCCCAGATTCATCAGAGGAATTACCTTATAAGGCAGCAAAATAGCTTTATGAAATGTATTTCTTGAGTAATAAGACTTGAAAGTTGAAATTACTCCTTGATTCATGGACGGCAGAATAGATGTTGGGTTAGTAGGCATGAAAACAACATTAATATCCTTGTGCATCTTCATCACAGCTCTTGGGTGTCCAGGTGCATTGTTAATGTGCAGCAATATTTTGAAAGAAATCTGTTTCTTTCTGAGTAGTAGGTGTCAACAGTGGGCTTAAAAATATTTGGTAAACATGCTGTAAACAGACTTGCTGACATCCAGGCTTTGTTTTTCCATTTATGGAGCACAGGCAGAATAGATTTAGCGTAACTCTTAAGGGCCCTGGGATTTTCAGAAATAGTCAGTGATTATTGGCTTCAACTAAAAATTATCAGCTGCATTAGCCACTAACTAGAGAGTCAGTGTGTCCTTTAAAACTTTGATGTCAGGCATTGACGACTCCTCTCTATCTGGGAAAGTCCTAGATGGCATCATCTTCCATAAGAAGGCTGTTACATCTACATTGAAAATCTACTGTTTTGTGTAGCCACCTTCCTCAGTTATCTTAGCTAGATCTTCTGCATAACTTGCTGCAACTTCTACATCATCACTTGCTGCTTCGCCTTGAACTTTTACATTATGGAGATGGTTTATTTTCTTCAGTCTCCTGAATCAACCTCTCTTAGCTTCCAGCTATTCTTCTGCAGCTTTCTTACCTCTCTCAGCCTTCAGAAAATTGAAAAAAAAAGAACCTTGCTCTGAACTAGACTTTGGCTTAGGAGAATGTTGTTTCTGCTTTGATCTTCTGTCTAGACCATTAAAATGTTCTCCATATCAGCACTAAGACTATTTGTTATCATTCATGTGTTCGCTGGAGTAGCACTTTAATTTCCTTTAAAAAACTTTTACTTTGCATTCACAATCTGGCTTTTTGGCACAAGATGCCTAATTTTCAGCCTGTTTTGGCTTTCAACATGCCTTCTTCACCAAGCTTAATCATTTCTAGCTTTTGATTTAAAGTGAGAGACATGTAACTCTTTCTTTCACTTGAACAATTACAGGCCATTGTAAAGTTGTTAATTGGCCCAATTTCAATATAATTGTGGCTCAGGGAATAGAGAGGCCCGAGAAGAGGGAGAGAGATAAGGAAAAGCTGGTCAGTGGAGCAGTAGGAACACACACAACATTTATCTATTAAGTTTGCTATATTATAAAGGAATGATTCATGGTACCCCAAAACAATTACAACAGTAACATCAAAGATCTCCAATCACAGATCATCATAGCAGGTATAATAATGAACAAGTTAGAAATTTTATGAGAATTGCCAAAATGTGATGCAGAGACATGAAATTAATACATGCTATTGGAAAAATGGTGGTGATATACTTGCTTAACCCATAATTACCACAAACCTTCAATTTATAAGAAGCACAATAAAGTGAAGTGCAATAAAATGAGGTACCTGGAATAACGGAATAGCAAGTGGGTCACTTTAAGTTTACAGACAAATGTCTGAATGATACTTTTAAAGGAAGTGGTGGGAAAGTAGGGAGCCCGGTCTGCTCATAGGAGGGATGTCTCTAAGTTCTTATCTCTGGCCACTGGCTTGAGCCATTTGGGTGAGGTGTGGAACTGGAAGCTGTGTCAAGGATGACTGAGTCATGCTTCTGGTATGAGAAAGTTAAATTAGTATTTCAAAATGGATGTTGAGGCAACATAAAATTAAAAGAATTTACTACAAGAATTCCTATCAGCCTGGACAAAACTCTCTTGCTTGAACTGTACTGCGATCTTTCTACCCAGTCCTCTTTACTGTCCTCTCTTCTTCACAGGTGTCTGATCTACACCAAAATCTGATAGCTCTCTCAGACTTATCCAGCTTTTTCCCCTTGATCCTTCAAAGGCATTTCCCTCGATAAATCTATTGCAAATCTAACTTCATCTTGGTTTCTTCTCAGAGGATCCTAATATGAATGGTGCTAATAGTAGCCAGTATAAAGTAGGCAGTAATATGGGGTTTGAAGACTGGCTTACTTACCACCTAGTGGACAGAGTATACTATCCTGATACAAAGTGGCAACCTAAATGATAATTTCACTGGTAGTGACCAGAGGAAATGTGTCCCAGAAACCAAAACGGGAAAGCCTTTGCAGAAACAATAGCTCAGACATTTGACAGATATGGGAAGAGTATTCTTACAAGAACAAAGGAGTAGACTGTTTATTGCTAAGTTGTAAGGATGACCTAAAAAGAGCTAATGAAAAATTGAAGACTGTTAATAAACAGTTAAAGGATAAGGGCTACAACCACATAAACTCTTTGATAGATTAATAGAGGTCCTTATCTTCTGCAGTGGAAGATCAAACAGCTGAGAACAGACACAGGATCTTTTAGTAAGAATCACAGCGTTCCAGAGACATTTAAAAGGTTCAGCCAAGGCAAACTTATTATGGTAAAGTTAGGGTCCTAAGTGAGAAAACCTTGGATCTTGAAATGTAGTAGGGGGCATCTGGATGGATTCCCTTGAGAACATTTACTTTGCAGACTCCCAAGCCCTTAGATCTTGCAGAGCTGTCCCATCTTTTTCTGTAAGAGCTAACACTACCACTGTGCTGGGAGATGCAGCAAAGGCCTCTCTCCTGCAAGATTATAGCATTCATCTTTTCACCCCCCATCCCCCAAGAGCTGCTCCTATTCGCTCTCCTGGCTAAAGATATATAACCAGGGTTAAATTCTAGGATAACCTGTCGGAATATGTTGGGCCTAATAAGGAATAAAAGAAATTACGTAACGAAGGAGTTGCAAGAATTAGCTAACATGTACCTACAGGAATCAGAAAAGTCTACCTGGGATCAGGCTTTGAAGGTGTTTGATCAAGGTTATCAGAATATAAGACTGGATAAACAAGAATTTATTGACTTAGTGGAACTTGTGGGAACATAGGATTTCACCCTCTAGCAATAACCCCAGAGGACAGGGCAAATTCACTTCTAGTATGGTTCTTAGAAGCCTGGAGAAGCTCTTGCTAAGTGAAGGGAGCAGGAGGTGCCCTGCATCCATTAGAGGAAGAAATACGAAGTCTCAGGGAAGTGGGCAGGCCAGAATGACTATATTATGGGAGGCTAGAAAACTCAACCAAGGACAGTGCTTCACAGGAGGGCACAGAGAATCAACTGTTTACTCTAAACAGGGTCATCAGGAATTCATTCCTGAGAGGGGCAACAGCACCACTAGGAAGTTAAGTAGTGGGTGTCCTGTAAAGACCAGGAATGATAGTAGGAGAGGGAGTCACAGACATGGGCTCATTAGTATTCACGGGGATGGCAGAGCCCTGCAGTAACAGAAGACAAGGGGTAAGGCTTAACTGCCAGAAGCCAGGAGGCCACAATTATGATAAGAACCAATACCATCAGAGAGCCAGTCAAGAGGGCTTTACCCACAGGAAGTTATGAAAATGGTTGGAACATGGTGTCTTTATGAGCAACATAAATGGACAGACAACTAAGGCATTTATCAATATTTACAAGCTGAAAAAGACAAGAGTATAGGACCAAGAGGCTGAGGGAGGTTTCCCCAATAAGTCATGATTTTTCGCTCAGTTTTCAGACTGTTTTTAGGAATTTTGCTTCAATGTAAGGCTCTTCCTATTTAATCTTCTTTCCTTTTCTTTCTCCTTCATAGGTGTCAGGTCTGCAATATGGTAACACACGCAATGTCTTCTTTATGACTTCTCTGGAGTCCTCACCTTTATTTTCAGCATTTCCTTCGTTAGATCCTTGCACATATTAACCTGCCTTGGTATCTGTTTCTGAAGGGACTGGACTAACATACTTCTCAAAAACTTCACAGAACTAGCTTGTGTCTAACCTGTTGCCAGAAAATGACAAAAATGACCATGATTCTTTGCAGCTTCTTCCATCAAGAGATGGAGACTCCTTCTGTGCTGCTTGAATCTGGCCTAGCTTTGTGACTTACAAGATATTTTAGGAGCAGTGATATTTTGATACTTCTGAGCATGAGTTTCAAGAGGCTTAGCCCATTTCTTCTTCCACTCTTAGTTACCTAGCCACTGGCACCTGGCACCATATGAATAAGCCTGAGACCACCAATATCTTTTCTGTGTATCTTCTTGAGGGAGATGTTCTAAGGAAGTACATTGTGGAAAATACAAAATCCATTCAGATAACATTGTTGGAAACTGGAGGCATAGTGGCTTTTTCTAATGGAATTCTCCAATAGGGGAGATTTCAAGTACAATTGTGGTATTATTACACAGAGAAAATGTGTTAAGGCAGTAAAACTTTGGGAATCCTTCAATCTGGTGGCATGAAGGTGGCTACCTACTCAAAATGTACATAAACTCATATATTATGCTAGCAATAATTAATTTTAAACTTCTACTTAAAATAATAATTCTGTTTCCAGCTATGAATTCTACGAGTAACATTTTACCAACCAACGTATATGCCAAGAAAACTATAAAAACAAGATAAAATACCTAAACAAAAATTGTTTGAAGGCATAGGTTACTTCCCAGTCAACCAGGAACTAGGAAGTCAAGATCCCAGAGAGAATAAAGGCTCACTGACATGAGGCCAACTCTCTATACACTGCTTTCCCTGTGAGGGCATTTGCCAATTTTTCTTAAAGGATAAGAAAGTGTGAGAAGCTGAAGGCAACAGCTAAGAGGCAGAGATGCCAACAGATAATTTTGGTGAGCTCACAGACTGGGGAGACAAAAATCGATTCTGGATTTGCCAGTGGAAATCTACAACATGTATGTAACTGGAAGCTCAGAAAGAGAAGATAGGAAGAGTCAGATAGAAAGTAATATTTGGCTGAAAATTGTCTAAAGCTGATAAAAGACTGACAGATCTGAGAATCTAATTGAAAGAAGTATAAATACAAAGAAAATTATACATGGGCATATATTAGTAAAACCTGTGGAAAAAAATGAAAACAAATGGATGAAGTAAAAGCAGCCAGAGAAAAGAAAAGACATATTACTTCCACAGGAGCAAATATTACTCTTGACATCTGAGTTCTCAACAAACATCCTAGATGCCAGGATGCAAAACTTGTCCCTGAGGCAAGAAGAACCTTGGTACATGCAAAGTACAGAAATAAGGCTGGTCTACAACAGGTGTATAAAAAGGTGCTCAATATCAGTGATAATCAGGAAAATGCAAATCAAAACTACAGTGAAAGATTGTAATTGGACCCCTTGAGATTTCAGCACCCCAGAATTTTTAGTGACAATGATGAAAATTCTGATGAGGCCCTTGCTTGCTTGCACATGTTAACCACTCACTTTTTGCCCAATAATCCTTGTTCCCACAATATAATTATAAACTGCTGCTGTACTGTTTCTTTGTCAAGTAGGAGGCGATATCATCAGGATCTTGAAGAAGCCTGCAGAAGGAATGAATGCTTTGAAAGACATTGTGTTCAACTGGTGACACCCAGTAGTCTGGTTGTTATCTGAGACTGAAGGAACATAGACTTTTCCCCTGGATTCCCTGAAAATCCCCCTCCCTTACTCTATAGCTGCATAAAATCTCCCTGCTTCTTCTTTTTGCTAAGGCAGGATTGAGATATCTTGCCCTCCTGCATTCTTGCTTTGGCCAAATCAAATAAATCTTTTTTAATCTTCAAGCACTGGTGTTTGAGTGGCATCAGCCGCACATTGGGTACATGAGCCTGAATTGGTCTTCTACATGTTAACTTCACTCAATTAGAACAGCTATTATCAAAGAGTCATAAGATAACAAGTGTTGGCAAGGAAGTGGAGAAAAGGAAACTTTTGTACACGTTTGTTGGGAATGTAAAATGGTGCAACCACCGTGAAGAACTTTATGAAAGTTCCTCAAAAAATTAAATGTAGAACTACCATATCACCCAGCAATGCCACTGCTGGGTACATACCCAAAGAAAATGAAATCAGTATGTCAAAAAGACAGCTGTACTCCCGTGTTAATGCAGCATTACTCAAAACAGACAAGATATGAAATCAACCTAAGAGTTCATCAGTGGATGAATGGATAAAGAAAATGTGGTTAGTTGCCACACCCTCTCTGCCTGGATTTTCATTCCTGCCTCACATGACCTGCGGACAAAGGACTGCCCTGCCAACTCATTACACCTTCCTTGCTCAGGATCTGTAAGAAAAAAAACCTTTGAGCTTTTTTCCCTATTTTGGTAGTGTATTGAATTTGTGCCTTTCATTAGGAACAGCCCCAAGTAGGGTTTTCCCCAGGATGGTGGGGAGAACACAAGGTCAAGTTCCTAGGGCCAGAGAGAAGGTCAGACAGGCATAAAGTGGACGGGGGTAAGACAAAAGACACAAGTCTGTCAGTCATATAACAAGTTATTGTGTGAAAGGCTCCCCGTCCGTGGGTCAAACAAGTAGGCATTAGACCATATGGCAGGTAAAAGGCATATCCAGTGAAAACACACTTTAAATATCCATGTCCAGCTCCCCTTTATTTTCAGTTAGGGCAGTCTTTGTAGCTGCTCTGGTACTGGAACTCCAATGTAGCTTGGGGCTCTCAAAACAGTTATTGAGCTAAATTTACCCACTGGAGGAGTCCCACATCTTACAGTAATGGGTCCCTTTGCCATGCTATGTCATTGGCTGGGACCAACCCATTGGAAGAGTTATCATCTTGCAAACATGATGATGAATACATAGGGGCAGCAGGTAGGGCCATCAGTCAGTTTTCCTCAGTGAAGCAGGAGATCTGTGACAGAGACAAATGCCTAGGCATGTGGGTTAACATAAACTATGCAAATTTTAACTCTTTTAGATATTATTGTTACACAAAGCAATTTCTCTTTGCTATTATGTTTTTAACCAATCTTCCACAAACTTACCGATTTTCTTCCTAATTACATTTGAATTTGACATCTGTTTTTTTCAGTGTTAGGTCATAAATACAGAATTACCCTCATTTGCATGTTTTACTTTGCATTTGCTCAAGGCAGGATTTAGACAATAAAATGTTTGGAGGACCCAATTATTTTCTGCTCTTAACCTGGCCAGTCTCTTTATAAAAGAGATAGATTCCTTGGTAACTAAAGAGCCTGAATGAGAGAGTAGGGATAACTCAATTTGTCTCCTCTCTTCAACTAAAAAAAACCCACAGAGTTCATGTCCAATTGCTGTTGGGTCAGTTTTATTATTTTCCTATCACATTGGTATCCACCTACACTTGTATGGATGAATAGCTAAGTGCTGATGATGCAATTCTGATGGTGTTTTATTTTATGAAAGCCAAGAAATGCCAGCATATGGTTCCCATGGGAACCTCACCTCTGTCGCTTTGTACTACTCTAGTGATTGCAAAATAGCAGGTAAAGCAGCAATAATTGCTACTTTAGCTGGATAACACTGAAGGCTATATAGCACAGTGGGTGACACAAATAGGTAGGATCCACATATGGAAGTTGTTTTTAAAAATCTTGATTCTGATCCATTTATGAGCAGGACTCTGAGGATGTGTATACACTGTAGGATAATTTCTACTCTTTGGGCTTTGATGCCTTATCTGCTGTTATACTACAATAGCGCACACACTGTGTTCATTGACTGCTGAAATAGTTCTCAGTAATTACATCAATACCTCCCCAACTCTAGGCATAAAGGCACTATCCTCATATCTTTAAGTGGCTTTTCTTACAACCTGGCTAAATACAGCATAGGCCAGATGATATTGGGTGAAATTTTCAAGAGAAGATGTTTTTAGTCAAGTAGGCTCTCTTTCCAATTCTGGATCTTGGTTTTTGATGCTGGGCAGTGAGTCTCAATTTTTATTTGAATAGGTTGATATCCATTGTCCATATGACTGGTCCCTGGTAAGGTGAACAAATTCAACTCAGGACCAGTTCGAAATATGACTGTGCAGTGCCTGATCACCAAATGATGTCATATGAAAGGTACTAAAGTAAGAGTGTTCTGGGGTCAAACAACTGCTTACCTTTGTACTGTGACCCGGAATGTTTCCACGTAAGAGTTACTTCTCTGGCTTCAAAAATGATATAGTGTTGAAGGACATGGTGAAAATACGTGTTATTTGGCTTTTAAACTTCAGTCAGAACTGGTTTAAAATTCTTGTGAGAATTAATATCTGAAAACTTACCCACCTTAAAGTCATGTAATAGTATCATGTATGATATGATCATTTGTAAAAATAGAGATGGGGAGAGGTCTTGAAGCCTTAGCTCTTTTAATCCTCAGCTCTGATTCAGAAGAATAGTGATTGTTGAATCAATGACAAGGGAGGGAGAAGGTATCTTACAGCTCTGAGGAGAAGTTTAAAGGTATTATTTAGTGCATTGTCATTAACATATATTAAATGAGCACTAATGGTTACCAGGTTCTATTACTATTGTCACAGTATACCAAACTGAATTTCTATTCAGCCCCAGACAGCTAATGTATCTCCAAGTTATTACTAGGAAAGAATGATCCATCAGATAAAATGTAATTTACTATAATTATAATAAATTTAGGGTGAACCTGTGTTTATGAATGTGTGTGTATATGTTTGTGTGTGTGTGTGTCTTTACATATGTTCCATATGTAGTTCACGTTCTGTCTTGCTTATCCTGTGTGGCTCTGCTGGACACAGCTGAACCTCTCAGACACTATAGCCAACATCCTTCATGATAATAATCTGGTACCCTTTGTTCTGCATAGCATATTAGAGTTTTCAAAGTGCATTAATATTGGTTATCTCATTTAATGCTGTCCACAAATATATAAGGTATTCAAGTCTGTTAGCTATGTAGAATCAAAAGCACTAGGGCTTAGGAAAGTTAAATAATTAGTCTAAGGTCACACAGTTTGTAAGACACAGAGATGGCTTTATAAACCTTCTCTGATATTATTCTGGGTAGAAGTGAAACGATTGAGGAGATCCTATAGAGGAAAATTCCTCTGGATGCATGTGTGTTTCTAGGCACACCAGGAGTTGTGAGATTAGGCTGAGGTAGAAGAAAACACTTCTCACCTTAGACCAAAACCTGATGAAAATCACTTATTGTATGTCATTGTTCATTGTTCAGTGCTAAGGTCTTATGAGGTCCTCTTTTTTTTCCAATTATTTTTAATACTCAACAATTCTTTCTGCCATCACTTAACGTGGATCAAAATAACACAGTAATGATTATATTTAGCTGTGAGATTCTTTACTTCTTTAATTTTTATCATCAACCCTGCTTACTTATGATTAAACAGGTTCAAAATCCCATAGAGAAACTATTCTGGGTTGGGGGGAGACACAAATTCATCTGAAGATATACCTCATTTTTGAAGCCTTTTAACGATTTTACCAGTATTGAGTAAACTTAGTGACAAAGCTAAGACAGATTTTTTATAAAAAAAAAAATTTCAGCAGAAATATAGCTCTCCTCACTGTCTTTCACTTAATGTCCATTGGTTCTCTTAGAACTCAAAATGCTTGACAGACATTAGATAGTCAATTTTCTCTTTATTTCTTGGCTACAGGTAATAAGATAATTATCTTATTAATGAAAGAAGAGAATCAGGTGGCAGTCCAGTATTTCATCTACCATTGCCTGTAATCTAAACCTCTAACCCTCCCCCTCAACTCCACCACCAAATATTTGCTCTGTGCACCTCCTTTTAATTTCATAACTCTTCAAGGCAGTGATGACTTATATGATCATGTTTTGGGCATAGCACTGCAATGAGTTTAAAAATTTCCAAGTATATTTTCTTTGCAATTCTTATTAGTAGCCTCACTCTTTTGTGAGCCCTCCCACAAATCTGCCCCTCCCTAGTGCTCTCTATATTACACTGTATTATTTCTCTTTCCATTTTATGACAATTATTGATGTAATACAATTTATCTTATTTGACTGCAAGTTCTTTAAAAATAGGCACTGCATTTTTCTCGCTCTTGTGTCTATCACCTAAAATTATAATGGACTCATAGTAGTAAGGACTTAATACATATTTATTAAAGGAATAAATTGAAGGTGGGAAGGTTGGTATTAGGTATGTGTGCATATGACTAAAATAACTTAGTGTTTCTTTGTGTAAATCCTTCATAACTATCAACTTTCACAAGAACAGATATCTTTTTTAGAACAGGTTCTTACGGAATTTTGTTTTTTATGTATGTTTAATTGTTGATATCTATGGGTCTTGTTTCTATGCTTTGTTTCAATTACAGTTTTAACAAAACATTGATATATTTTATAGTATAGTACAACCACTTATTTTTTTAAATCTCTGAGTTCTTGAAATTCCATTTGTGGTGAAACATATATAAAGGTTAATCTGGGCATGCCTGAATAAAAACTTGGCCTTGTTATCTTCCCCAGAGTTAAAAAAACTGTTTACATTCATAATCTATTTGTCTAATATTTTTAAGCAGAATGTTTTATAAAATGTACATTTTCTGAGAGCCCTTTTCTTTTATCTTTCTCTCTATCCTTTTTTAAATCTATTTATTTCATATTTTCTTTGTGTTCAATATAGCTCAACAATCGTTTTGTCTACACTGATTAACATTTGTTGAATCAACAAATAATTTCATTTGGGAATTAAAATTCATAAAAGCATTCTGTATTATGAATCTAGTCACAAACTTGTCACTTGCCTCCATTTTTCATTGCTGAACACATAATAACGTGCACTCATAATAATACATTTGATATCACAGGTATAATCTTTACTCCTGATGTTGCCCTTCAGTCATTGGGTTCTAAGAAAAAGTTTTGCATTTTCTATGAAATTTTTGCCTTATTGACATATCTTCAGAACACCGGCATATCCAGAGCATTTAAAAATTCAATTAGTAGATATTTCTTTTACAAAATTCCAAGCATATTGATGTTCCACTTATCCAAATGTTTGGTGTAATGGAGAGAGTGCCAGTGAAGTAGCCAACAAAGAGGAACCTCACTGCTTCTAGACAAAACGTTTAAATAGAAATATTTTGGCAAACTTTCATCTCTTTTTTCTTTACTACCTTCCCCCCCCCCCCGTTATTCCTTCTTCACTTAATCTTTCATAAAGCTCAGCTTGTCCATTTATGAAATATCTACCACATAGAATCAAGAATTAAATGAGATGATGGAAAGTTTATTATGTACTATTATACTCTACACAGATACATAGGATTATTTTGTTAATATTAATAAAGCCCCTGCTTTTTATTGTATTACTTAAAGCTAGTTTTCATAGAGAATAGCAATCAGATAAATGAAGGTGCACTAAAGCACATTAATAATAGTTGAATTTACCATATCAGGTGCATAATGCATTACAAAATCAAAGAAATGAACCTCTATTGATGGATATTTGGGTACCTAAATAGTGGGTATGGGAGTGGGTGATATGTAAAGAATAAAACATTTTGTGCAGGGAGTCTTTGTGAAGCTTCTGAAAGCACATCTCAGTGGTGACCATCTAGTTTTTGTATGAATTAGGTTTTTTTGGGTGAAACCTCAACATTTGGAGGGATCCGTAGGTACTTCTATATTATTCAAACACAGATGGCAGGTGAAGAGGTGAGAAGATATGTGGCTGAAAAGGCAGGTAGGTTGTTTTGTCATGGATGACCATATTTGATGGTAAGGAGTTTTAATTTTTATCCTCAATGAAATGGTAAGCTCCCCCCAAAATTTAAAGAAGAATGTGATATAATCGAATTTCTATTTCTATCGAAAAAGTAGAGGTAAGGATCAAGTGGGAGGCCATTGAACAAATCCAGGATAGAGATGGTGTGAGTTTAAACTAGAGTATTTACTGGAAAGAAGCAGATGTATCTGAAAGGTCAGGATAAGAAAGCCTATAGTAATTTGTGGAGCTGAAAGAAGTCCAGTAGAGCTGGAGATTTGAGTGCCAAGTATGTTGTGTTGAGAGATAGAGCAGGGATATATATAGGAACAAGGTCATGTAAGACCATGCATGTCATATCGTGGAGTTTGGATTTAACTTATGGCCACATGAAGCCATGGAAAGTTTTTAAGCAGGAGAGTAAAATGCCAGAGTAGAATTTGGAGTGAGTTTGGTAAATGGATGATAGGGGAAAAAAATCAAACCAGCTAGAAACAGAGATGCCAAAAAATTATTCACTTAAAAATTATTTTTTTTGTGGCCCCTAAACATTCTAACAAAGATGTTTTGTTCTTTTCCACTTGACATGTCTAAAAGCCTTCTTCATTATTTGAAAAAATATAGATTGAATAGGCATGTTATCCCCCTTGGTTTGTATCGCCTCTAGTTCCCTTGGAAGCAAAAAGTAAAAAGTAATGAATGAAAACACATGAAGATTAAAAAGAAAATGGAGGCCAGGTGCAGTGGCTTACGCCTTGTAATCCTAGCAGTTTGGGAGGCCAAGGCAGGTGCATCACCTGAGGTCAGGAGTTCAAGACCAACCTGGCCAACATGGTGAAACACAGTCTCTACTAAAAATACAAAAATCAGCCAGGCATGGTGGCGAGCACCTATAATCCCAGCTACCCGGGAGGGTGAGGCAGGAGAATCGCTTGAACCTGGGGGGCAGAGGGTGCAGTGAGCTAAGATCATGCCACTTCACTCCAGCCTGGAGGGCATTTACAGTTACATAGTCAGGGTCACCAGATCCCTTTTTAGTCTCTCAAACATGGAGACAATGTGATACCGGGATTGATAGTAAGGGCTTTGGAGTCAGACAGGTCTGAGTTAGCATCTTGGCTCTGCAGCTCGCTAACCTTGTAATCTTGACAAGTTGTTTAACCTTTCTGAATTTCCATTTCTCCATCTGTTACCTAAGTAGACTGACAGTGCCTACCTTGTGAAAGTTATCATAATAACTAAATGAAATTATGCATGTCAAATTTTTCAGTGCTTGGGATATTGTAGTCACCCAGTAAGTGTTACTTATTATCATTATCACTGCTCACTGTATAACGTAATTGTGGTATATACATTACTTATACTTTTAACATTCTCATTGTAAACCAGGCACCTCTCTTTCTTCCTCTCTATCTTCTTTGTTTACCCAAGGGAAATAGGATAAGAAGGAGAAACTTCAGCATGGCTGGAAAGAGGTAGTCTAGACTTCTGCCTCACTGTCTTCTACTCTTTCCCTAAGCCTGAGTCTTTGAGGGGAAAGTAGAGCTGGCTTAGTCATCATTATGAATAGATAAATTCAGTCTCTTCCTTTTCATTTGTCCTAAACCTACCGCCTTCGGTCTTGGCTGCTCTTCTCTAACCCACGTAGATATCCACATTCCTGACACTATCTTCAGATACCGTATGGTGGAGACTTGCCAATTGCAAAAATTGATCCATTGCCATATCCCATTCCTCTTCAAGGTCATTCTCTTTATCTTCCCCTACCAAGGGAAAAGTTGCCACTGACAATCACAGATGAGCATTTAAAACCTTATCACCTCAGAGAAGGTATCTTCTATAGTTCTTGTCTCCAGAGATTTTCTCTGAGAGTGAAATACAAAGCAATTATTTATAACTTTTGAATGCCTACACTCCTTCTTGGTTCTGGTGGAGTGCATTACTCCCAGGTTGCATTTTCAAGGCTGTTTTTTGAACGAACTAGTCCCAAGACTGGTCTTTCTTTAATGTATTGGACAGAGGATTTTTGTGTTCTGAATACTGTATGGATGGAATTCCTTTCCATCCCTTTTCTGCTCTTCATACCTCTGGGAGTGCTGTGAGGGTTAGTTAATATTTTGCAAAACTCTCTGAGCTCCTTGGATGAAAGACATCACAGAGAATGAAAACATGTGGGAAATAAATAAGTCATGCTAATTGGTTGCAACGGATCTCTAAAAGTGCCCCAAGACTCTGTTTCTCCAATCCAGCATTGTGCAGTGTTTATCATATATACAAATTCTGGAAATCTCCTTGGAGAGAAGCAAACCAAATTTTGAGTTCTAAAAAGCAATATACAAAGTCAGAGGGAAATGTCAAGGGAGGCAACCAATAGCCAAGCAGTCAGCCATCCTGAGACACAAAGAAACAAACTAGATTGTAGTGCAGGATGAGGCAAATGAGATTTTTCAAAGGGCATATTTTGAACACACAGGGAAACACTAATTTGTATTATTTCTAAGCATAATGTGCCAAGCACTGGCTAAATGCTACAGCTTCAGGGATCTCTATTTAAATAATAGTGTAGTTAGTGGTTGACATGGAAGACATGGAGTAGATGTGAGAGAAAATAAAGAGCCTCCAGTGACTTGAGTCACATTGTAAAACAATTTGAAAGTTTTATTTATGTGCTGACATTTGACTTCCTAAAGGGCAGGATACATGTCTTCCTCAGTGCCCAAGATTCATGCATTTACAATAATGGTTCATTTCAGCTGTGATGTTTATACTGTAAGAGAGTTACAGATATGTGAACAACATTAGCGTTCAATACCCTTCTGTCCTTGATTACCCTATTCCCTGTCCCATGTACTCATTGTACTTATTCAGCCCTTTACCTCATTGATCACCCTGGGTAGCCTTCCAAACTCCAAAACATTCTTGTCTACCCTAACCTCCTCCACTCATCAAAACTTAGCAATCCACTGTCATATTCACTTGAGGCCATTATCTTTATTAAGCAAGCTAATTCATTTCCCTTCCTAGAGCATACATTTACATTTTGTCTGTGTCCTTCAGTTACTAAAACCAATGGAGAAACAGTTGAAATTTTAGGAATTAAACTGGGGTCAGTAGAAGAGAAATTTATTATTATTATTATTTTGGAAGGAGGTAGAGAATATTTTCAGCACCTATCATCTGACGTCTTCAAGTTATCTAGTGGCTTTACATACTATTTACAGTTAGAGCAGATCTGACTATTAAAATATGTGTACGCACAATATTGAGCTAGCCTAGTGGAACAGCAGGAGAAGTCTTGGCTTGGCCCTTCAGAGGACAATGGCTATGGTCATAGCTCTACAGTGCTGCCAAGCCATTCCAACCCTAGATGAAGAAAGGTTTTTAAAAAATCCTGTCTTCAAAATTTAAGAAATACGGATAGGCTTAATATCAGATTGAACAGATGCAGGGAAGAAGGAGAAATGCCCATTAGTGAGGAGATATAGTAAAACAAATATCTTGTTAACATTTTGTAATAGTTAATATTTTTTCAGTTGTGATAATTAATAGAATATAACTTGAGCACTTGAGCTAGGTTAGTAGGCCTTTCTTGTATAGAATTGTGGCAAATGAACGTGGTTGCTGATGGGTGGAAATGAAAAGATTCAAGCCTGGCTTTATAATTTGTATTGGAAAATGCAAAAAGTTAGTTATGGAATAAGGAAATAATAGATCAGGAATGAGAGAAGGGAGGGTTAGATATGACTTAGAGTAAAGATCGGGATTAGCTACTATGTTATGATGACTAGGATTTTGAAGAGATGAGTGAATGAGGACAATTTTAAAGAACTTTTGTGATGTGTCAACTTTGGAACCTCTTCGTGGCATTTCCCAAGATATTTCAGTAAATATGTTAATATTTTTCAATTATTTTTTTTCTATTTTGTTTTTGCATATCTTTGTATGCAGCACTGAGTTGAGACTGAATTACATGGTGGCTTAGCTTTATATAGGTTATGTAACAGTACAGATTTGTCTTAAGGAATCCAAGGACAGTGTTATGGGCCGAATTGTGTTCCCCCTAAAATTCATATATTGAAGTCCTAACCTCCAGTACTTAAGAATGTGACAGTATTTGGAAGTCGTTAAAGAGGTAATTAAGGTTAAATAAGCTCTCTAGGGCAGGTCCTAATCCAGTATGATGGGTGTTCTTATAAGAAAAAGAAATATGACAGGGACACACAGAGAGGGGAGACCACATGAAGGCACAGGGAAAAGACGGTCATCTACAAGCCTCGGGCAGAGGTCTCAGAAAAAAACCAACATTGATGACACCTTGATCTCAAACTTCTATCCTCTAGAAATGTGAAAAAATAAGTTCCTGTTGTTTAGGCCACCCAATCGTAGGAGATTGTTATGGCAGCCCTAGCAAACTAATACAGGCAGAAAAGCATCTGGGTCTCAAAGATCCACTAAAATAAGAAAATAGAAAGCTGCCATAAACCCAGGGAATACTGTTTATTGCTTGTTTTCCTTTCTCTGCTTCACTTTTGTCCTATACTGAAGACAGTTTTCTTTGTTTCCATGCCCATGTGGCAAAATATGGTTGCCCTACTACTCTCGAATTTAGAACCACATTATAAAGATTGACTTGCCATTTCTGAATCATGTATATAAATCTCCAGAGGAGAAAATATGATCATCTCAGTTTGGCTCATGTGTCTGTCACTTGCCAAACAGGTGTGAACCAGTGGCGTGAGTGTGGTGGTACATACACGATTGTCAGAGGCCCATTTCTGTGAGCCTCAGTTATTACATTTCCTTGTCATTTCTAGCCCCATCAATGCTCTTATTTTACCAGTGCAGCCATGCTTTAAAATAGATATCTAAAGATATTTTATCTAGCATTTTGAGATATTCTGTATGAAGAGGTGTTATGGCCAGAAACATATATTATAAAGTATATGTAACATACTAGGCTAGATCAGTTCCTAGATATATAATATATACAGTAGGGGTGCATAGATCCTTAGGTTTGTGGTTGATGAACTGAAGGAGGCAATAATAGAAGGAGGACAAAAATTAAGAATGCTATCAATAAGGAAATGGAGTGCAAGATAATTCCATTGTAAAGGTATATTAATATCATTTATACAGTCTAGGATAAGAGAAAGACAGCTGAACCATTTAGCCATTCAGCAGGTGGTTAAATAGCTTTCTGGTTATGTGAGGAGGCATTGCATTTTTTTTCCCTTAATTCCCTTAATGGAAAGCAAAATAAACATTTATTTTTAAGAATTTCAATTTCAAGTGAGACATTTGCATAGCACCACTAGCATCTAAATCTTTTGAAAGGCTTTTTGTAAGTCATTTCAAGGACTCTAAAATAATGCTCCTCTTTATAGTTTGACTGCTTGGCATTAAAGACAGAGCTGAATGTTGCCCTTCATGATGCAGTATGAAAAAAAAAACATAGATTTTCTTTCTTTCTCTGCTCTTAACAGTTTTGTGACTCTTAAAGGAGAAACTGTTTGATACTCAGACTGTGTAGTTGTGCTTGGTCACTCTCCTGTTTAACAAACATTTTCCCCCTTTCCATTACTTTAATTTCAAAGTACATCAGACCTTCATGTCTCTGTGTGAAGAACTAAACTGCATATTTAACCAGACCTTTTTTCCTAAGGGAAGCTAGTCAAGAGTTTTAAGCAAATAAACAAGCCCCACCAAAAGATCAAAAAACACATTAAGTATATTTATTGTTTAGCTAATATTATCTTTCCTTCTATTACTTTCCAAGTAAAAGAATGGCCCTAACCATACACTTACAGGATATATATGGTTATGTATATCATGTAAATATACATATGCATATATATATCAAATATGTGTGTATACATACAAATTACTTGTATTATATCTGAGGGCAGCATACCCTAAAATATATGGCAGCCCACTTAAAAACACTTTGAAACTTTATTTTTTGTTTAATGGAGAAAACATTGAGCAATAATGGTTATATTATAATCAGCCCCATGAGGGTCAAATGAAATTTGTGACCTTCTCTTCAACTACACTGATCAAGTGTATATTTTTCAAATCCTTTTATTCTGGATTCATCAGAACAAGTTACAGGTCCTGTGAAAATTCTTCAGATTTACATTCTACCTCAGTTATCAGGTGTCAGGTCATCAAAACAGAGTCAGGAAATGTTTAATAGGTGTGGCTTATTGATAGGTTGTATGACACTCTGGGGGACAAAGAAGAAGCAAGTGCAAATACACTTTGAAATGGAGTTTGAGGGCGAGCTAAAATTTGGCACTAATATTCACTGAAAATTCACTAACTTCACCTACATTTATTACTGACAGGATCTTTTGACCTCATGCACAGAAAAATTTGAAGATAACTGATATTAAAGTATTTTTAGGCCTTGAGCACATAGTTAAGGATTAAGTGAAGGCTGAAAGCCTAAAAATTACCCTCTGGGTTGGAATAAGTGGTTGCCGATAACTAGTAATGTATTTGTTCAGTGCTTCTAGTTTCATTTGCAAATGTTGCTTCATTAATTCATTTATTTTTTTCATTTATTCATGTCGTTTATTGCTATAATAAGTGCTGACTGAGAGCTCATTTCATGCTGGCATTGTGTTAGACACCAAGAATCTAGTGGTCAACAAATGCCCTCATTCTCCTTTCTTCCTGACCCAATTGCTTCTGGGTTGAAACCTTAATTACATTCAATATCTTTTTGGGGTAGAAGCTAAATCCCTTGTAAAAGGAAAATGTGGAAGTTTTAAACTTAAAGTCTCTTATCTCTTGGTCTTACTCTGGCTCCATAACAACATAGTCCATGTGTCTGTTACTTTTCCCATGACCGGATGAGCTAATCAGTGGCCATTCTTAGTTGTGTATCCCATCTCTGAAAATATCAGTTCCCAGGGCTAATTCACCAACCCTAAAAGTTCTTACTAGAAAGCGACCATTATTTAACAAGAACAAGAGAGAAGAAGGCTGTGGGTGATGTATTGGCTACAGGAAAATGGTTTTAGGATCATTGACAGAGGCTAATTTCTTTCCATTAGAAGGTATAGCCACAAACTCCTAGTAAATAGATAATATATTTAATCAGAGATACAAAGTTAGTATGTTTTCCATCTACACCTTTTTGGAAGTATTACTGTAACTATAACATATACAGTGTCATACCAATATATACCTAGTTTTTTTTTTTTTAATTATACTAGCTTTATGAGTTTTATTTAGTCACATCACATGCATGCCTGTCACTAAGATACATATTGAAATTTCAAAAATGAATAATTGCATCTTGTCTATCACCACATGCTATTTGCCTGTTAAAAACAACCCTGTGATAGAGGGATTATTACTTTTCTATTACAGGTGAGAATATTGAAGCATAGAGAGGTTATGTTCCTTGAAAAGTCTAGGATCACATAGCAAAAATAGATACTAGCTAAGACTAATCTGGGCCGCCTGACTGAAGAACTCATTATGTGCCAAACGTAATGTTAGATGCTGGGGATGCAGTAGTAAGCAGCTAAAACAAGTTACCTGTTCTCTTCACGCTCACTGACTAGTGTGGAAGACATATATTTATCAAATAACCTAACAAATAGTTGTGAAATTACTGATGTGGCAGTGCTATAAAGGAGAGGCAAATGGTCAATGAGATTTTATAATATGGAAATTTGACTAATTCTAGGTGATTAAGGAAGGCTTCCCTTAGCTAGTGATGCTCAAGTTGAATTCATAGGTTGAGTTGGCATTAAAAGTGGGGGTAGAGGACACCTTCATATAGAGAAGGTGGTCTTAGAATAAGCTGGAGAGGTAGTTTCAGGCTGAACCATAAAGAGCTTAGACTGGTTACATTAATGAGTCTGTATCCTATTTACAATGGAAATCCAATGGAGAGTATAAGCATAGATGGAGTGAGGTAACATGATTACATTTGCCTTTCACAAAAATTTCCCTGACTGTAGTATTGAGAAAATATGGAATATTGGTAGATTCATGTACATTACTGAGGAAGCAGTCTTATTTGTCTGGACAAAAATGATGATAGTTTAGAGCAGGCTAGAGGAGAGAAGTGCACATATTTGAAAGAAAGTTAGGAAGTAAAACTGTTATGTCTTAGGGATGAATTGGATATGAGGAATAAGAGAGAGGAATGTATTCAGGGTCAGGGACCAGACATATGTTTTAAAAAGGTGATTTCTGAGCCAGTGATTTTTCTTTTTCATTGTGGTCACTTTATTATACTTTCAAATCTTTAAAACTGGAGAGGGACCTTAGAGAGTTATAATGATTGCTTCTATCTTGCTCCTTATGTAAAGACAGAGAAATTATGGTTGCTAAAGTAACACAACTAGCAAGTGGCAGAACCAGGATTGGGTCCAGGTTTCCAGACCTCCGTCTACAATTGTGGCTCACTCCAGAATGGAAGATCCTTATATTCATAGTTTACACCAGTTAGTGTGAGAGGTCTGGGATTGTGAAAAGAGGTTTGCCTTGGAGGTAGTAGACAGGGTGATGATCAGAAAATTTGAGCAGAAGAGACAAAGGGCAAACATTTTTACAAAATTATAGAGATGTTAGGCTTGGTTAAAGATGATTGTGTTTGAAATATATCCTATTCTTGAAGTGGCTGATGCACAGTATCCATCCCCCACAGCTAACTATTTCTATTTAAATGAGTAAAGAGCAAATTCTTGTCAAACCTGATATATAGATATGCATCATTCTGCAGTAGACTGCCACCAATGGATTTTGAAGTCTGTAAGAATGAAACTTATTTCTTATCAAAACCATTTAACCATCTTTGAACTACAGAAAAGAATACATTCTGATATTTGTATTATGCCTATCTTTTTAGTTTTTATTTTAGTTTATTTTTGAGACGGAGTCTTGCTCTGTTGCCAGGCTGGAGTGCAGTGGCGCAATCTTGGCTCGCTGCAACCTCCCACTCCCTGGTTCAAGCGATTCTCCTGCCTGAACCTCCCGAGTAGCTGAGATTACAGGCACACACCACCACGCCCAGCTAATTTTTGTATTTTTAGTAGAGACGGGGTTTCATCATTTTGGCCAGGATGGTCTCGATCTCCTGACCTCATGATCTGCCTGTCTTGGCCTCCCACCGTGCTGAGATTACAGGCGTGAGCCACCGTGCCCGGCCTATGCCTCTTTTTATAACTTTATCTCTTTAACATTTTCCATTCTCCAAGGAGGGACTTGGAGACAAGCAATCCCCCATGCACCATGTTGCAGCTGTGAGCAGGTTTTTGGAGATGTGTTCATGTGTGGCATTGTGATGGAGTGTAGTGATTAGAAGATTGAAAAAGGGAAGGAGCTTTCAGATAGGACTGTCTTTCCACCTAGAAAATATCTTCCCATGACAAAGCATTATTGGTGTAATGTGCAGGAAAGTGGTGATGGAAGCATATGTGCTTATGTTAGTTCAAAACTAATTTTATCATTCTGTTCTGATTCTTTAAAAAAAAAGTCATAATTTTCCTTTTTATTTTCCCTTCCCTTCCTCTACCCATCCCTTGCATTTCTTCCATTTCATTTTCTTTCCTTCCTTTTTTCCAGAAGAATTCAGTCTTCAGTCCACTAAGTAGGGCACAGAAATATAAATATCTGAGCCTGATTGGATAGGGAGCTGTGGTGGTGCAGAGGTATGAGAGCCTAGAGGGGGTAAAGAGGGCATCTGCATAGCAGGGCTGTGTGGGATGTTACAACATGAACAGGGTGAAGAGGGCATCTCCATGGAGGAGCTTGAGTAGGACGAGGAATGCATTCACCCAAAGGAAACCCTCATAGGGTGTCATAGTTTGGTTGGGGTAAGATGAAATAAAAGCCTACACTTTTATTAGATCAAACAGACCCCAAATTACATTTTAATAAATATAATAAGAACAAACATCATAGGAAAAAAATTATTTACTTACCAAAACTCTATGTTAGTCATTGAAAGTGTAAGTATATGCAATTAACGATCATATGAGTGAAATGCTGATTACTCATACTAGATGCCTATATGAACATTCTAAAAGACACTGTGTATATCACAATTTAAAGTTTCCAATGTGACAGATGAGCCTGCTTCTAGCTAATGAATTTACATAATCTGGGCTGGATTGATGACAATGCTACTCAAGAAATAATGTACATATAACTCTCCTATGTTTTGTTTTAATAACATTTAGAGGAGAGAAATGCACTTCATAAATCTGTTGACAGGAATAAAAGACATTTCCAAGCATTTCAGCAAGCTCAAGGTATTATTTTTAACTTTCATTCAAAATAAAACATATGATGCTATAGTTTCAAAATTCATCTTCAAGTGTTCACTGATAATCATTACTAAAAATTTCCCTGTAAGGTTATAGTAAAATTATCTTTTGTTGAAGGAAATGGATTTTAGATTTTTAGATTCTGTTTAAACATTTGGGTTTAGTTCATGAACTAATCTTAAAATATTTAATGTTGTAGTGTGGTTCTACCACACATATATCTATGACACAGCTTTCATCAAATATGAATCATCACGTGAGTTCAACAACATCTGAGTTTAATGACAAAGGCACTTTCTTAGACACTGGGATTATGTCCATGTGGCTTTAGAAGTTTCTAAACTCAGTGGCTATACTTATTTCCTTGTGGATTGGTAACAGCCTGGGCAACAGAGTGAGAACCTGTCTCAAAATAAATTAAAATAAAATAAAAAATAAAAGACAGTAACACGAGGTTTAAATAGTTTACTCAGGTTATTGACTGCCGAGTCTCTTAATTTCTAGGAAGTACACCGAACTTCAGTTAAGTCAGGAAGTTCCTGACAGGCACCCTTACATTTCCTGCCCTTACTGGGGAAACATGAACTGGGGAGCTGATATTTTGAAGTTGCCGAATGGCTTCATGGAGATCCCAGGAGATTACAAAAGTGCCTGAGGTGAACTTTCCAGATAGCAGTCTGGGCGAGTATACTTGATTCTGGGTCACTTGTCGGAATTTTGAGGGCCTCTGGCAACTGCTTCTCTCCTATTCTATTCTATTCTATTCTATTCTATTCTATTCTATTCTATTCTATTCTATTCTATTCTATTCTATTCTGTTTGTTTAGAGAGGGAGTCTCAGTCTGTCGCCATGTCGGCTCACTGCAAACTCTGCCTCCTGGGTTCACACCATTCTCCTGCCTCAGCCTCCCAAGTAGCTGGGACTACAGGCGCCTACCACCACACCCGGCTAATTTTTTGTATTTTTAGTAGAGACGGGGTTTCGCTGAGTAAGGCAGGATGGTCTGGATCTCCTGACCTTGTGATCCACCCCCTCGGCCTCCCAAAGTGTTGGGATTACAGGCGTGAGCCACCGTGCCCAGCCTTCTCTGTTTGTTCTTTAACATTTTGGGGCTTCAATAAGTGGTCTTTATAAGTAAGATCACTTTATTGGTAATAGAACAAATGCCATGTACTCTTCCCTTATTATTCCACCTTGAGTATTAAGCCGCCAAATTTAGCCTTATAATCATCAAAAGTATGAGCTAGGTGTAAGAGTAATGAAAGACAGCACAGCAGACATATATTAGTACCAATACACCAATAGAGAATTCCTTGGCTAAGAAATTCCCAAAGTGAATTGACCTCTTCCTCCTATATTACAGAATGATCTCAGATTGCATTTGTGGGCCTAAGATACCTAGAGTGTATCTATTCTTCTTTTATTTGGCATGTTTATTATTTTTTGTTAGTGGTGTTGTTTATGGGATTAATTCCGCTCCTGTTTGCGTATACACGCACATTTTCTGTATATAGTTGCACTTTTTTGTGGTTCAGTTGTTTTAATTATGCATTTTATTTTAAGGACATTGTTTTATCATGGGTATTATTAATTGTTCAATTATCATTCTGTTCCTGATTTTATGTGCATGACACAGCAGCCTTGAAATATTAGAGAAGGACCAACGTAGCCTCCCATCCCATGAAGGGACAGCTTCACTGTCGGCCCATCTTTTTTTTGAATTATCTCTGAAAAGCAACCAGAATGGGGAAAGAATAAAAAGTGTCGGCAGCCATCCTAATCTCTGTCTTCTAGTTAACTTGAACTAGCCACTGAGCCCTGATTCCACTAAGATATTTCTCTTTTTTTTTTCAATTTTTATTTTATATATGGGGGTACATGGGAATATTGTGTGATGCTGGGTTTGGAGTATGGATCCTGTAACCCTGGTAGTAAGCATAGTATACAATAGGTAGTTTTTTTAGCCTACTCCTCCACCCACCTTCTAGTAGTCCACAGTGTCTATTGTTTGCATATTTATGTCTATCCATACATGCTCAAAGCTTAGCTCCCACCATAATTGAGAACATGAGGTATTTGTTTTTCTGTTCCTGCATTAATTTGCTTAGGATGATGGTCTCCACCTCCATCTATGTTGCTGCAAAGGACATGATTTCATTCTTTTTATTGTTATGTACTGTTCCATGGTATATATGTACAGTGTTTTATTTATCCAGTCTACCATTGATGGATACCTGAGTTCATTCCATGTCCAATAAAACATTTCTAATAATAAGTGCCACCACTACATTTCATTGTAAGAGAGAGAGAAAAGAAAAGATGACTCTGAGCAATCCATAGCCCAATTTTGACTTCTAAAAAACAAACTAGAAAATGACTATCTTCAGATTTGGGGATTTGTTTTTTAGTAGTAGAAATAATTACAGTCTTTCCCAATTTCTTTTGGTAAAAAATTATAGAAACAAAATAACATTTTAACATTTAAAAATCAACTCAAATTTGAATTTGATAAGCAACATCTTTCTGTTTTCTTATATTTGAATAACATATCCTGGGTAATACTTAAAGAAAAATGAGTTAATTTGGACATTGTTGAAATTAATTGAAAATCGCAGTTTCTGAATGAGTATCACAAAAAGCCTACCACGCTCTAATTGTATTATTGTTTTTCCTAAATGTATAATATCTTGATGTTTCTAAGATATGGCTTAATTACTGTTACTGCAGGTTTAACTATTGTATATGTAGAAGAGAAAAACCATATATGTGTACATATATATGTACCACATATGTATTTCATATACATATTCTTATTAAATATTATTTTATGTATCACATCTTGATAAAAGTAATTGTCTTTTGTTGTTTTCTGGTAAGCATAGTTTCCAGTGTTTAACACTTCAAGCTTCTGAAGAGAATATCGTTGCTCCTCATGACATATGTACGTGGACAACTCACATATATGTTTCTTAACAGTAGGATGTGCTTAAATCATTCTTAGAGAGTGCTTTACTGATCAGTATAAAGTAGGTCCCATTCCTTTCTGCCATTCTTTATATGTTATCCTTGTTTGCTTATTTCAAGGCCCTTATCACAATTTTAAATAACTTTATTCATTTTCTATGTACTTTATTTGTCCTCCCTCTCACTTCCACCAGTATGTAAGCTTTATGAGGCAGGGCTTGTGCCAGACATGTTCACTATTGTATTCTTATACTCAAAACATTGCTTGGTACATAGTTGGAGCCTAATAAATTTCAATAAAATTAACAAAAGTTCTTTTAATTCTTAATGTACTATGTCACTGTTCCACTGGGTCTGTGAAACATATGTATCCCATTTTTTCTCTTTGTTTTATTAACATGTAATAGTCAGAGAAGCCAAGTACCATACATGACCAGTAAATCAATGCCTCCAACACAAATGATGCAAAGATGGTACCTAACACTGGATAGGAACAAGAAAGGGTGAAGTAAAAAAAAAAGAGAGAGAGAGAAAAAAAAAATGTAGTCATTAAGCAGGCTGTATAGTAGAAAGAAAAACAGCAGGTAACAAGCTGGCAATTTACCAGGTCTCTGTGTTAGTGTTAGAGTGAGAAGGACCCTGGTTGGGAAATCAGGAGATCTTGGTTGAATCTGAGCTCTGTTACTTACTGGTTGTATGACCCCAAGCAGATGACTGAAATTTCTTGACTCTTGATTCCACAACCCTAAAAAGAGGGTAGTAATAGCTTCATATTCTACGGTGAATATTAAATGAGATAATATATATTTGAGTTCATGGACAGACAACTACATTTTATATTAACCATGAAATTTAAATTCAGCCACTTTAAAAATTCTTTTAAATTATTGTTTTTTAGACTTTACCACTTACTTCAGTAAGTTATTTAATATAACTTACTGGTTTCCTCATCTGAAAAGTAGGCATAATTGTGCCTACCTACTTGGGTCACTGAAAATTATCTGTGACATTACCTTGAATGGTGCCTAATACATAGAAACAGGTGCAGTTGTTTTGGCTAATAATAAACATTGATCCTTTCAAATCCTGTTGGGGGGTGAGAGGGAGGTAAGAACAAGAACTTGCATTATAGGAGCCAGCATCAGAGAGGCACATAGAAAGTAAAGAGGGGGCACTAGTACTAATACGCTACAAAGATTGATTTAGAGATTCTGTGATCCACTATAAGCTCCCAGATTAGTGCCTGAGTTAAAGAAAACATCTGAACTTTCTGGAGTTTGGTGTTTTGTAACAACATAATGCCATTTCCTTACTCCCCAATTCCTGTAACTGTTATAAAATTAATCAAAATAGTGGTTTGGTGACACTTTGAAAGTATGAACATGTTATAGAACTGCTTAATGAGAAAGTACGCAAGAATATACTTCATCTTGTTCAACAATAAGTGTTGGACAGATAATACTATAAAGTCAATATTAATGACAATAAATGGTATATGTTTCCACCCTTAGAGTCAAAGAAAATAGACCAGGCAAATTTTCAGAATAACAGGATCATTTTCTTAGATAGAACATGTGGTGATAAAGATTTGAGGGAGGAGAGTTTGAAAATAGTTTAATGAGATTCAATAAAAATAAACTTAAGTACCCTTTGCTGAGCTAAGGCAGCTTGTCCTAAACTTTTTGGGAGTGAAGGCTGAGACTGGGAGAAGCCTCCTCCTGAATCACCACTCCTCTCACCATTCCTATTTATCTGTCTCGTTCAACGGGTTTGCTCTACAACTGTTTGCAATGTGAAGAAGCTTTGCATTGAATGAGCTCATCTGAACTATGGCCAATGATATGCTGATAAATGTTTAAAAACTGCCTCCCTGACCACAAATCCTGATTTGTAACATTTGCCAATTTCCATGGTAGAAACATTCCCACCATGGCTGATTTTCAGCTACCAGTGGTTTAACTGTTAGCTTGAAAAATACTTGAAAATATAACAATCAGCTCTTGTGGCCTAGTCGTAGGCAGCTCCAACATACCACTCACTGTGGCTACAATACACATGGCTTCTGGAATAGGTTGTGTGGGATGATTGAAGCAGAAAGGGTAGCTTCATAGGAAGCTCAGCTGAGATATACTCAACATCTTATTCCACCATGATAGCAGTACTTTATATTGAATATCTCACATTATATTCTCTTTAGTAAATACAATCTATATTTTAAGTTTCTGCAAATGCTTAATTATTAATTCCCTAGGGTTTGGCTTCTTTCAATGTTGCCTTCCATTATTTTATGTTGGTTCAGATATTCTGAAATATCCCAATCTATTGTTTTAGAAATGGAATTTTAAGCCTGTATCTTTGTTTACACTGAATGTGGCCAGTTAGTTAAACTGGCCAGTCATTTCACTCTAAACATTCAGGAAAATTGATTCAATTCTCAAAAGCAGTTGATATCCAGCAAGTACCTATTCTCTGCCTGGCTTTGTGCTAACCACATGCCAATATGAGTGCAGAAAATGCAACTCCTGCCTTCACAGAAGTCATCATCTTGCACACAAGACAGTTACTGTTATGGGCTGAATTGTGTCCTCTCAAAATTCACATGGTGAAGTCCTAACATGTGAACATACTTGGAGATTGAGCTTTTAAGAGGTGATTAAATTAAAATGAAGCTGTTAAAGTGGGCCCTAATCCAATCTGACTGGCATCCTTAGAAGTAGAAGAAATTTGTGCACACAAAGAAACACCAGGGATGCATAGGCATAGAGAAAAGACCATGTGAGGATACACTGAGAAGATGACCAAGGCCAAGGAAAGAGGCCTCAGAAGAAACTAAACCTGCTGACACCTTGATCTTGAACTTCCAGCCTCTATAACTGTGAGAAAACAAATTTCTCTTTAAGCCAACTGGTCTGTAGTGTTTTGCTTATGGCAGCCCTAGCAAACTAATACAGTTGCCATAACCAGATATTTATAATATCTATCAGTTAGCATTAGGTTCAGTTGTGAGGAACATAAAACCTAAAATGGCAGTGGCTTTATGGAAATAGAAGTTTATTTATCTTTCATATAAACGGTTCAGTTATAAGCAGTGTAGAATTGGCATGCCATCTCTGGTTCATGATATGCATTTGAGACCCAAGTTCCTTCTAATCTATCATTATGTCATATCAACTATGTCCTCCTTGATTTTATGTTGCAAGATCGTGGCATCTCTATTCCAAGCAGAAGGATGGAGGAAGATTTGAAATAGAGAATGGAAAGTTGTTAATGGTGGAAGACTCCTGGAAGCTGCTGTAGGATATTTCTGCTTATGTTACATTGTGTATAACTGTGACCCCTAGCTACATCTAGCTTTAAGAACAGTTCAGAATGTAATATTTACCACAGCTGAAAAGTTTGTTATTATGAAAAAAGTAGGTACTAGATCGGAAAAACAAATTGTAACTTCTGAGACACTCTGCCTTATTGACTACCCAAATAACAATGCTCATTCTTCTTTCTATGCACATAGAACACATTTCTCTTTTTCCCAAGAGAGAGGACCCATAGTCCTATCTAGGTTACTGTGTTCATCTCAAAGTTCAAGATACCTGATGCTGTACCCTTTTATCACATTCAGATATAATTCATTGTATTGTGGTCACCTATAAACTAACAGACAAGTTATCTGCCCTCTCATTCACCCACCTGGTATACAACTGTAGAGAAGAAACAGGATATTTGCCACAAAAATCCCCACTTAGAAAAGGGAGAATTGGAACCACCCAGCAGTTATTGGTCCACAGCAATGATCAAAATCATTTGGGCACAATTCATAAAAACCATGAACAAAGGGATGAAGATATGAAATTGAATTTTATGAATTGAACAGTTGTTTCATACAACTTATTAGTTATTTCAGTTAACTGACCAGTTTAAGTGTTCATAGATAACTGAATTTTCTCTTGATAAGGCTATTTCAAATAATTTAAAGATAATAAAACCTCTCATCTAACATAAAAGAAGGGGAAGAGAATGAAAATGACATTTACTGGTTGCCTATTATATTTATTGATTCAACAAATAATTTTTAAAAATAACGATTGTCCACTCTGCTAGGCACTGAGAGGATAGAGGAGTGAAGAAAACTGCCATAGTGCATGCTCTTGTGGAGTTTACATTCTAATAAGAAGCAGATAATGAATAAAAATACAATTAAATATGTGCTACACCAGGTCTTAGGTGCTATAGAGAAAAATAAAGCTCAGTAACAGTGTTAGGAAGAACCAGTGGTGGTGATATTTTACAAAGTTGTCAAGGGAGATTTGAGCAGAGACCCAATGTGACCATTTGTGAAATGTTGCTTTTTAAGTCTCATGAATCTTAGAGAAGAATCCTTGACGGCAAGATGGCCAAATAGAGCCTCCACCAAACATCTTTCCTGCAGGAGCACCAAACTGTACAACTATCCACCTAAAAATGTACCATCATAAGAACCAAAAATCCAGGTTTTAAATTCACATCACTGAAAGAGGCACTGAAGAGGGTAGGAAAGACAATCTTGAATCACTGATGCCACCCCTACCCCATCCCCACAGCAGTGGCAATGCAGCATGGAGAGAGATTCTGTGTTCTTGGGGGAGGGAGAGCAGAATTATTGTGGGGATTTGCATTGGAACTCTGTGCTGCCATGTCACAGCAGAAAGTAACACGGGCAAAAGTCAGCCAGTGCCCAGGAAGGAAACATCTACACCAGCTCTAGCCAGAGGGGAATCCCCTATTCCCAGTGGTCAGAATCTGAGTTCTGTCAAGCCTTGCCTCTGTGAGCTAAAGTACTTTGAGGTCCTATATGTAAACTTGAAAGACGGTCTAGGCCACAAGGACTGCAACTCCTGGTAAGTCCTAGGGCTGTGCTGGGCTCAGAGCCAGTGGACTAGTGGGACATGCAACATAGTGAGACGCCAGCAGGGGCCACCAAAGGAGTGCTTTTGCCTCCCCTCCCCTGACCCCAGGCAGTGCAGATCCAGGAAAGACTTATTTCTTCTGCCTGAGGAGAGGATAAGTAAAAGTTAAGAGGACTTTGTCTTGGAACCTGGATGTCAGCTCAGCCACAGTAGGATAGGGCATCAGAGTATTGAGGTCGCCATTCCAGAACCTTGCTTCTGGACAGTTCTAGATACATCCTGGGCCAGAAGGGAACCCGTTGCCTTGAAGGGAAAGACCCAGTCTTGGAAGGATTCATCACCTACAGACTAAAGAGCCCTTGGGCCCTGCATAATCAGCAGTGGTACCCATGAAGTACTCGCCATGGGCCTTGAGTGACACTTCAGGTATGACTCAGCACATTCCCAGCTACGGTAGCTATGGGGAGGCACTCCTTTTGCTTGACAAAAGGAGAAGGTAAGAATAAGAAGGGTTTTGTCTTGCAGCTTTACCAGCTTGGCCACAGTAGGGTAGAGCACCAAACAGGTTCTTGGTGTCCCTGATTACGGGCTTTGGCCCTTGAACAACATTTCCAGACTTGCCCTTGGCCAGAGGAGAGCCCACTACCCTGAAGGGGAGTCTCAGGTCTGGCAGCATTCACCACATTCTGACTGAGGATCCCTTGGGCCTTCAGTGGTGATCCCTAAGCATCAGTGGTGGCCAGGCAGTACTTACCATGGGCTTGAGTTGGTGAAGGCCGTGGGGAGAAACTCCACCACTTGTGGAAAGGAGAGGTAAGAGTGGGAAGGACTTTGTCTTGTGGCTTGGGTGCCAACTCAGCCACAGTAGAATAGAGCACTAAGTAGATTCTTAAAGTTTCTGACTCTAGGCCCTGGCTCTCTGACAGCATTCCTGGACCTTTCTGGGACAAGAGAAAACGTGCTGTCCTAAATGGAAGGACAGAAGTCTGTCTGGTTTCATCACTTACTGATTATAGAGCCTTAGGGCCTTAAGTGAACATAGGCAGAAGCCAGGCCGTGGTTATTGTAGGCCTTGAGCACAACCCACTTCTATGCTGGCTTCAAGTCTGACCCAGCACAGTCCCAAGATTGGTGGCCACAGGGACACTTGTGTCACCCCCCCCCCCCACAGTTCCAGGCAGCTCAACACAGAGGGAGGAAAGGAGGGAGGGAGGAAGGAAGGAAGGAAGGGAGGGAGGGAGGGAGGAAGGAAGGAAGGGAGGCAGGGAGGGAGGGAGGGAGGGAGGGAGGGAGAGAGTGATGTTTGTTTAGGAGAAGTTTAGGGAAAAGAACAAGAGTGTCTGCCTTGTAATCCAGAGAGTTCTTCTGGTTCTTATTCGAGATCACCAAGAGCCACAGCATTCCTGAGTTTGGGGTGCCCTCATTTAATGCAGATACAACTGCAGTGACCAAAATCTTAGATCACAACCCCCAAGTCCATTCAACTACCTGGAAGCTTTTCCCAAAATGGACGGACACAAGCAAGTCCAGAATACAAAGACCACAATAAATACCCAACTCTTCAATACCCAGACATGAATGAACATCCACAAGCATCAAGACCATACAGTATAGCATAACCTCACCAAATGAAGTAAATAAGGCAACATAGACTAATTAATCCTGGAGAAAAAAAGATTTATAACCTTTCAGAGAGAGTATTCAAATTAGCTGTTTTGAGGAAACTAAAAAATTTAAGATAATACAGAGAAGGAATTAAGAATCCTATCATATACATTTAACCAAAAGATTGAAATAATTAAAAAGAATCAAGCAGAAATTCTGGAGTTGAAAAATGCAATTGACATACTGAGGAATGCATCAGAATCTCCTAACAGCCGAATTGATCAAGCAGAAGAAATAATTAGTAAACCTGAAGACAAGCTATTTAAAAATACAGTCAGAGGATACAAAAGAACAAAGAAAAAGAATGAAGAGCACTTAAAAGATCTAGAAAGTAACCTAAAATGGGCACATTTAAGAGTTATTAAACTTAAAGAGGAAGTAGAGAGAGAGAGAGAGAGAAAGGGATGGAAAGCTTATTCAATAGATAATAACAGAATTTCCTGAACTGAGAGAAAGATATCAATATCCAAATACAAGAAAATTATAGAACACCAAGTAGATTTAACCCAACTAACACTATCTCAAAACATTTAATAATCAAACTTCCAAATGTCCAGAATGAAGAAAGTATCCGAGAAGCAGCAGGAGAAAATAAACAAATAACGTACAATGTAGCTCCAATATGTCTGGCAGCAGACTCAGTGGAAACCTTAAAGGCCAGGAGAGAGAGAGGCATGACATATTTAAAGTGCTGAAGGTAAAAAAAAAACAAAAATCATTTTACCCTAGAATAGTATACTTGGTGAAAATATCCTTCAAACATGAAGGAGAAATAAAAGCTTTCCCAGAAAACAGAAGTTGAGGGATTTTATCAACACCAGACCTATTACAAGAAATGATAAAGGAAATACTTTAATCATAAAGAAAAGGACATTAATGAGCAGTAAGTAATCATCTGAATGGACGAAACTCACTGGTAAATAAAAAGTACACAGAAAAACACAGATTATAACACTGTAACTGTGGTGTGCAAACTACTCTTATTATAAGAAGAAAATCTAAATGATGAGCCAAGCAAAAATAATACCTACATCAGTTTTTCAAGAAATAGACGGTACAATGAGGTATACATAGGAACAACAAAATGTAAAAAGTGGAGGAATAAAGTTTCGGCATAGAGTTTTTATCATTTTTCTTTTTCATCAACACCAGACCTGCCCTACAAGAGATGTTAAAGTTTAATTATTAAATACCTACAGGTAGTCTTCTTTGCTTGTTTGTTTATGCAAACGGTGTTATGTTATTTAATAATAATGGGTTATAAGATAGTATTTGCAAGTCTCATGGTAACCTCTAACAAAAAATCATACAATGTATACACAGAAAATAAAAATCAAGAAACTAAATCATATGACCAGAGGAAATCACCTTTACTAAAGGAAGACAGGAAGGAAAGAAAGAAGGATGAGAAGACCACAAAATAACCAGATAACAAATGACAAAATGGCAGGGGTAAATCCTTACTTATCAATAAAAACATTGAATGTAAGTGAACTAAACTCGCCAATCAAAAGACAAAGAGTGGTTGAATAGAGGAATAAACAAGACCCATTAATTTGCTTCCTACAAAAAAACATACTTCACCTATAAAAGCACACATAGACTAAAAACCAAGGGATGAAAAAAGATATTTTATGCCAAAGGAAACACAAAAAAGAGCAGGAGTAGCTATACATATATCAGGCAAAATAGATTTTGAGACAAAAACAATAAGACAAGAAAAAGCAGGTCACTATATAATGATAAAGAGTTCAATGCAGCAATAGAATATAACAATTTTAAATATATATGCACCCAACACTGGAACACTCAGATATATAAAGCAAATATTATTAGAGCTAAAGAGAGAGACAGATTCCAATACAATGATAGCTGGAGACTTCAACACCTCAGGTTTAGCATTAGACAGGTCTTCCAGTCAGAAAATCAACAAAGAAACGTCAGTCTTAATCTGTACTATAGACCAAATGGATCTAAAAAATATTTAAAGAGTATTTCTTCCAATGGCTGCAGAATACACATTGTTTTGCTAAGCACATAGGTCATTCTCAAGGATAGACCATATGATAGGTCACGAAAGAAGCCTTAAGAAATTCAAAATAATTGAAATTATCTCAATTATCTTCTCTGACTGCAATGGAATCAAATTAGAAATCAATAACGAGGAATTTTGGAAACTGTACAAACACATGTTAATTAAACAACAGCCTTCTGAATGACCAGTGGGTCAATGAAGAAATTAAGAAGGAAATTTTTTGAAACAAATGATAATAGAAACATAATGTACTAAAACTTACTGGATACAGCAAATGCAGTACTAAGAGGAAAGTTTATAGTGCCTACGTCAAAAAAGTAGGAAAATCTCAAATAACCAACTTCATAATGCATTTTATAGAACTAGAAAATCAAGAACAAACCAAACACAGAATTAGTAGAAGAAAAGAAATAGTACAGAGGAGAAATAAATGAAATGGAAACACGGAAAAAAACATAAAAGATCAATGAAACAAAAAGTTGGTTTTCTGAAAATATAAACAGTATTGACAAACCTTTAGCCAGAATAACTAACGACAAAAGAGAGAAGACCCAAATGAATAAAATTAGAGATTAAAATGGAGACATTATAACCACTACTGCAGAAATTCATAGGATTATTAGAGGCTACTATGAACAATTACATGCCAGTAAGTTGGGAAACAGGGAAGAAATAAATAAATTCCTAGACACATAGAACCTACTAATATTTAAACATGAAGAAATCCAAAACCTGAACAAATACGTAATGACACTGAAGCCATAATAAAAAGTCTCCAAGTAAAGAATTGTCCATGACTCAAAGGCTTCACTGCTGAATTCTTCCAAATATTTTAAGAATAATTCGTGCCAATCTTTCTCAAACTGTTCCAAAAAATGGAGGAGGGACTACTTCCAAACTCATTCTACAAGGCCAATATTACTCCGATACCAAAACCAGACAATGACACATCAAAAAAAGATAAAACTACAGACCAATATTCACCCCATAAATATATACAGCTATTATATACCCATAAAAAATATAAACACATTTCTTCACCCTCAAGACATTGGTATTTCTTAGTTGTTAACATTATCTTACAGAAAACTAAAAAGAAAAGTGAGGATAGGAAAACTACACTTCTCAAAGAAATCAGGTGTGATACATCATGGCAATTCAGAGTGGATTATACTCAGATCTTATCAATGGACTCTGTTCCTCAGATACCGTTCAGATGCATTTTTGTAATTTTTCACTTTATATAATTACTTATATATAAACAGGTTTTTAAAAAATTATTATTATACTTTAAGTTCTAGGGTACATGTGCACAACGTGCAAGTTTGTTATATATATATATATATATACATGTGCCATGTTGGTGTGCTGCACCCATTAACTTGTCATTTACATTAGGTATATCTCTTAATGCTATCGCTCCCTCCTCCCCCTCCCCACAATAGGACCCCATGTGTGATGTTCCCCTTCCTGTGTCCAAGTGATCTCATTGTTCAATTCCCACCTATGAATGAGAACATGCGGTATTTGGTTTTCTGTTCTTGGGATAGTTTACTGAACAGACGCATGAAAAAATGCTCATCATCACTCGCCATGAGAGAAATACAAACAGGTTTTTATTCATTTAACACACATGCGGCCAGGCATGGTGGCTCACTCTTGTAATCCCAGCACTTTGGGAGGCCGAGGAGGGCATATCACCTGAGGTCGGGAGTTCGAGACCAGCCTGACCAACATGGAGAAACCCTGTCTCTACTAAAAAATACAAAATTAGCCGGGCTTGGTGGCACATGCCTGTAATCCCAGCTACTTGGGAGGCTGAGGCAGGAGAATTGCTTGAACCCAGGAGGCAGAGGTTGTGGAACAGGGAGCCAAGGTAGTACCATTGCACTCCAGCCTGGGCAACAAGAGTTAAACTCCATCTCAAAAAAAAAAAAAAAAAAAGAGACACATGCTATTTTTCTTTTCTTTTTTTTTTGAGACGGAGTCTCGCTCTGTTGTCCAGGCTGGAGTGCAGTGGCCGGATCTCAGCTCACTGCAAGCTCTGCCTCCCGGGTTCACACCATTCTCCTGCCTCAGCCTCCCGAGTAGCTGGGACTACAGGCTCCCGCCACCGCGCCCGGCTAGTTTTTTGTATTTTTCAGTAGAGACGGGGTTTCACCGTATTAGCCAGGATGGTCTCAATCTCCTGACCTCCTGATCCACCCGTCTCGGCCTCCCAAAGTGCTGGGATTACAGGCTTGAGCCACTGCGCCTGACCTACATGCTATTTTTCTATATCTTATTATCTTATTCTGGGTGAACAAAGAAATATGGGCTGCACTGAGCAGGGGTATGTACTGAAGAAACCAAGCTTTAAAATCAGATTGACTTGAAGGTGAATCTTAGATCTGTTCCCTTCCAGTCATAAAGACTTGGGTATTGTTTCTTGACCTTTTGGCTAAGATCAAGTGTTGTAAAGACTTGGGAAAATTAATTTAATTCCTGTTTTCTTAGACTGTAATAATGGGTTAATACCCACTTATCTTATAAGTGGTACCTCTGGTAGAATTCGACTGTGAATCTGTCTGGTCCTGGAATTTTTTTGGTTGGTAAACTATTAATTATTAATAATTAACTATTAATTATTGCCTCAATTTCAGAACCTGCTATTGGTCTATTCAGGGATTCAGTGTCTTCCTGGTTTAATCTTGGGAGAGTGTAAGTGTCCAGGAAATTATCCATTTCTTCTAGGTTTTCTAGTTTATTTGCATAGAGGTGTTTATAGTATTCTCTAATAGTAGTTTGTATTTCTGTGGGGTTCATGGTGATATCCCCTTTATCATTTTTTATTGTGTCTATTTGATTCTTCTCTCTTTTCTTCTTTGTTAGTCTTGCTAGCGATCTATCAATTTTGTTGATCTTTTCAAAAAACCAGCTCCTGGATTCATTGATTTTTTGGAGGGTTTTTTGTGTCTCTATCTCCTTCAGTTCTGCTCTGATCTTAGTTATTTCTTGCCTTCTGCTAGCTTTTGAATGTATTTGCTCTTGCTTCTCTAGTTCTTTTATTTGTGATGTTAGGGTGTCAATTTTTTATCTTTCCTGCTTTCTCTTATGGGCATTTAGTGATATAAATTTCCCTCTACACACTGCTTTAAATGTGTCCCAGAGATTCTAGTATGTTGTATCTTTGTTCTCATTGGTTTCAAAGAACATCTTTATTTCTGCCTTCATTTTGTTATGTACCCAGTATTCATTCAGGAGCAGGTTGTTCAGTTTTCCATGTAGTTGAGCAGTTTTGATTGAGTTTCTTAGTCCTGAGTTCTAGTTTGATTGCACTGTGGTCTGAGAGACAGTTTGTTATAATTTCTGTTCTTGTACATTTGCTGAGGAGTGCTTTACTTCCAACCATGTGGTCAATTTTGGAATACGTGCGATGTGGTGCTGAGAAGAATGTATATTCTGTTGATTTGGGGTGGAGAGTTCTGTAGACGTCTATTAGGTCCGCTTGGTGCAGAGTTGAGTTCAATTCCTGGATATCCTTGTTAACTTTCTGTCTCATTGATCTGTCTAATGATGACAGTGGGATGTTGAAGTCTCCCGTTATTATTGTGTGGGAGTCTAAGTCTCTTTGTAAGTCTCTAAGGACTTGCTTTATGAATCTGGGTGCTCCTGTATTGGTTGCATATATATTTAGGATAGTTAGCTCTTCCTGATGAATTGATCCCTTTACCATGATGTAATGGCCTTCTTTGTCTCTTTTGATCTTTGATGGTTTCAAGTCTGTTTTATCAGAGACTAGGGTTGCAACCCCTGCTTTTTTTTGTTCTCCATTTGCTTGGTATGTCTTCCTCCATCCCTTTATTTTGAGCCTATGCATGTCTCTGCATGTGAGATGGGTCTCCTGAAGACAGCAGACTGATGGGTCTTGACTCTTTATCCAGTTTGCCAGTCTGTGTCTTTTAATTGGGGCATTTAGTCCATTTACATTTAAGGTTAATATTGTTATGTGTGAACTTGATCCTGTCATTATGATATTAGCTGGTTATTTTCCTCCTTAGTTGATGCAGTTTCTTCCTAGCCTCGATGGTCTTTACATTTTGGCATGTTTTTGCAATGGCTGGTACCAGTTGTTCCTTTCCATGTTTAGTGCCTACTTCAGGATCTCTTGTAGGGCAGGCCTGGTGGTGACAAAATCTCTAAGCATTTGCTTATCTGTAAAGAATTTTATTTCTCCTTCACTTATGAAACTTAGTTTGGCTGGATATGAAATTCTCGGTTGGAAATTCTTTTCTTTAAGAATGTTGAATATTGGCCCCTACTCTTTTCTGGCTTGTAGAGTTTCTGCCGAGAGATCTGCTGTTAGTCTGATGGGCTTCCCTTTGTGTGTAACCCAGCCATTCTCTCTTGCTGCCCTTAACATTTTTTCCTTCATTTCAACTTTGGTGAATCTGACAATTATGTGTCTTGGAGTTACTCTTCTTGAGGAGTATCTTTGTGGAGTTCTCTGTATTTCCTGAATTTGAATGTTGGCCTGCCTTACTAGGTTGGAGAAGTTCTCCTGGATGATATCCTGCAGAGTGTTTTCCAACTTGGTTTCATTTTCCCCATCACTTTCAGGCACACCAATCAGATGTAGGTTTGGTCTTTTCACATAATCCCATATTTCTTGTAGGCTTTGTTCATTTCTTTTTATTCTTTTTTCTCTACACTTCTCTTCTTGCTTCATTTCATTCATTTGATCTTTAATCGCTGATTTTCTTCCAGTTGATTGAGTCGGTTACTGAAGCTTGTGCATTTGTCACATAGTTCTCTTGTTATGGTTTTCATCTCTATCAGTTCTTTTAAGGTCTTTTCTGCATTGATTATTCTAGTTATGCATTCATCCATTCTTTTTTCAAGGTTTTTAGTTTCTTTGCGCTGGTTACATAGTTCCTCCTTTAGCTCTGAGAAGTTTGATCGACTCAAGCCTTCTTCTCTCAACTTGTCAAAGTCATTCTCCCTCCAGCTTTGTTCTGTTGCTGGCGATGAGTTGCTTTCCTTTGGAGGGTGAGATGAGCTCTGATTTTTTGAATTTCCAGCTTTTCTGCCCTGCTTTTCCCCCATCTTTGTGATTTTATCTGCCTTTGGTGTTTGATGATGGTGACGTACTGATGGGGCTTTGGTGTGGGTGTCCTTTCTGTTTGTTAGTTTTCCTTCTAACAGTCAGGACCCTCAGCTGTAGGTCTGTTGGAGATTGCTTGAGGTCCACTCCAGACCCTGTTTGCCTGGTTATCAGCAGTGGAGGCTGCAGAAGATAGAATATTGCTGAATGGCGAGTGTTGCTGTCTGATTCTTGCTCTGGAAGCTTCATCTCAGGGGTGTATCCCGCCGTGTGAGGTGTCGGTCTGCACGTAGTTGGGGATGTCTCCCAGTTAGGCTAATCAGGGGTCAGGGACCCACTTGAGCAGGCAGTCTCTCTGTTCTCAGATCTCAGCCTCCATTTTGGGAGATCCACTGCTCTCTTCAAAGCTGTCAGACAGGGGCATTGACCTCTGCCGAGGTTTCTGCTGCTTTTTGTTTAGCTATGCCCTGTCCCCAGACGAGGAGTTTACAGGGGCAGGCTGGCCTCCTCTGTACTCTGTTCAAGAGTACAGAACTCAGAAGGGTATGTTACTTTAAGGTGCCTAATTGTACTTATTAGTTGGAAAGTTACCCTTTCCCAACTTCCAGTTTCATTGTAATGGAGAATGGAGTTAGTGACACTGAAAGTGGAGACAGAGTAGCCGGTGACTTGAGCAGTAGCCTTGATATGACGAGGGTGCAATCAGCAATAGGACTGCTCACATTTTGTTAGTCATTTTGGCAGTTGCAGACAACATAGCCTCAGAATAAATCACCTATCAGAGCAGCAGTGAGGAATAACAGCAATAACAGCAAAAAAATTCAAGAATCACGAAGGCACTATCATCTACCCATCACTCAGAATAGGAAGAAGACTTGAGGCATTTGGATAGGATGATCGTATTATTTATTTTCTAAAGATGGGCACTTTTTAAAAGTGAAAAGGAGTATGTTAATAATTATTCTACTACTACAGACATAAACTAAGACTTCCTGGGAAAATCAGGACATGTCATAGTTCTGGAGTGGATGAAAAAATTTTCAGGATTGGGGCTTGGAATCAACAAATGTTATAGTTATTATCCAGATTTTTGGTGGCTTACAATGTGAGGGACTAAGGCATACACAAGCAATGCCATCATACCTATTTTTAAGATGAATACTTAGGAATCAATAAAGACCATTCTCTATATTCTTACTCCTTCTTCACTTATTCTCAAGACATCTAGTCTTATTTTCAGCCATGAATTATCTATATCTGTATGCACCTATTGCACATAAATTTAGTGTAATTTATAATCTCTACCTTGAATCAAAGAATAGGGAGAGGTTTGCTTGCCTTAATTCTCTGCCATTGAAAAGCCTTTATATTTTTAATGATTTTTGGAAAATTAGGTTGATTTAGACAGTATGAGAAGTGAGGTAGATGACTGGGTAGTTGGAAGAATAACAGCAAAGGGTAAGGAGCTTAATTTTGATGTGGAGGATTATAAGAAGCTCTTACAGAGTTTGTAGAAGTGCAATATCATCCAATTGAATTTAGTAATATTTAGCACCTATTCTGTGCTACATATTATGTGTCCCTGATGAATGTATAATCTGTCTGGGGAGACAAAAAATCTGCACATGAAACAATTCATGTACAAAACAGGATGGTCGAATGTTAAAGTCGAATTTCAGATGATGAATATTATAGTATGTCATGGCTGGAAGGTGGTAAAGGAAAAAATAAAATGTTAATTATAATATCCCACTCCATCCAGACATTTAATCACTTTGGAAGTATGGTTAATGGCACTGACAGAGATGGCTTACCATTCAGCAAACACTTATGCTCCTCCATTTCCATAGTGTGGAGTTGTCACCTAAAGATAGCTGTCCAGCCAATGGTGACATCTCCCTATAGTAATCTTTGCATTCTGTTGTGACCATGTGACTAGTTTTCACTAATAAAATGTGGGCAGAAATGATGCATGTCACCTTGGCAATAATTTATCTTGATAAATCTGGTGTGCTTTCGCTACTTAATTCCTCTGTCTGCCAGCTGGGTGCAAAGGATTTCAAGGCCTTAAAAAGGAAACTAGGTTCCTGAATCACCATGTGGGAGAAAGCTACATGCTGACCAGGAAAAAAACTGCATTTGACTATTAACATTAATGAGAAATTAACTTCTATTTTGTTAAGCCATTGGAACTTTCAGAGTTTCTTGGTTATAGCTATTAATATTACCCTAAATAATATAGGCACTAAATTTTGCAGGAGTCCTCACAAACAAGCCATCTCACTGTTGTCTGGAATTTCATTGCTTAGTGATTCGTATGCTCCATTATTCAATATAATTAGGAAATGCATTAGTTTTCCCTCTGTGTTACCTAATAATAAGTGAATCTAAAATAAAAGAAGAAAATGCTGATTTTCCACTTAACCCTTCAATATCTTTACTTATTTTAAAGTAATTTTAAGCTAGCTTAATTCAACAGTTGACCTCTTTACACAGGCTTACAAGATGAAAATGAAACAGAGTAGAGAATACCCCAAGAATCTGAAGTCTCAATATGTTCTGACTAATTTGGAAGAGTAGTCGTTTTTACCTGAACAAACTTATTTGTCATGTGTGATAAATTGTATATTAAATTCAGAATGTATTCCCTCCCACCCAGCTTTGAACTTCAGAAGTTTTAAAATCTCTCTTTTGCTGTTAGATATATTGACTGCCAATTACATTAGATTTTCCTTAATCATGAGATTTTAGCTAAAGACTAAAGCATGGGCTAAGGAGTTTTACCTTATTTTCTTAGCAATGCAGTAGCATTAAAAATTTCATATAGTAGAATTTCATGCTGGGGACGCTGCTTTTGGCAAATTGATCTGGGAGTGTTGTTATGTCATATTGTAATTAGTAGGAAAATTATAGAAGATTATTGCAACAGTCCAGGCAAGAGATAATAAAATTTACTAAGGTACATATAAGCAGATATGAATAGAGAGAATTTTCATTTTCTTGACATGAACAACTTAAATAAAATTCTTTCAAAATTAATATTTAAATTTAACATAAACCCAGTAAAAATTTCAATGGGATTTTCTTTTTGTTTATTTCTTAGAAAAATGATTCTAAAATTTATCAGAAAGGCCAAAAAGTTAAAAAAAAAAACTTGCAAGGATAGATGGGCATTTTGAAGTAAGAGCAACAAGAGGAGACTTATTCTAACAAATATTAAATTATGTAGTTATAAAAATTAAAAGTGTGATTCTAGTGCTTGATTAGGCAACCAGGTCATTGTGAGGAAGTCACTGGAGTGCTAGTAATTGGCCCAAATGCATGTTAGTTTATAATAAGGAGATACTTTAAAAACAATATCAAAATGAAGGAATATTTTCAGAGCAAATTGCTATTTGGAAAACTAAAATCAAATTAGCTCTTTTGTAGGTGAGGTCGAGTGGTGGTTTTCTAGATGTATCCTCTGGATAAGAGTGTCCATATCATGTGGGAAATTTTAGCAATGAAAATTTTCAGGCACCACTCCAGAACCCACTGAATCAGAAACTTTGGTGGTAAGACCCTGCAATTTGTGTTTTAATAAACTTTCCAAGTGATTCTGCTGCATGCTAAAGTTTGAGAACCACTAGGCTATATTATGCTGCAGTAACAAATCACCCATGAAATTTCAGCGGCTTATCAAAACCAAAACTTATCTCACAGTTAAATTACATGTCCCCTAGAACTTACAGTATAATAATAATAATAAAAAAAAGAATTAGATAACAATCTTACAGCCAAATACCGCGCAAAAAAAAAAAAAAAAACTACATGTCCATTGATGATTGGCAGTGGGATCTCTGCTTCACATAATCACTCAGGGATCCATGATGACAGAAGTAGCAATATCTTATATTTGCACTCTCTGGAGCATGTGCCCTTTTTAGACATTGCAAAAAAGGAAAAGATAGCTGTGGTATCATAAGTTAATTTTTTTATTCTTTCCCACATCCTACCATAACTAGTTTTATAATCTTTCCTAACAATAAGCTGTTTGGGAAATGAAGGAGAGTAGTTGAAGTGTTTGATGATTGATCACTATTATCTCTGCCTCAGATCTCTATATAACATCTTATCCAAATATCACAGATGGACAGAATATTTAAATGCAAGCAATGAAATCATACTATAGGATAATGAGGTCAATGTTTATAAAATACTTTTCATGGGTGAAGCCTTTCTAAGCATGTTTTGAAAAAAGAAAAGCAGAAATCAGAAAGGCTTAGAATGGTTTTTCCCATGACAGATACTTTACAAACATTGACCTGTATTTTCTGATCCTTCAGGTTTTAGCTTAAATGTCACCTCCCTCAGAGAGACCTTTCCTGACAACCCCGTCTATATTAGGTGACCTGTCATTCCTCATTACAGCATGCTATTTATATCTCTTATGGCACCAATCGCAACCTGTAATTATTTGTTGCTGCCCAATTTTTCCACTACAAGGTGAGTTTGGTGATAATACATTTTCTTGTTTACAGGTGTGTAATTAGCAATTAGCACAGTGTCTGGTGCATAATAGGAGTTTAATAAAAATTTGAGAGGTAGAATGGAAGGAAGGAAAGAAAGAAGGAAGAAAGGAAAGGGAGGGAGGGAGGAGGAAAAGAAGGAAGAAAAAAGGAAGAAAGGAAGGAAAGAGAGAGGGAGTAAAGAAGAGGGAGGTAGAGATGTAGGAAAATTTATATAGAAAATATCAGGAAGGATTTATACCAAAATGTTGACAATGGTTATTTATGAAAAGCGAGATAGCAGACGATTTTTACATTTTTCACTATATTTCTGCATTTTCTGAAAATTCTTAGTGCAATGAGTTTTCATTACTTGTATAAGCAGAACAAGAAACTAAGTAGTTTTGTTTTAACAAGAGGAAATCGTATGAAAAATGATGAGGACCTGAATTATGTTAGTGACAGTAGGAATGGAAATAAACGTTAGAGACACTCTAGAGCTAGAATGAACAGGATGTAGCAGCTAAATGTGGGAGGAACATGAGGAGAGGAAGGAGTCAAAGATGACATTCACATTTCAAGAAGTATAATATAATTAGAGAGTGCTCCACAGTTTCTTCCTCCTTAATATGATTGTCCTCTTAATCCTTCTTTTCATTTAATGATAGAGTGAATAATATAACACATTTTGCCTTCAAAACATATTTCTGATATCAGTGGTGTAGTTTGGAAACTGACATCGGGGGAGGGATGTTAAAGGTCTAGTCTAGAGTCGTGGCTGTGGGGATATGATGTAGACAGATTTGGGAGTTATGGAAAACAGAATTCTCTGGTTTTATTGAGAGAGAAAGAGAGAGAAAGGAGAGAGCTGAATGGAGATCAGAGGTAGGAAGAGGAAGAAATCTGTAATCACTGCCAAGTTTCTGGCTGGTGTCACCTGGCAGATGTGAATGTGTTTCCTGGAAAAGAAAATACAGGCTTAGAAGCAGAATTTTTTCTGATTTGTTTAGTTTGGAGGAGGCTCCTGTATTGCTTCAATTTGGAAATTGATGAATTACAGGCAATGATGTCAGGCTTCTGGCTTAAGCAAGGAATGCTGTTGACTTGGGGCAGGTAGCACAGGAGAAAAATACTTGGTAATTTTGTGCCATTAGCGACATTTAAGTGTAAAGTTCTGCTATTTAGTTGGATCTTTGTATCTGCCACTGAAGGAAATATTTGGGGATGGAAATATTGATTTGGGGTCATCAAGTTAAAAGTGTTAAATGAAATAGAGATGTTCAGAAGCTATAACATTTAGACTGACCTTTCTCCAAAAGCCTAAAATATCTCCCTTTCCCCTTAATAAGAAAGCACTCCACTGTTGAAAGTATCCCAGCACTGCATCTGGGCCTGCTACAGACTACAACCTATGTTCCTTTAAGAATAATTTTTGTGATTCTGAGATTTGCTTTTCAACTCGTACTTCTGCTTTGATTATTTCTTCTAGCTGTCTATCACATATAATTGGAGAAAAAGAGTAATGTTAGAAGATTATATTTTATTATTCTTTGAGTTCTGAAGTCATTCTGCAAAATTGAAATAAAAGAAGTAAGTTACCAATGTACCATTTTTATTACTGGCAAAAAGTTTGCTTAATGCTTTCAATCTTGTACTATAAGTTATGTTACACAAAACTCACTCTCTAGGACTCCAATAGCTTGGATGGAAAATGTTCAAGGAGTACAAGAAACAATAATGATTTAATAAGGAATCAGGTTTTAACAATGAAAAACCCGACAAAAAGTACAGATGATATTTTCCTTTCATGCAGCTTCTCCTTTCTACCAAACCTGACATTTATAAGAACAAAAAATTCCCAAAGGATTATAAATCATTCTACTATAAAGACACATGCACACATATGTTTACTGCAGCACTGTTCACAGTAGCAAAGACTTGGAACCAACCCAAATGCCCATCAATGATAGACTGGATAAAGAAAATGTGGCACATATACACCATGGAATACTATGCGGCCATAAAAAAACATGAGTTCATGTCCTTTGCAGGGACATGGATGAAACTGGAAACTATCTTTCTCAGCAAACTAAGCCAGGAACAGAAAACCAAACACCGCATGTTCTCACTCATAAGTGGGTGTTGAACAATGAGAACACATGGACACAGGGAGAGGAACATCACACACCAGGGCCTGTCGAGGGGTGAACGGCTAGGGGAGGGACAGCATTAGGAGAAATACCTAATGTAGATGACGGGTTGATGGGTGCAGTAAACTACCATGGCACATGTATACATGGTGAAACCCCCGTCTCTACTGAAAATACAAAAGTTAGCTGGGCGTGGTGGTGCATGCCTGTAATCCCAGCCACTCGGGAGGCTGAGGCAGGAGAATCACTTGAACCAGGTAGTTGGAGGTTGCAGTGAGCCGAGATCACGCCACAGCACTCCAGCCTGGTGACAGAGCGAGACTCCGTCTCAAAAAAAAAAAAAAAAAAAAAGGAAAAAATGAAAACAAAACAGCAAAACAAACAAGCAAACAAAAAACCCCTGCATGTTCTGCGCATGTATTCCAGAACTTATAAAGTATAATTAAAAAAGAAAACAATTATTCCATTCATTTTCTGATGAAGAGTAATGTAGTCTAATAACATCATCTCTTTTATTCATTGATTGTCAGAAAAATATGTTAGAAGCAAATAGCTGTTTAATTTCTCTATGTGCAGGATACTGTGTTCTTTTACTTTGGGGGTAATTGTCTTTGCTTCATCCCTCAGTCACAACCCTAAAGGTCAAAATATTGTATTTAGTATATGAAGGCTCTCCCACTTCTACCTCATTATCTACAAGGGCTAATTCATATTTTCCAAGGATGTAATTTTAAAATCATTATACCCCAATGAGTTGTCTTATGTTGAGCATGTACATTTGTTAACAATAAAGCAACAACCAATAAAGCAAATTATTTCTTTGGTTTATTTCCTTTCTTCAAGGATTATCTTTACTTCTCTTATCAGAATAATCTTTCTGGATTTGAGGACCTTATTACATTAAAAATTTGTCAATTGGGAAATCAGAAACACTGTAATCAAACATTTCACCAGTCCAAGAGATAATTCACGTTGTACCTGGGTGTTTCCCCTTTGTAATTCTCCTTTTTCATTTGCTATGACCTATGAAGTGAAATAAACTACAAATCAAAATTTGTGTTTTTTCTCCACCCTCAACTCCCCAAACAGTTAGGCCAACTTTAAGCAATACTTAATATTTCTTTTTTCTCCTTTCTTCCAGGATTTTAGAATAAAATATTTCTAGTAGCAAAATGACAGACTGTAAATACTAGTTGATTATCTTATTGTATTTGAAACTTGCCAGTCTTAAAAAATTATACAATTAAGTGCAAAAAGCAGGACTCTGTTATGCAATTAAGAGGATGGGTACCACATTATATTTAAGTTTTAAACATGACTTAACTTTGTCTTCCTTTTAATTAGGTAAATGAATTATTTAAACCCAGCTTTCCCAGAGTGATGAAGGTTTGTCTATTAAACAAAGACTTTAAAATTACTTACTTACCTCCTGTAAATAATTTTAGTACAACTCTTGGATTTTCCATGTTAGATTTTGACATGGGATTCTTGATCAAGACTGAACTACATCACAGTCAGATACACAGAATAAATTTCAACAACATCCTGCCTTCATTTGGAAAATGCTAAATGATTTAACATGCATAGTAGTAGTAGCCTTCATTTGTTAATATTCTTTGCGCTTCCTGTAAAGGTGACTCTTTCATCAGATCATTATCTGTTACCAGATTATGCACCATATAATTTATTCTAGTTCTCTTTTCAAAGGTTCAGGCTAGATGTCTTGCTCATTCAAGAGACTCAGAATAGCCACAGCAAATAAATTAATTAATTTGGTCATTAACGCATATTTTAAGTGTTACAACTTGAAGCGAAAAATTCAAGAAAAGTGTAATAAAAGTTAGATTCCTATTGTTAACGAGGCGTATTGTCTATTGAAGACACTAATTTCACCACAGGGTGCAGTCTTGGAACCTTTCAGTCTAATTAGAATTCGTTTCCATATTCTTTATCAATTTCTCCTTCAACTGAAATCTTCTCAAATGACCTTTTTTCTCTTCACTTATGACTCACCCAAAGACTTTATTTTTCCCTAAGCAATCATTCAAATACAACTGCATTTTTCCAGTAAACACATTCTAAAAATAAATGTCCTTGCTGGCACACATCTACTAAATGGGAAGAAGACATTGACTGTACTAAGCTTGTTTTTATTTGTTTGTTTGTTTGTTTTCTTTTTTTTTTTTGTGCATAGCAAACACTTTTCACAAATTTTTGGGGTGGGTAATATTAAGTGGAAGGGATGTTTCTTGGACCTCTGAGAATAAGAGAATTGTATGTATGCTTAAGAACTTGCAGTTGGATTAACTATATTTGTTGTTGTCTAGTGCACATGTGAACTGAATGGAAACCTTCAATCCCATATCTGAAAGGAAAAAGAGAAAAAGCCATGTTCTCCACACAGGGACTCAGCAAGGAAAACTACCTACACATAACTTACCCTTTGATCTCATCAAATCTGCTTAAATATGCATAGCTCCTGAAGGCTTAGCTCAGCCTGCCTGACTGAGTGCTTTGGCTCTTCTTATTCTGGGTCATTCAGATGACTTCCAAAACTGTTTCTGTAAGGCATTACCAATGTTTAGTAATATAAGCTAATTACCAGGCAACATTTATGTTCAACCGTATTATCTGATTTTAGATGAAAGGCTAATTTGTCATTAACAGTCAGAGGGAAATTTCTGGGTGATTGTGTCCTATAAAAACAGAGAGATAATCAAAATGATTAATACTGAGGGAAAACAAAAACTGGTATGCTGGAAGCTCTCAGTAATTTTTCAGTTAGTTTAGTATACAAAATTTGACAAATGGGAAGTTATCTGAAAGATGAATCTGAGCTTTATGAATTTCTACCTACCAAATTATAACCAAATTTATAGTGAGAAGGAATTAGAGAGTACTGAATATGCTCTATATTTCTAAAATTGTGAGATCTTTTGTTTGTATATCATTGTGGTTGGAAATGCTATGACATTTATCTTTATGTTACCAGAAGTGACACATATTGCTCTTCTTCAAGATCTTGTTATTAGTGGTAAAGCTTATATAACTCATCTTGAGTTTCTCCATAGTGTCTTTTCCCCCTGTATTGAATGGTTTAAGGCTTAAACAATGCTGGGGAAAATTGCAGTGCAGATTATTGCTGTGAAAACAATTAATCACAGGGTCTTATTATTCAAGGTTGGCTCCACTTTTCATATCACAAAGTAAGATAGTTGAATTCAGTCTGAAGACATTAAAAAATAAATTCACTGATCTTCAAACAAAAAAGGCAGCTAATCAAACACACTGTGAAAACTGAGATTATAGTTAAAGATCTGCCCGATTCAAACAACATCTTTACTGAGTTATGATATGTACAAGCTAATAAAAATCTCATTTTACAAAAATCGTATCAGTGATTCTTCATAGTGAATGTAGATGTCAAAAATGACAATCCAGGGAAACTCTTGAGAACATTAATTTTTTTTTTTACAGACTTGCAGTTCATAATTAAAGTTCAACATCTTTCAAAGGCTAAAACTCTGTTGTAATTTTGAAACTGTTATTGTTATTCTGCCACCTAAATATGATTGATTGACTTAGTTGTGCAACACAAATTATTTACATTTTTATTATGCTTTTGGGTCACTATACAAACAAATTTCTATTATAAAAAATTTCATGAACACCCATAATTTGTTGTTGATATTTTAAATTTAAGGTGGGAAATTTAACTAAATGATGATATCTAATTGATCCTTTTGACAGAACACAAATTAAAAGAGTTTGTATAGAACATTTTAGCAATCATCTTCCTTCCTGCCATGCAAACAATGTAGCCTTTGTTAGAGATTTGGATAAAAAAAGTCTATAGAAATTTGAAGAAAATTTGTTACAACCAATTCAACTTGGCAAACAATTATCAGACACCACAATGCAAAACTGAAATAGCCACACTGCAAAATACCTCTTGAGAAACCCCAAATCTAGTATAAGAGTCATAAATAATACAAAATTCCTATTAAAATTGTATCCCAACACCAGTATTCCTTAACCCGCTACCTGGCTTTAATTTTTGGTAGCATTTATGATTATATTCAATATAATTTACTTTTTAAATCTCTTCACACCAGAATCAAATCTCCAGGAAAATTGGAGGTTTTTGTCTGTTTTGTTCTTGCTTAGTGTTTAGATAAGTGTCTGGCACACAGTAGACGATAAAGATTGTTGAATTAGTGAATCCATGAAGAAATGGTGCAAAGAAGACTGTAATGAGTATTACAATAGCGGTAGAAATAAATTAATTTTGAAGTATACAGAGAGATGAGAGATAGGTCAACTCGATCACCCTGCTCAAATGTTAGCTCTGTGTGAAGCTCTGTCCAGATTGCTCAAGCAGGTTTTCTTCTACAATGTTCCTATTCCCACACACCTCTCTTACAACAGGTACTATATCATAGCATAATGATTCATTCATCTCTCTCTTCATTAGACTATAAAATATTTGATGACAGAAACTCTTTTTTTTTCTTTTACCTACTTACCCATTATAGTGTTTTGTATATAAGTGGTTATTGAATTAAAGAATGAAGGTTTAGTAAGCCTAGTACTGAGAGATTGGGGTTGGGATGTTGGGGTAGAGGTGTGATCAAGGTAAAGGCCATAGCCAAAGTGTCTCAATATTTGTGGGGTCAACTGAGTGACAGATGAGTCTGGTAAAGTAGATTGGGGAAGAAATATAGAGTACTACACATGTTAGAATTATGAACTCGACTTTATTTCTGTTTGCAGTGGGAGCTCATAAACATCTTTGAATAGTGAAAAGATGCAATACTGTCTAGCTGTGATTTAGGAGAGCAGAACAATGGACTAAAGTCAGAAACACTAGTTGTTATAATAGTCAAAATCTTAAATAATGAGGCTTGAGCTAAGATAGTAAGCACATTTTCTTGGAAGGAAGGTAAAATATTGTAGTGATAGAAGTAACAGGATATAATTCATGCTTAAATATAGAGAATAATTAGGAATATGGAGGAGTAAAAATGGATGCTGAGGATTTGGCTTTAAGTATCTGAAAAATACAGAAGGAATAGAAAAGTTGGAAGTCTGATGAGGTGATACGGTTTATACATGTTAAGTTTGAGATGCTTCTGGAACATTAATAAATGCTAATCAGGCAGATATAAATTTGGTAATGCACTTCAGAAGAGAATCAGAGGTTGGGAAGTTTATTGTCGAAGTTATAGGAAAGGATGCAGTTGCTAATAGTGAATAAATGGCAGAAGAGGATCAGGAACAGAACATTGGGAAATACCTTAAATAAGAAATGCTTAGAAGAGGAATTCATGAGAAGGACAGAGGAATCCAAAGAGAAAAGAAGAGAAGATAATGAGACCGTCACAGAAATTACTGGAAGAGAAAATTTAGGAATGATGGGTTGTCAACAGTAACAAATTATACAAAAAGTAGATTATAAACTGGAAGATGTCATTGGAATTGGTACTTTGTAGTGAGTTTAAGTTTTCATAGTATGCTAGATGTTGAACCCAGAATGACTGGAGCTGAAGAAAAACAAAAAGTAAGTATGCAGTAAGTGTAGACTACTCAGTTTGCAGAGACTGAGGGGAACAGAAAAGTTTTATAGTAGTTGCTGCAGTGGATTCAGTAAGGAGGTAATTATTTAGAAATGAAAAGAAATTATTAAAAGTGGTGTCTCGGTTGAAATTTTATATCATGAATATTTAATGTACCTAATCAGAATGGTGATGTGTCTTTCTTGAAGCAACTTGCATAAACTGGATAGGAAATTAAAGAAAATGGTTGTTTGGGTTAATTCAGGGTTGGGGTTCAGCATGATAGGTGTAATGCAAGGATAAGGGAGTTGAGAGGTTCAGGGAATTGGTAAGAATTTAGTTGAAGCATTTGAAAATAGGATCCTTGATGCATAGTGAGACCAATAAGGTATTGAAGAAGTTATTAAAATGTTATAATAGGAAACAATCAGAAAACTAGGAGGAATACAGTTAGAGCAACCAGGAAATTCCATGCAATGATTAAGTATAAGATGAGGGCCGGGCGCAGTGGCTCACGCCTGTAATGCCAGCACTTTGGGAGGCCGAGGCCAGTGGATCACAAGGTCAGGAGATCCAGACCATCCTGGTTAACTCGGTGAAACCCCGTCTCTACTAAAAATACAAAAAATTAGCTGGGTGTGGTGGCGGGCGCCTGTAGTCCCAGCTACTCAGGAGACTGAGGCAGGAGAATGGCCTGAACCTGGGAGGCGGAGCTTGCAGTGAGCCGAGATCAGGCCACTGCACTCCAGCCTGGGTGACAGAGCGAGACTCCATCTCCAATACACACAACAACCAGAAATCAAGATGAGGACTGAGGTGGAGTGGAGATGTAAGTTATTTAAGCTGAGAACATTTTTATAATATAATTCCAAGGAAATAGTCTTGCTATAAGAAACCTTTCAAGAAATTAAGTTATTAGGGTGTTATGAAGTAGCCTCTAAAATTTATAATTTTATATATATATATATATATATTTATTATACTTTAATTTCTGGGATACATGTGCAGAAGGTGCAGGTTTGTTACAAAGGTATACACTTGCCATGGTGGTTTGCTGCACCCATCAACCTGTCATCTACATTAGATATTTCTCCTAATGGTATCCCTCCCCTAGCCCCCCACCCCTGGACAGGCCCCAGTGTGTGATGTTCCTCTCCCTGTGTCCATGTGTTCTCATTGTTCAACTCCCACTTAGTGAGAACTAAGTGAGAATATGTGGTGTTTGCTTTTCTGTTCCTGTGTTAGTTTGCTGAAAATGATGGTTTCCAGCTTCATCCATGTCCCGGCAAAGGACGTGCATTCATCCTTTAATATGGCTGCATAGTATTCTGTGGTGTCTATGCGCCACAATTTCTTTATCCAGTCTATCATTGATGGACATTTGAGTGGGTTCCAAGTCTTTGCTATTGTGAATAGTGCTGCAATAAACATTTGTGTGCATGTGTCTTTATAGTAGAATGATTTATAATCCTTTGGGTATATACCCAGTAATGAGATTGCTGGGTCAAATGGTATTTCTGGTTCTAGATCCTTGAGGAATTGCCACACTGTCTTCTCCAATTGTATAGGTTCAATGCTGTCCCCATCAAGCTACTATGGACTTTCTTCACTGAATTAGTTGTATATTTTATATCAAATCTACTTCATAACCATATGATGGTTTCTGAATGAAATTTTGAAGCCCAACCTAAAACTTTTCAAAAGGAATGGATAATAGAATAGGATACATTGACTGCACTGCTAAAATCCTAGTCCTATAGAATTGATTAATCTGAAACCCAATCCCTTGTATGGTTTACCTTTGATTAAAAACCTTAATTATCTACTGTGTTCTAGGTGTCAGGTGAGTTGTTGAAGATATGTTAATGAGTACCTTGTTCTTAAATCACTCATGGTTATCTACTTAAAGGAATGTATCAGTTACTAATTTTGTAAAAAAAACTTTTTATTATGAAAAGAAATACATATTCTTTTGATCTAAAAAGTTAGAAAATGCAGACAAGCAAAAAGAATTAAAAAATTGCCTATAAACCCACTATCTGGAGATACTATCATTATTTTTTAGCTGTGTGTGTGTTTCTAAAAATATGATATATGCATTGGTTTAGAAGCTGAATTGTCACTTTTTTTATAATTTTGTATGACCATATTTTCATATCAATAAATATGCTTTTGTACCACTTCTAATGTCTACATTGTTTCTCACTGTATGACTGATTGGTAATTTATTTTCCCAATACCCTATATTTGGACATTTATTTTATTTCCACTATAGCACCATAAATCAATACTATATATACATTAGATTATATGACTTTTAAATATATATTTTAATACAATTGAGAGGAAATTATTTTAGAGATTCCTTGAATTTACTCCTCTAGCTATTTGATTAGATGACATTTCTTTAGGCATAGATGGAACAGACAATAAGTCAAATGGTATGTTTTGAGAGACCTTTCCCCTGACCTCAAACAGTTTCTCTGTCTTCAGTGTCTTTTAATTGCCTATCTTTTTTTTTTTGACACAGAGTCTGGCTCTGTCGCCCAGGCTGGAGTGCAGTGGCATGATCTTGGCTCACTGCAACCTCTGCCTCCCGGGTTCAAGTGATTCTTCTGCCTCAGCCTCCCGAATAGCTGGGATTACAGATGCCTGCCACCGCACCTGGCTAATTTTTATATTTTTAGTAGAGATGGAGTTTCTCCATGTTGGCCAGGCTGGTCTCAAACTCTGGACCTCATGTGCCTATCTTTTTGATGTAAGTACTTAAAGAAAACACAATGTTATTAAAGAGGGATAAACTTTAAGCCAATAGTGCTTAAACTTGGATGAGTTCATTAGACAAACTATTCACTTAGGTTCCCAAAGGCATGATATTTGTGAAAAGCATGTTTTGATAGAGATGAGAAACAAGAGTCAACACTAAAATACTGGGCATCCTAAGTAGAATGCTTTGTGCTGGAATATAAGAGTATTGGTGTTTTGGGAAGTGAGGATTAGTACCTAAAGCAAAAGGTGTGTAATACGAGGTGGTAGGGCTTCTTGAAACAAGTTATCATTCATTCCACACTGGTACAAGGGGCCAGTACTATAAACTGAGAGACTCTTGACCATGTGTATGTAACTAAAATGATTTTACTGATGAAACAAATTTCAACCAGTCTAGCTATATATTTCACCCTTATTCTCTGATTTTTCCATTTCCCTAAAAATTGATCTGTTAAAATATGTCTTAGGGTTCTTTGTGCTGCTATAGCAAAATACCACAGACCAAGTAATTGACAATGAACAGAAATTTATTGGCTCACAGTTCTGAAGGCTGGGAAGTCCATGATTGGAGGCTCGCATCTCATGAAAGCTTTCATGAGGGCAAAAGAAAGCAAGAGAGGGTCACATTCACCCTTTAATAATGGCATAAATTCCACCAGTGAGGGCAGAGACCTGGTGCTCTAATCACCTCTTAAAAATTGCACCTCTTAGTACTGTTACAATGTACATTACTTAGTATGTTACAACTCCAATTTCAACATGAGTTTTGGAGAGGACAAATATTCAATCCATAACAAAACGTATCTTTTTTAAGGGAAAAATTTGTGCCCTACTTAGAAAATTTTGACCATCGAAATTTGTATTATCTGCCTAATTGATGGAGAAAATATTTATGGTTTGCAAGTAGCATCTCAGAATTCTGATTCTTTTTTATTTTTTTATTTGTTTATTATTATACTTTAAGTTCTAGGGTACATGTGCATAACATGCAGGTTTGTTACATATGTATACTTGTGCCATGTTGGTGTGCTGCACCCATCAACTCGCCAGCACCCATCGACTCGTCATTTACATCAGGTATAACTCCCAATACAATCCCTCCCCCCTCCCCCCTCCCCATGATAGGCCCCAGTGTGTGATGTTCCCCTTCCCGAGTCCAAGTGATCTTATTGTTCAGTTCCCATCTATGAGTGAGAACATGCGGTGTTTGGTTTTCTCTTCTTGTGATAGTTTGCTGAAAATGATGGTTTCCAGCTGCATCCACGTCCCTACAAAGGACACAAACTCATCCTTTTTTATGGCTGCATAGTATTCCATGGTGTATATGTTCACATTTTCTTAATCAAGTCTGTCACTGGTGGACATTTGGGTTGATTCCAAGTCTTTGCTATTGTGAATAGTGCCGCAATGAACATACGTGTGCATGTGTCTTTATAGCAGCGTGATTTATAATCCTTTGGGTATATCCCCAGTAGTGGGATGACTGGGTCATATGGTACATCTAGTTCTAGATCCTTGAGGAATCGCCATACTGTTTTCCATAATGGTTGAACTAGTTTACACTCCCACCAACAGTGTAAAAGTGTTCCTATTTCTCCACATCCTCTCCAGCACCTGTTGTTTCCTGATTCTTCTATTTGAGATTTTTCTTCAATATTTCCAGATGGTGATACACACATACACACCTACAAACCACAAACACACACACCTCACATTTATATATTTAAATATAAATGTATAGTTGACCCTTGAACCATGTGGGGGTTAGAGGCACTGACCTTTCCTGCACGGTCAGAAATCCAAATACGACTTTCAACTCCCCCAAATCTTAACTACTAATAGCCTATTTTTGACCAATAACTTTACTGATAACATAGACGTTGATTGACACATATTTTGTGTGTTATATGTATTATATACTGTTTTATTGCAATAAAGGAAGCTAGGGGAAAGACAATGTTATCAAGAAAATCATAAAGAAAAGAAAATATATTTACTGTTAATTAAGTGGAAGTAGATTATCATAAAGATCTTCATCCTGCTCATCTTGAGTAGGCTGAGGAGGGAAAGGAAGAGAAGAACTTTGTCTTACTGTCTCAGGGGTGACAGATGCAGAAAATCAATATATGAGTGGACCCCTGAAGTTCAAGCTCATGTTGTTCAAAAGTCAACTGTACTTTAAATATATAAGTGTGTATATATGGTTCATGTCAAAACCATTGTCTTTGAAACTGAACTTACATGACTGCTTATATCCTAAATAATACAATTATGTTTTTCAAATCACCAGAAATTTTTGCTATATTAAAGATGTCCTTTAGTTTGAATGACTTACTTATTTTGTATTCAGGTATGAAGACTTTGAGAATGTGACTATCTGACTGTATTCTCTAAATATTCACATATGTGTACATGTAGGGATATTGAAACCGTGAAAACTCGTAAGTAGCAACTACGAATATACACAAAGATTTTGCCATTATTTTAAAAACAGAATGAGCCAAAGATGGCCTCTGTATATTGGCCCCTATGGTATTTCTTCACTGAAGGATAAAACCTACTAGCTCATAAGCCCACCAACACCAAATTCAAATTTTTACATATCCGACTATTTTAAAAATAATCTCCAAAAGCAGATTTTTAGCAATTTGGAGCCTGCCTGATTTGCATACCCTATGAAACCCTACCCCACCTGTGCTCACCAGTGATAAGATAGAGCCTTCTGGTTATAAAACTCCAAGCTACGGTGGGTCCTTAGGAGTCTCTGACCCAGTAACTCCCCACCATGTTTCTGAGTAATATAACCTAAACACATAAGCCCACTCCCTGATCCCCTTCTCCCCTGGGAGTTCCCTTGTTCTTCTCCCCTTCTGATGAGAGAGCCCTCTTCACCACAGTCTGTAGACAGACTCCTGCTGTGAGGGACTTCCTCCCTCTTGCAACCCTGTGTAAATGTCACCCAATGTTTATTTTATTGTACCTGTGGTCATATCTTACTCTTTGGTCGGTCCCCAATCATTTGAAATTATGACAGAACACAAAGATACACAATCAAGTATAGACACAGACAATTAAACTTGTAAAACATCAACTGCAAATCTAATTGAATATATAATATATGAAGATGTACATGAATGAAAAGTATTATGCTCAAATATAAATAGTATGACAAATTTTATGAAACTGTTTATTTGTAGAAATACATGTATAGTTTGCAATATAAAATCAAATATACTATGTTCTGCGTGTTTTGAAGCAATGGCTAACAGCAGACTTTAAAAATTTATTCTGGTCACTTGCGTCTTTGTTTTGCACCCTTCCTTTTTAAAAAAATTAATTCAATAGCTTTTAGGGAACAGGTGGTTTTGGTTACATGGAGAAGTTCTTTAGTGTTGATTTCTGAGATTTTGGTGATGCCATCAACCAAGCAGTGTACACTGTGCCCAAGGTATAGGCTTTTGTTCCTCACCCCACTCCCATCCTTGTCCCTGAGTCCCCAAAGTCCATTGTATCATTCTTTTGTCTTTGCATTCTCATAGTTTAGTTCTCACTTATAAGTGAGAACATAAGATATTTGGCTTTCCATTCTTTAGTTACTTCACTTAGATAGTTGTCTCCAACTCCATCCAAGTAGCTACAAACGGACTACCAAACTGGCACTACAAGAAAATACTAAAAAGACTTCTAAATCTTGAAGCAAAACCTCAAAATACACCAAAATAGAACCTCCTTAAAGCATACATCTCACAGGGCCTATAAAACAATAACACAATGAAAAAAAAAACAAGGTATTTAGGCAACATCTAACATGATGAATAGAACAGTGCCTCACATCTCAATACTAACATTGAATGTACATGACCTAAACACACCATTTTATGTTTTTTTTTTTTTTTTTTTTTAAGTATACTTTAAATTCTAGGGTACATGTGCACAACGTGCAGGTTTGTTACATATGTATACATGTGCCATGTTGGTGTGCTGCACTCATTAACTCGTCATTTACATTAGGTATATCTCCTAATGCTATCCCTCCCCCCACCCCTCCCCACAATAGGACCCGGTATGTGATGTTCCCCTTCCTGTGTCCAAGTGATCTGATTGTTCAATTCCCACCTATGAGTGAGAACATGCGGTATTTGGTTTTCTGTTCTTGCCATAATTTGCTGAGAATGATGGTTTCCAGCTGCATCCATGTCCCCACAAAGGACACGAACTCATTCTTTTTTATGGTTGCATAGTATTCCATGGTATATATGTGCCACATTTTCTTAATCCAGTCTGTCACTGATGGACATTTGGGTTGATTCCAAGTCTTTGCTATTGTGAATAGTGCCACAATAAACATACGAAATACACCATTTTAAAGACACAGACTGGCAGAATGGATAAAAATCCACCCAGCAAGTATCTACTAGCTTCACCTCATGTGCTAACACATGAGGACTCACATAATCTTAAGGTAATGGAGTGGAAAAAGATATTCCATCCAAATGAAAACCACAGCATGCAGGAGTAGCCATTCTTATATCCGGAAAAAAAAAAAAAAAAAAAAAAGACTTTAAAGCAACAACAGTAAAAAAGGACAAAGAAAGACATTGTATAATGATAAAAGGATTAGTCCAACAGGAAAATATCACCATCCTAAATATATATGCACCTAACTCGGGAGCTTGCAAATTCATTAAACTATTACTACTGGACCTAAGAAATGAGATAGACGGCAACATAATAATAGTGGGGTACTCCAGTAGTCCACTGACAGCACTAGACAGGTCATCAAGACAGAAAATCAACAAAGAAACAATGGGCTTAAACTATACCCTAGAACAAATGGACTTAACAGATATTTATAGAACATTCTACCCAACAAGTGCAGAATATACATTCTTTTCATTAGCACTCGGAACATCCTCCAAGATATACAATACGATAGGCCACAAAACAAGTCTCAATACATTTAAGAAAATCAAAATTATATCAAGTATCATTTCAGACCACAATGGAATAAAACTGGAAATTATATCAAGTGTTAGTTTATTCCACAGTGAAATAAAACTGGAAATTAACTCCAAAAGAAACCCTCAAAACTATACAAATACATAGAAATAAAATAACCTGTTCTTGAATGATTTTGGGTTACAAACGAAATCAAGATGGAAATTTAAAAAAATTCTTTGAGGAGAACAATAATAGTGACACAATCTATCAAAACCTCTGGGATACAGCAAAAATGGTGTCAAGAGGAAAGTTCATAGCATTAAATGCCTAAATCCAAATGTCCAAAAGAGCACAAATAGACAACCTAATGTCACACATCAAGGAACTAGAGAAACAAAAACAAACCAAACTCAAATGCAGAAGAAGAAAATAAATAACAAAGATCAGAGCAGAATTAAATGGAATTGAAACAAACAAACAAATAAACAAAAACAGTACAAAAGATAACGAAAACAAAAAGCTGGTTCTTTGAAAACGTAAACAAAATGGATACACCATTAGCGAGATTATCCAATAAAAGAAGAGACAAGATTCAAATAAACTCAATTACAAATAAAACAGAAATTATTAAAATTTATACCACAGAAATACAAAAGATCGTTCGAGGCTCCCATGAACACCTTTACATGCACAAACTAGAAAATCTATAAGTCTAGAAGAGGTGGATAAATTTCTGGAAATATACAACCCTGCTAGATTAAATCAGGAAGAAATAGAAACTCTGTTTGGTACTGTTTCTATATTTCTTTTTAATTTGGATATAAAAATGATAGAAGCATAAGTTGATTTTTGACAGAAATTTAGTTATGAGCAAGAGTTTTTTATAATTTAAGATAATCCTTGTAATTTGTGTGCTTAGCTTGTGATATATTCAATGTCTAAGTTTGTCAAATAGAGCACCTGAACTTTACTTATAAAAGAAAATATTTCTAGTCATAAATATTCTTTCATTTATGAAATTCTGTTTTGTTCATTTATTCACTTACTCATTTGATAATCAGTGATGTAGTGGAGATAGCATGCATTTTGGAATCAGGCTTGGGCTGAAATTATAGCTCCAAAGTGTACTAATTGTGAAAATTTGACAAATTGGTTAACATTGTTGAACCTTATTTGCCTTAATCTCCTATTGCTTAATTATTTTATATAAGCACATATTTGTGCTTATATACTCAAGCATTTGTTGAGTACTCAATATGCGCATATATTGGACAAACTAAAACTTCCCAGTTTAAGCAGTCCCAAAGCCTACCAAATGAGTTGTTTCAAAAGTTCTTATTAACTAGTAATCAGGTAATAATGATGGAACCTGTTCTGGGTTTAATGGGGCACAGTATCCCCAGTTTTATTACTCCTGTCATATATTTGACAGTTGTCTTCTTTTTGCCTTCTTTCAAAGGGGGAACTATCAAAACACTAGTTTAGACTGTCACAATGCAGAAACTTAACAGTCACATGAAAAATAATCATTATGGAAAATAATTAAGACAAGTAAGGAAAAGAGAATTTAAATGACTGACTAAACAGAAGTGAACTTTCTGAAGAATGTAAGATAGAGTCATGACAATTCCAACTGTAAGAAATGCTGCTTTTTACTTGTTTCTATTCTGGCTTACTCACTCTATTATTACTCTCAAGAAAGAAAATGATTTAATATATACGCTTATTTTCACAAACTCATTTTAACCAGAAGGAAAGAGTTCTTTTTCTTATTGATTCAGAAGCAAAATAAGCTCTTAAGAATTCATTGTTTGATAATATTTACCTCTGCTATGAAAACTCATAGGCTGTCTTATCTTTCCACAGAAAACATATTGAACAGTTGTAATTTTATGCCCAAAAATCTGGAAACAATTTAAAGACTGATTCTTGATAATTTTGAAATTTCACCATTTGATAGACAAATGCCTTTGCTCACTCTACTGGTGCTTATTCTCAAGGATTTCCTGAAGTGAAGCCTGTTAAGTATTTCCAAGCCATAAGTTGAAGCTATTAAATGATGGTGTATATATAGCTACTCTCTGATTACTCTTTGAGTTTATGTGAAGTCAGTGTAAGTTCAGTCCAAACCCTATTATACACTTCTCACTATTGCTAAGTTAAACTCACAAGTGGCAATAATTGATCTCTTTATTGTTCATAGAGACCTTAATTTGCCTAGATATACCTATGCAGCTAGATATTCCAAGTAAGAGTAGATGATGCTCTATTAGGTGGATGTAATCTGTACATTTAGGATCGTGCTTAATTAGTATTGAGTTGTTGGGGTTTCCCATCTTTTTTTTTTTTTTTTGAGACAGAGTCTTGCTCTGTCGCCCAGGGTGGAGTGCAGTGGCTGGATCTCAGCTCACTGCAAGCTCCGCCTCCCGGCTTCACGCCATTCTCCTGCCTCAGCCTCCGGAGTAGCTGGGACTACAGGCGCCCGCCACCGCGCCCGGCTAGTTTTCTGTATTTTTTAGTAGAGACGGGGTTTCACCGTGTTAGCCAGGATGGTCTCGATCTCCTGACCTCGTGATCCGCCCGTCTCGGCCTCCCAAAGTGCTGGGATTACAGGCTTGAGCCACCGCGCCCGGCCCTCCAATCATACTTATAATTGGCCCCCAATACTTACAATTATCTATAATGCCTTACATTATCTGATATTATCTGGTTCCCACTATATACCTCTTTAACCTCATACACTGCCATTTTTCTCCTTGTAAAGCTACTGCCATGTTGACTTTTCTGACGCTAAACACATGAAACTTATTCTCTCCTAGGGATCCTTTCACTTTTCATTCTTCCTCCCTAAACAACTATGCCCTCTGATCTAGGATAATGTTCTTTTAATCTAGATCACAGCTCCAGTATTATTGCCATAGAGATTCCTTTCCTGACCACCCAATCTAAATGCATGTTTATCCAATCCCATCTATCATTGGCAGTCACTCTCTATTGCTTATTTCTTCATATTAAGTACTTCTTCATAATGTCATGGTCAATGACTATCTGAAGGTGGTGCATGGATGGTAAAGGGATTTACCAAGACAGTAATGAGTTTAGAAAGGCAGATTTATTTAAGAGGAAAGGAGGAGATACATTGCAAGGGAGCAAAGGGCAGGGCAGAATAAAGAAGGCTGTCTGCCAAGAGGCAGGGTGAGGGGAGTTTTATAAGGTCGTCCTGCTTAGGCTGAACTCTTGAAGACAGGCTGCTTGGGTGCAGGTGGGCTGTGAGCTGGGTGCTTGTAATAGGATGCTTGGGTGCTAGTGAGCCATTTGTGGTTGGCCTCATTTCTCAGAACATTTACTCCCCTCTACCCCTGTTTCTGTTCCTGCCAGCTAAGCCCATTTCCCAATTTTCTGTTAACTTCTTAGGACTATACACATAGCACTTATCTCTGTCTGGAATTGTATATGTTTTATTTGTCTCCCCTCACTAGAATATAAGCCCAGGGAAAGTGGGACCTTGTTGCCTTTTTCACAGGTATATTTTTAATACCTGGAACGACACCTTTATTCATTGAATGAATTAATAAATTTTGACAGTGACTTACATCCTGTCTCCTCAATTTCTTAGTTCAGAAGTAGATTAATGTATTTTGAATTAAGGAGTTGGGTCCCAGGAACAAGAACCCTCAAATCCAATATAGGAGAGAGAGCTCCAGGTGTATTCCAGTCTTACCCTTCAAGAATCACAGGAGTGGGAGGGTATCTAAAGCAACTTTGATGTAACTCTCATAATTCTAAATTCCATTAATGTTCTCCTTTCCACCAATATTAGAGAATTCAGATATGATGTTCTTTGATATGGAAATTAAAAGTGGGTCTCCTCAGAGCTTCGAACGTATCATTTTCTTTTCCAGTCCATTCTTCACACTAGAGAGAAAGATCTTTCAAAAAATGTAAATGCAATAACATTCACATGACTAATTCCCTTTAGTAGATAACATCCAAAATCATCACCTTATTTTTAGAGTCTCTGCCCAATCTGGTTTTCCAACCTCCAGGCACTCTGATCTTTCTGTCCCTGGAACATGCCGTGCCCTTTCTCTTAGTTTAGGCCTTCACATTTGCTATACATTCAGCTTGAAACACTCTTACACCTTCTCTCCTTGCCCAACCCATTCTTCAAATCTCAGATAGATATCACTTTCTCAAAAAGGTTCCCTTTACCCTTCAGACTTGTTCAAAATCTAATGTATACTCCCATAGGCCCCATCACTTCCATCATTATGCTCAACATAGTTCATGTTGATTATAGACTGGAGACAGCAAAGTATGTTTTGTTTACTGGTGAATCCTTAACATAGTGCCTGGCACAGAATAGGTGCTCAATAATTATAATCTAATTAGCTTTAGAAAATTGACACAGACTTTTCTTATTTCTTCTACTATATTCCACATTATTTTATTTTTCTCCTATGAAACAGCTTCTTTCCATTCACGCCCTTTACATTTTTTTTCCCCAAAAAGAGCCTTCTATTTAAATTGTCTCAGATCTTTGAAATTGCCCTTTTTTTGCTGATTATATCATGCCTTCCCATCTTTAAATTGCATTCCAGAAGGGCTGTCTTCTCAGAAAACAAATAAACAATGAAATGATAATATTTGCTGTGATATTTTCTACCTGTTTTTTCAATTATAGAGCATCAGTGCAGAATCAGAATGTAAGTTTCATAGGACAAGGATCTTGCCTGTTTTATTTATATCTTTTGTCTACAGTGCTAGAACAGTGCCTGGACATCATAGGTACTCAGCAAATATCCGTTAAATGGATTTGCCTCTGTCTCCCATTGTTGGCCTAAAGTAAAGAAGATCTATAGTTTCTTGTTCAACTTGACTTTCTTCTGAATGTTGTAGTTTTAGATTCCTGGAGACAGGTTGTGGCACATAAGAATCAGTGCAAGCAAACACTAGGTTTGGAGGACTCAGGGAATCCTCTGGGCTGACTCCAAAGTTACTATATAGCCTCATGGTCACCACAACTTACTCATAAACTAGAACCATATCTTCTCTGGACTGTGGGATAAATACTGGAACTAAAGCATCAGTGATGGTTTAGATCTTTACAGTAGTTAAACATCTCAGTTCTGTTGAGTGTTGCTGCATTCTGTTAATCCTATTTTCACCACCAACAAGCTGCATTTTGAACTTATGTGATGTACCTATTAGAAGATGCCATACGTGATGTGTCAGAACTTTTGTATCATTAGTGAGTGCTTTTTGATCAAGATTAACTCATATTTTACACTGTGATGACACACTGTTCAAAAAAAAAAAAAATACTACTGGTCAAAGATCATAGGAGATTTGGTGCTTTAATTGTAGTGCCCTCACTTATTCAGGTAACTTTTAGCAATCTTGTAGAACCTAATGAAACAATATTTGCTTTCACAGCCAATTCACTCTCATCTTCTGTCCTTAAGTGAAAAGATAAACATAGCTAAATACTGGAGATATTGCTTATCTCTACTCGTAAATTATCTCCCACTGTATCGAGGAAGAGTGAACAGATAAATATGTGTGCTTTATTTGATTTAGAAGGATAGACAGGTGTACCTTTAGAAGGTTATTAAGTATATTTAGAAGGATATTAAGATGTACCTACACTTCCTGGGTGCCCTGAAATTTCTTGTTCATGCTCTTGTCTTTCAACATGCTGTGTTGAAACTATTATAGGTCTGACAAGATTTCAAAATTTAAGTTGTGCATAAATGTGATTTTTAAAGTAAGCTACGGTAAACTTGGTTTTGAACATCAAACTTTTTAGAACATAGTCTGAAGTTTTATGTCTGTGATATTGTGCATTATGTTGGTAGGAAATAGTTTGATTCAGAATATATAAGTATAAATAAAATATTTTTCAAAGGGCAAATAATTAGTACTGAGGAAGGGAAACAATCCTTTGAATGAACGAATTCCATGCAAGCAAAGAGATTTACACAGACTTTTACAGTGATAGAGGAAAATTGTAATAATTAATAATAATAATTGAGGATGCTGGAAAGATAACTTCATGCCTCCTGTTTGATAAGATTTGGAAGCAGTTTGATCTTTTGTTAAAGACAGTTATACTTATGGAAAACATATCAAGTGATATTTGCAAGAACTTTCATTTTAAACGGGACAAAGAGTTGTATTGTTGCAGCAGAAAATTTTTGATCCTCAATTAATCAGTATTCTCATTAATCCTGAGGTTAGGGAAAAAGTGAACCAAGATTAATAATTAGTATATTGGTTCATAATTACTGAGAAAGGAATCTTAGGTAAAAGTTTAAATTTCTTTAAATCTTATTCTATGTATATATCATCTTTTAAAAATGTGATTTCTAATGCAAGTTAGTGGTTAAGCCTAGGTATTTTAAGAAAGATGTCCATTATTTACAATAATATTAAGGTTAAAAATCATGCCATCATTTACACTCATTCTCTGTGAGGATCTTGGCTATAGTAAATCTCGCTCTTTCGAATATGACAGTACAATTAACACACATTTAACCATCTAATTTATCTAAATTTTTAGCAAAATGCCTTATTGGTAATAGCCTGTCAAAGTATCTTTTAACACAGACAGTACCAAAGGGGTTTTCCCCGTCTACACCAAGTGCGGTCTCTATCAGGATAAATAATTCCAAAGTCATTTTTACTTACAAACATCCTTAGTGTAATCACAGCTTGTGAAGGTACTTGGCTTATTCGTTTCAAATTATCTGAACTACTCTCCCTTACTACTGTCAGTTCTTTTACGTATATTCTCCACAATCTTGCTTAATAGTCTGTGAAGATAATAAAACTAGACAAAACTTTGACAAATCATCTATCTGTCTGTCTATCTATGTATCTATCTATCTAATCTTTTTTATTATACTTTTAAGTTCTGTGATACATGAGCAGAAGGTGCAGGCTTGTTATGTAGGTATACATGTGCCGTGGTGGTTTGCTGCACCCATCAACCCATAATCTACACTAGGTATTTCTCCTAATGCTATCCATCCCCTAGCTCCCCACCCCCTGACAAGCCCCTGTGTGTGATGTTTCCCTCCCTGTGTCCATGTGTTCTCATTGTTCAACTCCCACTTATGAGTGAGAACATACAGTGTTTGGTTTTCTGTTCCTGTGTTAGTTTGCTGAGAATGATGGTTTCCACCTTCATCCACGTCCCTGCAAAGGACATGAACTCATTATCTTTTATGGTTGCATAGTATTCCATGGTGTGTATGCACTACATTTTCTTTATCCAGTCTATAATTAGTGGGCATTTGGGTTGGTTCCAAGTCTTTGCTATTGTGAATAGGGCTGCAATCAACATACGTGTTCATGTGTCTTTACAGTAGAATGATTTATAATCCTTTGGGTATATACCCAGTACTGGGATTGCTAGGTCAAATGGTATTTCTGGTTCTAGATCCTTGAGGAATTGCCACACTGTCTTCCACAATGGTTGAACTAATTTACACTCCCACAAACAGTGTAAAACCATTCCTATTTCTCCACATCCCCTCCAGCATCTGTTGTTTCCCGACTTTTTAATGATCACCATTCTAACTGGCATGAAATGGTATCTCATTGTGGTTTTGATTTGCATTTCTCTAATGACCAGTGATGATGAGCTTTTTTTCATATGTTTGTTGGCAGCATAAATGTCTTCTTTTGAGAAGTGTATGTTCATATCCTTCGCCCACTTTTTGATGGGATTGCTTGTTTTTTTTCTTGTAAATGTGTTTAAGTTCTTTGTAGATTCTGGATATTAGCCCTTTGTCAGATGGATAGATTGCAAACATTTTCTCCCATTCTGTAGGTTGCCTTTTCACTCTGAAGATTGTTTATTTTGCTGTGCAGAAGCTCTTTAGTTTATAATTAGATCCCTCTTGTCAATTTTGGCTTTTGTTGCCATTGCTTTGGGTATTTTAGTCATCAAGTCTTTGCCCATGCCTATGTCCTGAGGGGTATTGCCTAGGTTTTCTTCTAGGGTTTTTATGGTTTTAGGTGTTATATTTAAGTCTTTAATCCATCTTGAGTTAATTTTTGTATAAGGTATAAAGAAAGAGTCTATTTTCAGTTTCCTGCATATGGCTCACCAGTTTTCCCAACACCATTTATTAAATAGAAAATCTTTCCCCATTGCTTGTTTTTGTCATGTTTTTCAAAGATCAGACGGTTGTAGATGTGTGGCACTATTTCTGAGGCCTATTTTCTGTTCCATTGGTCTATATATCTGTTTTGGTACCAGTACCATGCTGTTTTGATTACTGTAGTCATGTAGTATAGTTTGAAGTTGGGTAGCGTGATGCCTCCAGCTTTGTTCTTTTTACTTATGATTGTTTTGGTTATACGGGCTCCTTTTTTGTTTCATATGAAATTTAAAGTAGATTTTTCTAATTCTGTGAAGAAAGTCAATGGTAGCTTGATTGGGATACCACTGAATTTATAAATTACTTTGGGCAGTATGGCCATTTTCACAATACTGATTCTTCCTATCCATGAGCATGGAAAGTTTTCCCATTTGTTTGTGTCCTCTCTTATTTTCTTGAGCAGTGGTTTGTAGTTCCCCTTGAAGAGGTCCTTCACATCCCTTGTAAGCAGTATTCCTAGGTATTTTATTCCCTTTGTAGCAACTGTGAATGGGAGCTCACTTAGGATTTGGGTCTCTGTTTGTCTATTATTGATGTATAGGAATGCATGTGATTTTTGCACATTGATCTTGTATCCTGGGACTTTGCTGAAGTTGCTTATCAGCTTAAGGAGATTTTGGGCTGAGACGATGTTTTTCTAAATATACAATCATGTCATCTGCAAACAGAGACAATTTGACTTCCTCTTTTCCTATCTGATATTTCTTTCTCTTGCCTGATTGCCCTGGCCAGGACTTGCAATACTATGTTGAATAGGAGTGGTGAGAGAGGGCATCCTTGTTTTGTGCTGGTTTTCAAAGGGAATGCTTCCAACTTTTGCCCATTCAGTATATTGGCTGTGGGTTCATCATAAATAGCTCCTACTATTTTGAGATATGTTCCATCAATAACTAGTTTATTAAGAGTTTGTAGCATGAAGAGGTGTTGAATTTTATGAAGGCCTTTTCTGTATCAATTGAGATAATCATGTGGTTTTCGTTGTTGCCTCTGTTTATGTGATGGATTACGTTTATTTATTTGCATATGTTGAACCAGTCTTGCATCCCAGGGATGAAGCCGACTTGATCGTGGTGGATAAGCTTTTTGATATGCTGCTGGATTCAGTTGCCAGTATTTTATTGAGGATTTTCACATCGATGTTCATCAAGGATATTGGCCTAAAATTTTCTGTTTTTGTTGTTGTGTCGTTATTTAACCAGTAGTCATTCAGGAGCAGGTTGTTCAGTTTCCACATATTTGTGCGGTTTTGAGTGAGTTTCTTAATCTTGAGTTCTAATTTGATTGCAGTGTTTTCTGAGACCCTGTTTGTTATGATTTGTGTTCTTTTGCATTTTCTGAGGAGTGTTTTACTTCCATTTATGTGGTCACTTTTAGAATAAGTTTCATGTGGTGCTGAGAAGAATGTATATTCTGTTGATTTGAGGTGGAGAGTTCTGTGGATGTCTATTAGGTCCATTTGGTTCAGAGCTGAGTTCAAGTGCTGAATATCCTTGTTAATTTTTTGTCTCGTTGATCTGTCTAATATTGACAGTGGGGTGTTAAAGTCTCCCACTATTATTGTGTGGGAGTCTAAGTCTCTTTGTTGGTCTCTCAGGACTTGCTTTATGAATCTGGGTGCTCCTGTATTGGATGCATATATATTTAGGATAGTTATCTGTTGTTGCATTGATCCCTTTACGATTATGTAATGCCCTTTTTTGTCTCTTTTGATCTTTGTTAGTTTAAAGTCTGTTTTATCAGAGACTAGGATTGCAACCCTTGCTTCTTTTGCTTTCCACTTGCTTGGTAAATAATCCTCCAGCCCTTTATTTTGAGCTTATATATCCCTGTGCATGTAAGATGGGTCTCCTGAATGCAGTATGCTGATGGATCTTGACTCTTTACCCAATTTGCCAGTCTGTGTCTTTTAAATTGGGGCATTTAGCCCATTTACATTTAAGATTAATATAGTTATGTGTGAATTTGATCCTGTCATTAAGATGCTATCTGGTTACTTTGCCCGTTAGTTGATGCAGTTTCCTTATAGTATGGATGGTCTTTACAATTTGGTATGTTTTTGGAATGGTTGGTACCAGTTTTTCCTTTCCATATTTAGTGCTTCCTTCAGGAGCTCTTGTAAGGCAGGCCTGGTGGTGACAAAATCTCTCAGCATATTCTTGTTTGTGAAGGATCTTTTTTCTCTTTCACTTATGAAGCTTAGTTTGGCTGGATATGAAATTCTGGGCTGAAAATTGTTTTCTTAAAAATGTTGAATATTAGCCCTTACTATCTTCTGGCTTGTGGGGTTTCTGCAGAAAGATCCGTTGTTAGCCTGATGGGCTTCCCTTTGTGGGTAACATGACCTTTTTCTCTGGCTGCCCTTAACATTTTTTCATTTGTTTCAACCTTGGTGAAACTGAGGATTATGTGTCTTCAGGTTGCTCTTCTTGAGTACTATCTTTATTGTGTTCTCTATATTTCCTGAATTTGAGTGTTGGCCTACCTTGCTAGGTTGGGAAGTTCTCCTGGATAATATTCTGAAGAGTGTTTTCCAACTGGGTTCCATTCTCCCTGTCACTTTCAGGTATACCATTCGAATGTAGGTTTGGTCTTTTCACATACTCCAATATTTCTTGGAGGCTTTGTTGGTTCCTTTTCATTCTTTTTTTCTCTAATCTTGTCTTCGTACTTTATTTCATTAAATTGATCTTCAATCTCTGATATCCTTTCTTCTGCTTGATAGATTTGGCTATTGATACTTATGTATGCTTCACGAAGTTCTCATGCTGTTTTTCAGCTCTATCAGGTCATTTATGTTCTTCTCTAAACTGGTTATTCTAGTTAGCAATTCCTCTAACCTTTCAAGGTTCTTAGCTTCTTTGCATTAGGTTAGAACATTCTCCTTTATCTCAGAGGGTTTTGTTATTATTCACCTTCTGAAACCTACTTCTGTCAGTCTGTCAAACTCATTTTCCATCCAGTTTTGTTCCCTTGCTCGCAAGGAGTTGTGATCCTTTGGAGGAGAAGAGGCATTCTTGTTTTTGTAATTTTCAGCCTTTTTGTGCTGGTTTTTTCTCATCTTCATGGATTTATTTACCTTTGGTCTTTGATGTTGGTGACCTTCTTATGGGGTTTTTTGTGTGGATGTCTTTTTTGTTGATGTTGATGCTATTCCTTTCTGCTTGTTAGTTTTCGTTCTAAGAGTCAGGCCCCTCTGTTGCAGTTCTGCTGGAGTTTGCTGGAGGTCCACTCCAGACGCTGTTTGCCTGGGTAGAGACTGCCAAACAGCAAAGATTGCTACCTGTTTCTTCCTCTGGAAACTTCGTCCCAGAGGGGCACCCATCAGATGCCAGCCGAAACTCTCTTGTATGAGCTCTCTGTTGACCCCTACTGCTAGGTGTCTCCTCATCAGGAGGCATGGGGGTCAGGGACCCACTTGAGGAGGTGGTCGGTCCCTTAGCAGAGCTTGAACGCTGTGGTGTGACATCCGCAGCTCTCTTCAGAGCCCTCAGGCAGGAACGTTTATGTCTGCTGAAGCTGCACCCACAGCCACCCCTTCCCTTAGGCGCTCTGTCCCAGGAAGATGGGAGTTTTATCTACAAGCCCCTGACTGGGGCTGCTGCCTTTCTTTCAGAGATACCCTGCCCAGAGAGGAGGAATCTGGAAAGGCAGCCTGGCTACAGTGGGTTTGCTGAGCTGAAGTGGGCTCTGCCCAGTTCGAACTTCACTGTGACTTTGTTTACGCTGTCAGGGGAAAACCACCTACTCAAGCCTCAGTAATAGCAGACACCCCTCCCCACAGCAAGCTCAAGTGTCCCAGGTGGACTTCAGACTGCTGTGCTGGCAGTGAGATTTTCAAGACAATGGCTCTTAGCTTGCTGGGTTCTGTGGGGGTGGGATCCACCGAGCTAGACCAGTTGGCACCCTGGCTTCAGCCCCCTTTCCAGGGGAGTGAACAGTTCTGTCTCCCTGGTGTTCCAGGCTCCACTGGAATATGGAAAAGAAAAAAAAGAAAAAAAGAAACTCCTAGAGCTAGCTCGGCGTCTGCCCAAATGGTCGCCCAGTTTTGTGCTTGAAACCCAGGGCCCTGGTGGTGTAGGCACCCGAGGGAATCTCCTGGTCTGAGAGTTGTGAAGACCATGGGAGAAGCGTAGTATCTGGGGAAGAATGGCACGGTCCCTTACAGCTTCCCTTGGCTAGGGGAGGGAGTTCCCGGGTGAGGTGACACCCCACCCTGCTTCGACTCGCCCTCCGTGGGCTGCACCCCCTGTCTAACCATTCCCAATGAGATGAACCAGGTACCTCAGTTGGAAATGCAAAAATCAGCTGCCTTCTGCATTGATCTCGCTGGGAGCTGTAGACCAGAGCTGTTCCTATTCGGCCATCTTGCCAGCCACCAAAAACATGTTTTTTAAATACATAAAAATAAAGGTATGCAAAACCTTATGCAAATAATTTGATTGTTAAGATGAAATGGGCAATTTTCTACAAAAATATAAATTGTTATAATGGATTTCAGAACAGAAAAAATGAGATAGACCAATAACCATGAAGGAAGTTGGGAAAAAACAAGTTTAAGGGAATTGCCTGAAAAATAATGTTTCAAATGATCTTATGCTTGATTGGTTTTAAATCTTCAAGGATCTGCAAATTTTCATATTTTCTTAATTATATTACCAGAAAGTAAACTGTTCAAAAATAGACACAAAGTCTATTTTCAAACCAAGCATAACTCTGATGCATAACTTTAGCAAAGTTAATGCTACCACAAACACAGTAGTTTCATACCATTTATGAAGATATATCTACATATTTGTGTGAGTGTGTGTATATACACACACTAAACCATGAAATATGGGTGAATATTTATATAATTTGGGGACTATGGAAAGACTTTCTCAGTATACATCTAAGGCAGAAACCATATAAGAAAAATTAAAACAATTTTTGAATTTGAATAGACAACTCTAAAAAAACAACAAATAATTCTAAAAGAAAAATGGCAGACAGTGGAAATAATTAGAAAACAAATAACACATACAAGGTTAATGTCCTCAATATATGAAGATCACATGCAAGTCAATTAGAAAATGTGAAATGCCTTATAAGAAAATTGAATGAGAGGCATAAACAGAAAATTTATAAATAATATCAATTACTGTATGAAGAGGGTTTAACATTAAAATAATAAAATAATTCAAATTAAATAATAAGATACAGTTTTTCTCCTATCACACTAGAAAATGATTTTGAAAATGTAGCCGATTCTGGAAAGAGTATTGTGAAATTGGCCCTCATATACACTGATAATGGAGTGTAAAACAGTATAAATCATCTTGAGGAAAACTTGGCAAAATGTATAAAAAAATCCTTAAGTGGCTTTATACTCTGTGGCCTAGTAATTCCATTCATTGGAATTTATTCTAAAGAGACAATCAGAGATGCATAGAAAGACATATTTAAAAGGATGCTGACCACAACATTATTTTAATAACAAGCATTTGAAATCAGTCCAAATAGTCAAAGATGAGGGATTATTTAAATAAATTATGATGCATTCAAATGATGGAATATTGACACCATCGAGAAGCATGTATTAAAATAATATTTAATGACATGAGAAATGTATATAATTTAATTTTAGTTAAAGCAGGATATAAAACAAAGAATTTGACAGTGATTTTATGATATTTATGCACACATACATTTATAGAAAATACTAAAGACACACAATTTTTAACAATGTTTATTTAATGAATTCATGGTGAGATTTCAAGTGATTTTATTTTAGTTTTTTTTTCCCTGTTAGATTTTCTGTATTTTCTAAATTTTTTTCAGTGGATTTGTGCTACTTTTTGTTATTTTAAAAATGATGATTCAGGCTGAGTGCTGTGGCTCATGCCTGTAATCCCAGCACTTTGGTAGGCCGAGGCAGGTAGATTGCTCGCGCTCAGGAATTGAAACCAGCCTGGGCAACATGGTGAAACCTCGTCTCTACAAAAAATACAAAAAATTAGCCAGGTGTGGTGGCGTGCGCCTGTAGTCCGAGCTACTCGGGAGGCTGAGACAGGAGAATTGCTTGAACCCGGGAGGTGGAGGTTGCAGTGAGCTGAGATTGCGCCACTGTGCTCCAGCCTGGGCGACAGAGTGAGACTCTGTCTCCAAAAAAATAATAAATAAATAAAATGATGATTCAGAATGTTGACACTGAATTGTTGAAATCAACCCCACCTCATGGAAATCTAATAACAAAGCAAAATATGAATCCATTCAGAGCCTACCTACAATAAGTGAGGTATTCAGAATTCATTAAACTTTAGTAGGCATGAAGAGAATAATACTTCAGAGACCTGAAAGCCTTAAAAGTAGCAAAGAGTCAGCCCAAATAAATGTTTGTTATATTAATAATAGGTAAGTGAAAGATAAATTCAACAAGTCAACACGTAATTACATCCATCAGCATAGAAGGGGTAAATGATGTTCTTTATATGGCAAACTGTTTGAGAGATCACATTTTACTAGTTCCTGGGTCTTTTGTTTTTCATTTACCTTTCTTCCCTTTATGATGCATTAAATTTTTTATCAGATCCACTTTGCTATAAAGATGGATTTCATCATTTAGCATTGCATTATCAGGAGTAAGCCAACTAGACCACGTATTCAAGGTAATTTAATTTTATCTGGGAAGTATAATTGAAGAATTGTATTTTCAATGTTAGACAATATCTGAAATGGTTCCTAGCATGAACCTTGGTCAACTTGATACAATCCTATTTAATCGTGCCTTTGATAGCATTCATTTGAAACCCCCGTCCCAAATTCTAGGGGGAAAAGTACCTTGAATGAAATTGGTTTCTTAAAGGAACAAGGAAAGTAACATGTCTCAGAATTGATGACAATCTTAAAATGTCAAATCTGCCTGCATTTAAATAGCCCATTCATAGAAAAATGAGCTTATTTTTGCATAGCATAAAAAATATACGTGGGTAGTTACAGAGCTTCCAGAGGACAAGTACCTATTTCATCTTTTCTTTAAGTTGCTAGAAAGTAGGCTGAAACATAGTCTACAAAATAGCTTTTACAACATTGGCAAAGAGAGAAAAAATGACCAAGTAATTTGATTAAAGTTCTAATAATTATGAGATTGAAATACCATTTAGTTAACTGTACTTTATTTTAATTTCAGCTCTTTAAAATAAAGATGCATAGCTATAGGGCATAATAGAGTTACTTTATTCCCATTACAGAGACTGAGTCACCTCTATTTATTATAAGAATTAATTGGTGCAAAAATAGAATTTAAAGGCGCTTAGCTGTTGTGGCAAAGATAATCTTGTAGGTGGTACAATTTGCACATGATTTCAGCCAAAAGGCTGAGAAACAATAGTGGCTACAATTTGGAGGAGGGAGCTTGTTTTTCCTTCATAACACATGAGGAAAGTGAAAAACGTGATTAACACTAAAGTAAAATGGACAGAAAACACTTTTTAAAAACATTAAACATTTATCTTTTATTATGCAAATAATAGAGAAGAAGCAGGTGAAGATAAATACAGGAGCCACACTATCTTCTTCAGTAGACAAATATTTGTAGATTGTGAAAATGTGTGTCTGTGCGTGTGCATGTGCGTGTGTTGGGAGAGGGGGAGGGTGAGGGTAAGCAATAGGGAGCAGGAGAGGGAGCTGGGTGAAGCAAGGAATGGGGTATGGAGGGGTTAAATAATAAAGGTCTACTCAGGGTATTAGTTCTTTAAATCATCTGAACAAGTTATATCTAAATAATTGTCATGTCAGTAGGTCAGAACAGCTCCTTGAGTTTTTGTCACTCTTAACATATGGTGAAAACTTCCTGGATCTTACTGCATCTAATACTACTAGGTAACATACAGTATTATCTTTCATTGGCTACCTTAGCCATTGCTATTTTAATTTTCAAAAGTGAATTGGTAAAATAGCATCCCAAGAGCTCTCATGTGTGATAATGTGGAAGCCAGTCATTTGGAACATAAAAAGGCAGGTGAATGGATTTAAACTGAGTTTTGAGGACAATGGAAGTCAAGTGAAAATGCCAAATTGATCCTAACATTGACCCAATTTCATTTAGTGGATTGGGTGCATGTATCATTTTTGGCCTCTCAGGTGTGTTATGACTGCTACTTAATGCTGACTCATTGATTAATATGTAAGTCTCATCTACATCAGAATTTAGGACGATGTCCAATCTCTCTCTCTCTCTCTCTCTCTCTCTCTCTCTCACACACACACACACACACACACACACACACACACACACACACACAC